>NC_045434.1:172044810-172278610 GCF_002776525.5 Piliocolobus tephrosceles
TCTATCTATCTATCTATCTATCTATCTATCTATCTATCTATCTATCTCTATGTATGTATGTATGTATGTATATATATACTGGAATGAAGTCCAGTCAAATGCTTCTGAGAGCTCTAAATGTCCATCAGGTTGCACATTAAAGCACCTGTGGTAGGGGGCCAACAGGAGCTTGGGCAACAGAAAACAGCCTGGAATCGGAGCGTCAATATCAGGCCTAAGCTGATAGAGTAGGGCCTTTAACCTCTGTAGAAAGGTGATCACCTGGGGTGAGGACACAGTGTGAAAAGAGCACAGTATTGGTTTTTTCCAGAAAGGGTTAAAGCCTGGGTCTGGAGATGAACTGGGGTTTCTTGCCTTTGGTCTTAAATTTCTGGCTGGGCCCAGGTTTGCTCACTGGGTATCCCAAGGTAAAAGAGCTTCCAGCTAGGGGTAAAACTTTCAAAAGCCCTTTTATAGAAATTAATATTTATTTAATCCAGAGAAGCCTTTAAAACCCAGGACTCCAAAGAAAAACAAAAAGGAAAAATTAATAAAACTATAAAATTTTTAGACATAATACTTATCAAGTTATTGGAATTACCTGTTTAATATATTTTTCCTATTGGACTGTAAGCCCCATGGGAACAAGTACTGTGTGTATCTTTTTCATTGTTATTTGACTGGTCTCTGGCACATAGGAGGTGCTCAATAAATAATAATGATAATGTGTAAACAATAGGGAATTCACCATGCTTTCAGTGTTTGTTATGGTTATAGAAAATAATAACAACAATAACAAAAACCTTCTTTGGAATGTTTTCCATTCTTTCTTCCTTGTGTATGCCAGGATTAATGGAAGAAAGTTGATACACCTTGAAATGTATTGGGAAAATTGCCACAGCACTTTGCAAATTCTCCCATCATGAGGTGGAGTGCATTTCAGGCTGGCTTTGTGACTTGCTTTGGCCAATAAAATAAATGACACTGGGTGAGTTATAAGCCTAGTTCAAGAGGCCTTGCAGCTACCTCTCTTGCTCTTCTTGGAATACCGAGACTACTGTCATGTGACCAAGCCCAGGCTAGCCTCCTAGATGACAAAAAACACACAGCTCAGTTGATACCCATAACCACAGACTTGATAGCCAGCCTATCTCCAAAGCAGAGCTTCCTGACTGACCTAAAGCTGTACACAGACAAATGAATGAGCCCAGCCAAGATCAGCAGTGGAATTGCCTGCCTGAGGATAGCCCAAATACAAACCTACAGAATCATGAGCTCTGTAAGTGGATGTGTTAAGCCACTAAATTTTGGATGGTTCGTTACACAGCCATAGATAACCAGTAAAGCTATTCAGAGGTAATTAGAAGGTGTTTCATCATATGCCCTGCCAATAGAAGCACAAGTAAAATAACCAAACAAAGCTCATTGGGAAATGTGTAATGCAAGTCATAATGCAGAAACAACATTTTCAAGAAGAACCATATTGAGAAAGTATTTTCACAGTCGGTAGCTGTCCAAGGGAGAGATTGCTGAAGCTTGGTGTTGGTGATGGTTGTGCATTGGCGGTGAAGGTCTAGAAGTTTCTCCAGTTCTTAAGGTACTATTACCACAACTCTACTTCCTAGACCTCAAACAGGCTTTGCTCACTTATTCCTGTCATCTCAGTGCCACTGCAACTCTCATGCCCAAAAGGGTCCCCAATACCTATAGAAAAATATTCAGATTTCCTCTGTATGGTGTGACCTCAAAAGACTTTCTCATTCCCTTTCACATCCTACCAACATCCCACATACATTATGCCATCCAGACCAATCCCCCTAGTCTAAATACACCGCTTTTTTACCCCCTGTGTCTTCATATGTTGTCTCTCTACTTGGACCCCTCCTTCACTTGACACACCCACCCTTAGCCATCAAGGCGCACTTATACAAATGTTACCTTCTTTGGGAAACCTTCACTGAGCTCTCTCAGCTCCCAGATTGTGATTATGGCAACATATCTCATTATGAGCTAAACTTCTCTCCTCTCCTTGTCTTCTTGCCTCCTCTCCTAAACTTTTCTCCTCTCTACTTGGAAATAGAGTCCCCATCTAGTTCCATTTTCCAGGACAAATTCCCAGTGCGTGACCTGGAATAGAGTAGGAACTCAAAACTATTCTTTGAATAAACAAATGAATGAAAACTAATATTTGAACAGGGTTTTGCAGCTTACAGAATATTTTTGCATCCATTGTTTCATATCAGATATTTTCATTGGATATTCCATTTTCCATATAAGAAAACTAAGGTTCAGAGTGGTTACATAAGTTGTTTGAGGCTTCTCAGTGAGTGATTAGGAGGAGACAGGAATAAAGACTTTTGAATTCCAAAGCCCATAATGGTAAAACTTGTGTGGTTATTCACTCATATATTCATTGGACAAATATTTATTTTGTGACCACTCTGTTCCATTCCTGCTCACAATTCTCCACTTCTCCCCAGTACTGCAAATCCTGCCAGGATCACTCTTTCTACACTTAGCTTCCTGCTTTGCCTTCACATTTGTTCCCCATGGGAAGTCTTCATTGAACCCAGGCTAAGTTAGGTACCTTATCTCTATTCCTATAAACTCCTAGATTTGCCTGTCATATTTCTGTCTTCTCCAGTGGTCTATGAGCAGTTTTAAGGCTTTGTGGGACCCCTCTACAATTCCTATACGACAGCAAGGTCTTGTCTGGTTGCAGTAAAATGAGGGGCCATGTGAAAGATGAGGCTTGGGGGTAGTCAACAGAGGGCAGAGGATGAAGGGACTTCTTAGTCATGTGAAGGGGCTTGGACTTTATCCTCAAGGCAGTCAGGAACTGGGGAAGAGTTTTAAGCAGGTGAAATGCAATCATTTAAGGCATAGAGGAAGTGGAACCCTTTTTTTTTTCTTTTCCATGATCTGTGGTTTTCTTTTTAATTATCTTTAGTCTTGCAATCACACATAATTTTAAAATTTGTGTATATCTCTGCTACTTTAATCCTTTTAAGTTGGCAAAAGCACCATTCCCAAAAACAAATACACAGTTCTACAGTTTCATGTTTCTGAATAGCTGTTTAAAGACAATCCTAAATTATAACTTAGTTTGACTTAGATTGTAAAGAATTCAAGAGTGAAGTTTAACTTGCTACTATTTTAAAAGCATGTGACCTTATAGATTTGTGAGATGTGAGAAGTGTTGAATAATCTTTAATATTACACATAAACCATACTAAAATGCTTTTCAATAAATAAAAGGAACCATTTTAAATACAGGGAATTATAATTAGATTGGCATCATTAAGGCCAAAACTCTAGACATTGCTACCTTATTTATCTTCAACCCTTGCCTTTAAGAGGCAAATGAACACAAAACACGGGTGAATCTTGCTTGGTTCTGAGACGGTGAAGGAATTTCCCCAGTATTTAAATATATTCACATAACCAGCGATATAAATCTAAATATAAAACCAATCTCTAGTAAGTTTTAAGATGACATTCACCATCTTTGCGAAAAGTTGAACATTACTAACAAAGTCTAATCATATCTTTAGAAGGGGTAAACAGTGATAACATTTCCTGAATTGGAATTACTATTAAAATTCAAAAAGTGAACATACTCATTTAACCACAAGCCAGTCTTAGTTTTAAATCAGGACTGCCCAACAAAATATTCTGTCAGTCATTCATGATCTGAATTCTGGTGTGTGAGATCTATTAAAGTACAGTACACATAAAAAAGTCATGAGACATTTGTTTTGTAATAAATAAGGTAGTGGCCAATTATTACTCATTAGTAGCTTTTTTGAAATAAGCTATCAAGTCTGCCCTTTCTTCCTTCTTCTTAATGCCGACAAAGTCATTTTTGTTCTAGGGATGTACTTCTTGGGATTCTCCAAATACTCCATCAGTGTATCCTCTCCCCAGGTGATGCCTTTGTTCTTATTGGCGGCTGTGTAAGAGTATCCAGGGGCCTGACCTGTCTTCTTCTGCCTGAAGAGACCATGGAGATTTGGCCTAGTCTTGTGCTTGCCTTCCTTTTCAATGGTGTGGCACTGGGAACACTTCATAATAAAAATCTTCTTGCCTTTCTCAACATCACCCATATTTAATTCTCTTTTTAGTCGCTGGCGCAATGAAGATTCCCGCTCTGAAGCAGGACATCCCCACTCTCTCGTAAGTGGAACATTTAAAGGAGATTGAGAAGAGATAGCCAGTGAGGCTGGGGAGATCAGCACACCTAGGAACATTCTAGCAGAAAATGTTGGTGCTCCACAGAACTCCCCACACCTCACTTAATGTGCTTTCAAAAGCACTCCTGGATCTTCTTTGGTGAATGGCTCTTAGGCTACTGGGAATTAGCACTAGCCCATTAACACAGACAACCAGAGGTGTCTGGGAGTTTACAATGATTGTTGGATGTTGGAATGGGGAGAGTGAAAGCCCAACGCCCTTGCCTTGAGTTGGGCTGATGTACACTTCAGACTTCCCCTTCAGGATCAGGCTCAAATCTACCCTCTGCTGGACTTTTGCCTGAGAACATAGCCTTATTTGGCTCCTCTTTCTTGTTCTGCTTTCTTTACTCCCTCACTGGTTTCTCTTAGAAACATTTCCTTAATAAATCACTTGCATATGAATCTCCATGTCAGGGTCTGCTCTGAAGAAGCCAACCTATGACCCATACACGGGTACAGACATTGACATATAAATGGGAATACAAACTGTATACATGGGTATAGACGTTGACATATAAACGGGAATGCAAACTGTGTTCATGCCCCAGTGCAGGAACTCAGAAACACGTCTGTCCCTTTTTCCTGTTCTTGGGCTGTGAACAGACACAGAAGACCATGAATCCTACCTCCTAGGACCCCAGTAAGAATTGGCCAATCCCATGAAGCTGAGCTGAACTTGTTCTGCCTCCATCCATGAGTGATTTGTTGTAATTCTCTCCATCTTTAGAGCCTTTTTACATCAGTTCTCTCAGTGGGCCTCCAAAACATCCTACAATAAAGGCAGAGAAGCTATCAGCTTCACTTACTAGATGAAGAAACTGAAGCTCTGAATGGCTGTGTGACTTACCTGAGGCCACACACCTCCCCTAGTTTTCTTGATGTCATCGTCTGATTTTCTCCACCATGCTGCTCCTCTGTGAGCTACTGGATCTATAAATAAACATGGGGAAAATGTTCATAGCTTTGTGCTACAAGATGAAGATGAGTAGTACAAGGGAGTAAATGGATCCCTGTATAGAAATTCAGTGCATCTAACAAGAGAAAAAGGTAGCTGGGAGTTAGTGTCAGGGCTACACAGAGTGCCTATATGGTAGACAGAAAATAATAGGAGGTACTGAGGTTGAAGAAAATGATGTGTTCTCCAGGATCTTGTCCAGAGGAAGTGCAAGAGTGTCCCCTCAAAGCACACCTTGCATCCAGTGCGGAGTATTGGGGGAAATTGGAAAATCGCAAAGGGAATGAAGCCATGTGCTCAACATGATGATACAAAAAAGGGACGTTGAAATGAAGTTACTCATGCCCTTCTGGACACAATTTTGACATCACCTTTTCTGGAAGATGTTCCCTGGCACATCCACCCCTCCCAGCCCCAGACTGGAAAGGAGGCACTGTCCTGTGTTCTTCTTTCCTGTTTTCCTCTGTCATAACTCTTAATAGTTGGTAGAATAATTTCAATTTAATGTTTTCCAGAGAAGACTATGGAATTCTTGAGCAGAGACTAGGTCTAAGTCATTCATGAATCCCACTGCCATGATCATAAACAGTCATGATCCTGACTACAGTTTAGCCTGGTCTTGGCCAAAGTCTTGTCCTGGACCTCAGGTCTTAAGTGTCCTAATCTTGGCCACAGACTGAGTGATCCTGGCCTCAGCCTGAGCTCTGATTCTGGCCACAGACTGAACCTTAAACCTGATCATTCTCTGAACCTCAATCTTGGTCACAGCCTGAGCCCTGATCTTGGTCCATGCTGAGGACTGGTCCTGGTTATAGATTGAGTCATACACTTGGCCCTGACCTAGTCATAGACTAAATCTGGACCCATCTAGTATACTCATCATCTTACAAGGGTCCCAGAGTGCCACTCTCTTGATATTTAAACAACCTGTTGCTCACGTGTTTCTTATCTCAGCCTCACACATATTAGACCTTGAGCACTCCCAGGACACATCTTCCCCCAGAGGCTGGCATAGTGTGGGGCCTCTACAGGCTTGCTGAGTGACCACACTCTGATGAGGATGTGTTCACAGTGGCTGCAGTAGGGTAGAAACAGGAACTCCTAAGATCCGATCACAGAAGAACCTCTTGACTGCCTCTACCTTGGCCATCTCTGTGATCAAAGCACATTTGAGAAAAAATTTGCCTTTTTACATGCAACACAGCAGAATTCCAGGTAACAGAATCTGCTTTTCCTTAATTAAGAGTCTGCCAGAAGTGGGAGAACAGTTGGGAACTTGAGGACAAAGAACATGAGAAGGAGAACTTTTGCCTTCCCAGGCAGAAAATTAATTATAAAATCAGATTGTGTTACCAGAATTGTTTATATCTGTGTTTTAAGGAATTTGCCATCTTCTGAATCTAATAGATGGAGCAGTCAGAACTTGACTGCTACAACAGTTTTTAATTTGTTTGGAAATTAGTCCAAATAATGAAGAAATGCTTTTCAATACAACATGAAGGCAATACAATTGGCACATCTCCTTTTAAACAACAACAACACAGTTCTCAACATTGAATAATAAAGAAAAGCATCAGTCAGAAACAGGTTGCGAACTTCTGATTTGAAGGAATGCTACTTCTAAGGGTATACTAATACCTATCAAAACTCCATACTTGAGCACTTTCTTTGTCTGTATCATTTTTGCCCTTCAAAATAGACCTGAGGATGTGGTAGGTAACTTTGTCTTCCATTTCAGAGAGAGGAACCCCTGGCTCAGGAGAATGGAGTCACTTGCCCAGGGTCATCCACCTGAGCTGGTGCCGTTTGCACTCCCCATGCTGCTTCTCTCTGGGTTTGGTAAAGGTTTTTTGATTTTACAAGAAACAAGTAAGTGGCTTTGTGTTTCAACTTGTGAGTTTTTTAAAATGGGCAAACCAGTCTGATGTGTTAATGATAACTGATGATGTAGACAAAGTCTGTACATTACAGCCACATAGCCCATTTTCACGTAGAACTGCATACCTGCCCCAGTTTGACCACCACCCACCCACTATATGATCTTGTACATGTCGCCTTTCCTCTCTGAGCCTCCATTCTTCCTCAGTAAGTGGGCGTAATGTCTACCTCACTGATTTGAATGAAAAGTAAAGATTATGTTGGTATGTTAATGAGCAATTGTGAATTAGTGGTTGTGAGTGTTAAACCCTGGACAAAACCACAGTGGTATTATGGCACCTAGAACAATGCTGGGTGTCTGGTAAGTCCCTGAGCTATGTTTTGTGAGGTTGCTCCATGCCCATCCTAAGGGTGAGATGTAGTCCTCAGGGTACAGGAACCACAGAACAACATTCCTCAATGGGAGACTGAGCTTTGAGAGATAGCTTCTCAAACTCACCACCCAAGAAAGGAGAGTCTTTTCTTGGTTCCCTGCTCCAAGAATTTTCCCACTGGCAAGTGGATTGGGGGATGGCCTGGTGGGCAGGGTTCCTTACTGAAATTAATTTTAATTTGTTTTATAGTCCTTAGAGGTGGACTAGATTTTAGAAAACGAAGAGCAAGGGGAAGGGCTTTTAGGGAGAAGCTGCACCAGAGGAAAGGTGCAGAGGTGCAGAGGTGCAGGGAGTCAGGAGGGCAAGGCTGGGGAGGTGGGTGGGAACAATGTCAGGCTAAGGAAGCAGATTTGTTCTTCTGAAAATTGGGAGCCATTGAAGTTTGAGGGAGAGAAGTAGCGTTTACTGATTTTCTGTTAGGTGCTTTACATATGGCAGCCATTTAACCCTGTGAAGGTAGGTATCATCATGCCCATTGTACAGACTGAGAAGCTAAAATTTTAAAAAACAAGTAAATGAATATAGTCACACAGCTAGGAAGCATGAGCACCAGGATTTGAGGTCAGTTCAAATGAATTCCAAAGCCTTGTTCTTTCCAGCACAACTTGCATAGTGTGACCACTGGGAAACTGTAGGTCACATACCTGGGAGTGGGGGCCATGGCGGGTTGTGCAGAAGGGTAGACCAGAACTACCAGCTTCTAATTTCCTCTGTTCTTCCCAACAGGAGGCTTAGAGGCCTCCAATACTAGGAGTAAAAGGCAGTATCCTCCCTTCCTTCCTTTCTCTAATCTTCTCACTCCTGCTGCTGTACTGGCTTCCTTCCCCCTCCCCATTATCCAGCCTTTTATCGCTTTCCAAGATGTCTAGGGACAGCCTTCAGTGACTGGCTCTGTCCTGATAAGTAATTTGCATGCACAACACACAGCTGAGTAATGGTGGAACTGGGCTGGGATCCAGGAAGTCAGAGCTTTTTGCATTGTACTGTTCTTGTGCCAAACATTGTGCCCAGCCCATAGTAAGTGCTCAATGAATAATAACCCTTTTGCTGCAGGAGCTAATGTCCATCACACTGGAGGGTCAGATTTTTAGAGCCTGAAGATGCATTTGCCCACACTTCCCTTTGGAAGCAACTCTTGTCACTGGTCAGATTTCAGCCTTTTCCAGAAGTAGGAGGACTAAGGCTTCCCATTGTCTGTAGCTTAGGCTGGGGAGGCTCTGGCCAAAGGGTCTGGCCCCCCTCGAAAGAGGTGGCCCAGCCTCAGCTCCAGCAGCCTCTCCAAAGAGTGAGGCTCTGGCTGCTTTGCATGCAGGATGAAGGCTCCTCTGGTCAATTTGCTTTCACTAATGTCAGGCCCCCGCGGCGCTGTCGTTGGTTGCATAGCAACTGGCCGAGCAGCACGGCAGAGGTGGCCATGCATAAAAGATGACACATGATGGTGGGGCACGGGGTGACGATTTGCAAATTTAGATACAGTCACAGCAGGAATATGAACTGGGCACTGACAGGCATGGGGGTGGGTGGCTCTCTTTGTCTCCTCCCATCTCATTCAGAAAGCCAGGTTCCCACTGTATTTACAGAGGTCTGGGGAAAGGGAGCAGAAGTGGGTAAGTGCGGCTTGACTTCAATCCCCAGAAAGCCAGGGGCTGAGCTGAAGGGGAAAAAGGGAAGTAAACAGTATGGGCAGCACCGACAAACAGAGGCCTCAGGGTGCCCTGAAGACCCCTCCCAGGCAACCTGCCTTTCCCACAGATTCCTCCAACCTTGTGGAAGGCTGATGAAAGCAGCTGGTCTGAACACCCCTCCTCTGCCAGTGGGTCTTCTCTTCACCTCTCCTGACAGCTGCAGGGAGAAGACATGTGCTGGACTTGGAGTCTTCAGGCCTGGGTTTAAGTTCTAGTTCTGCCATTTCCTGATATTGGGTACTGCAGCAGGTGACTTTGAATCACATTCAATTTAATCTAAGTAATACCAATTAAGCACCTACTATGAGCAAGGCGCTGACCTAGGGGCTGAGGACACGACCTTATAAAATACAGTCCCTGTCCTTGAGGAGCTCTCAGTGTTGCAGGAAAAACCAGATATTCAAATGATAAGATTATACTTTAATGCACTGAATGCAAAAATAGCAGGCTAGGGAGGGGGCAACTTCTGCTCTGATTTTTAAAGGTAATATCGGGACTGGCTAGGAAGGCAAGGAATGGAGGGGAGTGTCCCAGGCAAAGGAAACAACAAAGGCACATGGGTGAGAACCAGAATGTATTATCAGCAGGAGGTGAAGGGAGCTTAAAGGTGTGTTGATGTGTCCAGAGAGTAAAATTTACTGCCTCAGCCTCAATGAGAACACACCTGGGAATCTCCTAAGGTCCTCACAGATGCTTGGTTTATCCTTGTGCCCACCTGCCACCCTCACCATATGAAGAAGTAGCAAACCATTCAGTAATCAATGGCCACATTGAAGGATCTGGAAATCCATCAAACCCAAACTCCTTATTTTAAAGAGGAGGGAGAATACCCAGAGAAGAGGGTGAGCTGTCACAGGCCTCTCATTTACCTAGGTGGGAACAGAGGAAAGAGAAGAGGAGATAGCAGTGAGTAGGGCAGTAGAGTACCTGTCAATGTGGATTCTGAGATTCTCATATCATGGGAACACAGTGATTTCATGAATAGAGACAGTTTCCTTTGGGAAGAGCTGATCTGGGGAACGACTCTAGTGCAAATACCATCTTCAAATGTAAACTCTCTGAGGGCAGGGACATTTTTCCCTCTTTGAGAGCAACAGCTGTGGGTCCTTGCTGAGTAGCTATTGAATGAATTAATTGCTCAGGGCTTTGACACCACATATACATATATATACACACATACGTATTTGAGACAGGATCTCACTTTGTCACTGGCTGGGGTTAAGTGGTGTGGTCATGGCTCACTGCAGACCCAAGCTCCTGGGCTCAAGCAATCTTCCTGTCTCAGCTTCCTGAGTAGCTAGGACTGCAGATGCACACCAGCTAGTTTTAAACTTTTTTGTAGAGATGGAGCCTCATTGTTGCCAAGGCTGGTCTCAAACCCCTGGCCTCAAGCGATCCTCCCACCTTGGCTTCCCAAGACACCCGTTCTTTTATTTCACCCTTCCCAAATCTCTGAGGTAGGTATTGTATCTCCATTTTTTTCAGCTGAGAGAACAGCTCAGAGAGGAGCAGGAACTTGCCCAAATCACACTCAGCCTCAGATCTTACCCCATTTTCTGATTCATGATGCCATGTCCTTGTCCCTCCACAGCTCAGACTTCTAGTCTGGGGTGAATTTGGGATAATCGTGACAATGACAACAGACAAAATTACTGATGCTTGGAGCAGGAAGTTGGGTTTGGAGGCCATTGCTAAGCTGTAAAAAAAGTGATTTGACTATAAACTGCCTGGGCCTCCCTGAATGGGATCACACACCACAATGGAACCTCTGACAGGCAAGGGGGCTTCCCTCATGCCCCATGATACTTTCTGAACCATGGAGGAGTTCAAATACCAGCTCAGACACTTAAACTTGCTGGGTGACCTCAGTAATTCATTTTGCCTCTATTTCTCAGTTTCCTTTTTGGTAAAATAAGGACACTACTAGCATCCACCTTATGGAGTTGTTGTGAAAAGTAAAGAAATTCATATATGTGAAGCCTTGGAACAGTGCCTGACATACAGTAAGTGCTTAATAAAAGTTTAACATTATACCGAAAACATGATAATAATTATTGGAGGAGAGAGGAGAAATGCAATTCAGCTTAGGATAGGAGTTGGAAGATGGAGGATGGAAAAAGGCCTCCTAAAGGATCTGATAAGATGAGTTGAGTCTAGAAAGACCTAGAAGTTAGCCAATCTAAGAAGTAGAGAGGAAGGGTGTTCCAGACAGGGGGAACAGTGGGTACTAAACCTCAGCAGCTCCAACCCTTTATTTGGAAACTCAGATGCAGAGAGGGTGACTGACCTGTTGAAGATCATGCGGCAAGGATTAGCAGAGCCATGCTGGCCTCCAGGCCTCGGGCTTAAGGGGAGAGATCTGGATACACCAAGGGGCAAGGTCTGCAGATGAACATGGCCTCATGCCCTCTCTGCTGGGCTTATGTCTAAAGGGCATGAGTCTGGGAAGGTAGACAGGTCAGGCAGACCGTCTCCAATGTCCAGGGGACTAGTAGGGAAACCAGATCCTGATTGACTTTTGAGCTTTCAATGGGGACTGGGGACCCTCAGGTGGGCTGGTGGGCTGGTGCCTTGAGCCTCTGGAAGCTGAGGGACTCACTGGGCTGCTGAGAAAACTAGTAAAACCCTGGATTCTGGTGAGGATGTGTGATCTGCATTATTGATAAATCTGGAATCTGTGTGGTAGCACATGCCTAGCCTGTGTAAGGAGCCCAGAAGAGGCAAATGCCTCCACAGTTCACATCCTCTAGTGTGGGGCCTGTGCATTTCCAATGACCTTTCCATCCTTTATGTGCTGTGGCCTCTGTGAGGGGCTGACTGAGGATCATTACTCCTTTCCTGAGAACCCCCATGGAAGGTCTCTGGGTGAGGCCTTGACTGACATGAGCCCAAGAATTTTGGTTCTGACATCTGAAGACAAGATAGATTCTCTCTTAAGATGCGCTCTGGTTGCTCTTGGGAGGTATGAATCATGGTGGCCATGGGGCCTAGTAGCTTCTTGGGGACAATTGCTACAGTCTAGAGAAATGCCTGAAGATTCAAATTGCTGATCTACTGCCTCCTGGGTGTCTGACCTTGGCCAAGTTACTTAACCTCCTCCCTTTCCTCAGTCATGCAATGGGGATAGTAACAACACCAACTTCAGGATTATTCAGAATATAAAAGAGGCTGTACATATAAAACATTTGGCAAATAAATGAACTGACACAAAGGAAATGCTCAATGTGAGCTATTTAGTAGAGTTTCAAATTTAACTCACATTCCAACTCAAATCTGCAGAAAGAATGTATTACTTTTTTCTGTTGATCTGGCCTTCCTTCTGAGCCTCCTTTCTTGCTTTTAGTTCTGGTCGGGATAAAATTCTGGCCTTTTTTTAAATGTCAGAGGTTGAATATCACTTTATCTTTCCCTTGGAATCCCTTTTGAAAGATTCTCAACTTCATGCTAGTTAGATGGGGCAAGACTCATGTACTTGGGGATGCAAAAGAGAACAATGCTTTATTAATTTCCAAAATATTTCCTCTGCTGCTCTTTTATTATCCTAATAATGATACAGGGCCCCTGTCACCCAATTCAGGCTATAGTTTGGTTTGCAGTATGTTTTACATCCCAAGGCCAGAACAAGGCATTGGCTGTCCAAGGAGGGACTGCTATAGTAGACCCCTCAAGGGCACCTCCCTGCACTTGCCGAGACAGCTAGTCATAGAAGCTCTCTCTCCAAAAAGCACCCCTCGTCTCTACACCATTCCGTCTTCACCCACCGCTGCCATTGTGCCAAGGGAACCTGCTGTCTCCTCAGATCCCAGTCACCTGACCACCAGTGGCAACCCCTGACTGATCCTTAGAGCACTGTTCAGAGACTTCTGTCAAGAACAGGTAGCAGAGAAAAGCAGCATCTCTAGGGGCTTGTGTTATATCTCTTTATATATTTAAAAAACCTCACAAACCAAAAAGCAAGAAAATCACTCTCTTCTTTCCTGGAGACTATTGTTTGGATCAGCATCTAGCTGTCTTTTGCCTACCACCCACAGAACCCAGACTTACAGTCAGATGGAGAGCCTCAGAGGGCTTAGGAGGAGTGACTCCCAGGGTCCACCCAGCGTTGCCACCACTGGCCTGGCCTGGGCCCTGAGAAATCAGTCTGTAGCTGTCTAGAACTCCCTGTTTGCATACTGCTCCTTCCCAAATGTCTGTAGCTCTGGTCCAGACAGTGACTAGAGGGACTCTGGGCCACTCTAGCCCACTGAAGTGTAGAATGACCAGTACAGGATTTTAGATGGTTTGAGGTGACTTCTAGCAAGCCACCAAACCTCTCCATACCTCGGTCTCCTCTCCCTAAAATGGAAATAATGCTATACTATCTAGGGTTAGTATAAGAATTAAATGAGTTGATTTAAAAAAAGTTTTTAGAACAGCCTCTGACACATAGTATGTGCTATGTAAATGTTTGTTAAATAAATAAAATGCAAAGATCATAGCATTACACAGCACTGACTCACAAGTGCAAAAGTAGTTTCATTTAATTCTTCTTTCAATCTGTCTGATTACATCAAGAGGTGCTCACACCTCAGTTTTGCACTAATATGTCTTGAGCACCTCTCTAACATGCTTTTCCCCAAATAGGGGCAGGTTTCAGACTCAGAACCTTTGGCAGGCAAGGGCTGCTCTAGAATTTAGTAATTTTGTTTTATTTTTAGTGCAATTAATTTCACATTTACTTTTTCTTCTTTGTATGTAATATTGGCTTTCCATTTATGATAGAAGTGATATAAAACTCATTTAAGACACAAATTGAGCAAATTTAAAGAAAAACATAAAGTAAATAATGATATTGGAGATTTATGGTCATGGCAAAGTCTGTTTGACTTTGGGAAATGAATTCCAGAAGTTAGGGAAACACACACACACACACACACACACACACACACAATCTCTAAAGAGAGGACTCCCTGCACTGCCCCAACTGGGCCTGGGACACTGATTTTTGATCTGTTTTGTGTAGTGTCTCTCCTTGCTTCCATCCCTCTGTCCCACATGGGCTGAGCCTAGCTGATGCCACCTTCATGGTGCCCAGTGCGTGTGGTCCAGTCCTCCAGACATGCACTAAGCTGGTGCCTCTTAAGGTTCTGCCACTGCAGAGGCCTCTCTCCCCTCACTATCTCTCCCCTCACTCACTCTCTCTCTCTTTTAATCTTCCTGCCTGGCAGAGTGGCTGTAAATTACCACATTAATTTCCAAATCAAGCCAAGTTCCATAGTAAGGGACCAGCTCCCATCTAGACCTGAAAAGATTCATTAGGAAGTTGATTCGCTAAGTGCCCTCAACTTACTCCTTCAAAACAACAGCTGCATTTACCCAATTCTGATAGCTCTACAGGGGTGGGGGCTCCAAGTGGCTGTGATCCTGACACGGGTACTGCCGGAGTGAGTCCTTGAGCAGGAAGGGTGGGAAAGTCGGGGGATTTCAAGAGCAGTGGAATGTAGGTCCCAGGTGGCCATCAGAAATCTGGGTACTTCATTGAGGGGGATGCTGATCTGCCTGCCCCCACTGGAGAACTCCTGGATACCTATTCCATTTGTTCTATTTGTGG
This sequence comes from Piliocolobus tephrosceles, assembly GCF_002776525.5. Classification (NCBI taxonomy): domain Eukaryota; kingdom Metazoa; phylum Chordata; class Mammalia; order Primates; family Cercopithecidae; genus Piliocolobus; species Piliocolobus tephrosceles. The sequence goes on from NC_045434.1 coordinate 172,059,567, forward strand.
GCAGACTTGTTAAACCTGCTGGAGAGGTGGCTGGGGAATGTCTCAGGGACTGGCAGGCCCTGGGACACTGGAACTTTGTGGAGTGTCTCTCCTTGCCTCCATCCCTCTGTCCCACATGGGCCCAGCCCATGTTGGAAGTGTGGCTGTGGGGCAATAAGTAGGGGTTACAGGCCACCCCAATCTCTTTATGCTAAGGGGAAGGACTAAGAAGCCAGGGAACATATTTCAAGGTTAAAAGGGTTCAGTAAAAATATTTCTTTACTAGGTTCAGGTAATTTTCTATGTAAACTGTCCCCAATAGGGTATTCCTTGGAAGTCTCCATCTTCTCATATATAAAATGGGGACAATAATACTTTCTCACAGGGTTGCCATGAGGCCTGAATGGGATAATGTATGAATAGTACTACAGTGCCTGGCATGAAGTTAGCGCTCTGTATCTGTGATGCTGATGATAGAATGATGATTCAAAGTTCACATTTCTGTCAACAGCACCACTATCTACCTATTGATCCATCTGTCTCCCTTGGCATTCCCTCATTCAGCAAGTGAACAGATCCTGAAGGTGCCTCTTCCTAAGCATCTCTCTGTTCCACCACCAGCTCGTCTTCCTCCTGCCCTAGTGAGGCTGTGTCGGTTTTTTTTTTTTTGAGATGGAGTCTCACTCTGTCGCCCAGGCTGGAGTGCAGTGGCGTGATCTCAGCTCACTGCAAGCTCCGCCTCCCGGGTTCATGCCATTCCCCTGCCTCAGCCTCCCACGTAGCTGGGCCTACAGGCACCCGCCACCACACCTGGCTAATTTTTTTTTTTTTTTTTTGTATTTTTAGTAGAGACGGGGTTTCACCCGTTTGGATGCTAACTGATATCCCTGCCCCAGTCAGAGCTGAGAGGGACAGTGAGGCAATTTCTCCTCTTTTCCCCCTCCTTTCTTTCCCCTAAGGAGCAGTCATTAAGGTTGAGGCTCGGGAGTGGCTAAAGCTCTAAGGAAGACAGACAAGGAGTCTCATCAGGATTCACCACTCACTCACTGTGTGATTCTGGGTAGGGGACTTGACTTCTCTGAGCTTACATTTTTTCATCTGTAAAACTGTATGATGTTTCTTCTCACCTTATGAAATACTGTGAGGTTAAATGAGATTGTGTTTGTGAACTGGTTAGCCCAGGGCCTGGTCCGGAATAAATGTTAGCTACTGCATCCATTTTCCAGGACTGGGCCTTGTGTTGAGCCCTGGGGCTCAGAGCTGGGTGCAGCTTATACCCTGCCTTCCAGATGCTCACTTGCAGGTGGGAGAGATGGACATCCGAAGGCATAATCATAACTGGAGGCATCAGAGGCGGTAGGGGGCTCTCCAGGAAGACTTCCTGAAGGAGGCCACACAGACTGGAAGGACTGGCCACGTGGCATAGCAGGATGGGAACTGCACATGAGCAGAGATACTCAAACTTGTTCCAAACACACTCTGAGTCCAAGGCCCTGGGCCCAAGTTTTCTGCAGAAATCTGGAGTGTGTAGTCAGAGGTCAGCTGGCCAGGCCAATATGCCTGTAAAAACCAAGGCTCAGGACCGAGGTGATCATTTTGAAATGGGGTTGTGGGCCAGTGGTGCACTCAGGACTGCCCCTGGGGAAAATTGAGGCAGAGACAAGTGGGAAGGATTACCCTACTAGGAAGAGAACCAGGGTGCAGCCATGCCTGGAAGAGCTCCCCTTTTGATAGCACCTCGTTTGGGGGCAGCAATTTCCTGTCGGTGCTGAAACAGCTTCAAGCCAGTGTGCAGGCTCTCCCAGCAGCTGTCCAAAGGTGAGGTCTTCCTAATGGCATTTGTATTTGCATTACACATTCCTGTAGCCTGCCGGGCAGGGGTGGGGGGGCTTGTTTTAATTTGGCAGAAATTAATAAGTCTGAGTGGAGAGACATCACACATAGGGCTGAACATGGCATTGTCACCCCTTCTAATTTGTTAGACAATACAGCCCTGCTGCAGCTTCCAGTGTAGATGATGAAAAATAAACACATGTATATTAATGACTTTAAAAGATTTCTATTTATCCAAGCGTGTCTTTTTCTTTTTATTCAGCATATCATCAGATCAATAATTAGTCTCCATACATTTTAATAACTAGAGTTTTCACTTACAATTGTTTTTCATAATTTTGCATTTATGTTTGACAAGTTCAGGAACTTGTTCAGTTTGGAAAGGGAAAAAGAAAGTCAGGGATGGTTTCTTCTTGTGTCATGGTGTCTCAAATCTAAAAGAGCAGAGACGATGTGAACTGAGAGGGGCTCACCGAAATCTGGTAAGTCTCCTGGACTGCTTGTGTTCTGGGTGGTCCTAACCTCAGGGATGTGTGTGTTGGGGTGGGAGCAGGGGACTGGATTCTTCATTATTCGCTGTTTTTAAAATGTTATAATTAGCAATAAGCCCTGCTCAGAAAGGAGATCTAGTTGGGGAAGGAGGGAGCTGTTTCACATGCTGCAGCCAGCTAAGCATCTTCAACAGGCATTTTACCAATTGTAACAAATGTACCACACTCATACATGAGGTTAATAATAGGGGAAGAGAGAAGAAACAGTTAGATGCAATAAAAAATGATAAGGGGATATCACCACTGATCCCACAGAAATACAAACTACCATCAGAGAATACTATAAACACCTCTACGCAAATAAACTAGAAAATCTAGAAGAAATGGAAAAATTCCTGGACAAATACACCCTCCCAAGACTAAACCAGGAAGAAGTTGAATCCCTGAATAGACCAATAAAAGGTTCTGAAATTGAGGCAATAATTAATAGCCTACCAACCAAAAAAAGTCCAGGACCAGACGGATTCACAGCCGAATTCTACCAGAGGTACAAAGAGGAGCTGGTACCATTCCTTCTGAAACTATTCCAATCAATAGAAAGAGAGGGAATCCTCCCTTACGCATTTTATGAGGCCAGCGTCATCCTGACACCAAAGCCTGGCAGAGACAAAACTAAAAAAGAGAATTTTAGACCAATATCCCTGATGAACATCAATGCAAAAATCCTCAATAAAATACTGGCAAACCGAATCCAGCAGCACATCAAAAAGCTTATCCACTACGATCAAGTTGGCTTCATCCCTGGGATGCAAGGCTGGTTCAGCATATGCAAATCAATAAACGTAATCCATCATGTAAACAGAACCAAAGACAAAAACCACATGATTGTCTCAATAGATGCAGAAAAGGCCTTCGACAAAATTCAACAGCCCTTCATGCTAAAAACTATCAATAAACTAGGTATTGATGGGACATATCTCAAAGTAATAAGAGCTGTTTATGACAAAACCACAGCCAATATCATACTGAATGGGCAAAAACTGGAAGCATTCCCTTTGAAAACTGGCACAAGACAGGGATGCCCTCTCTCACCACTCCTATTCAACATAGTGTTGGAAGTTCTGGCCAGGGCAATCAGGAAGGAGAAAGAAATAAAGGGTATTCAATTAGGAAAAGAAGAAGTCAAATTGTCCCTGTTTGCAGATGACATGATTGTATATTTAGAAAACCCCATCATCTCAGCCCAAAATCTCCTTAAGCTGATAAGAAATTTCAGCAAAGTCTCAGGATACAAAATTAATGTGCAAAAATCACAAGCATTCTTATACACCAATAACAGACAAACGGAGAGCCAAATCATGAGTGAACTCCCATTCACAACTGCTTCAAGGAGAATAAAATACCTAGGAATCCAATTTACAAGGGATGTGAAGGACCTTTTCAAGGAGAACTACAAACCACTGCTCAACAAAATAAAAGAGGACACAAACAAATGGAAGAACAGTCCATGCTCATGGATAGGAAGAATCAATATCATGAAAATGGCCATACTGCCCAAGGTAATTTCTAGATTAAATGCCATCCCCATCAAGCTACCAATGACTTTCTTCACAGAATTGGAAAAAAACTACTTTAAAGTTCATATGGAACCAAAAACCCGCATTGCCAAGACAATCCTAAACCAAAAGAACAAAGTTGTAGGCATCACGCTACCTGACTTCAAACTATACTACAAAACTACAGTAACCAAAAACAGCATGGTACTAGTACCAAAACAGAGATATAGACCAATGGAATAGAACAGAGCCCTCAGAAATAATACCACACATCTACAACCATCTGATCTTTGACAAACCTGACAAAAACAAGAAATGGGGAAAGGATTCCCTATTTAATAAATGGTGCTGGGAAAACTAGCTTGCCATAAGTAGAAAGCTGAAACTGGATCCCTTCCTTAAACCTTATACAAAAATTATTTCAAGATAGATTAAATACTTAAATGTTAGACCTAAAACCGTAAAAAACCTAGAAGAAAACCTAGACAATACCATTCAGGTCATAGGCACGGGCAAGGACTTCATGCCTAAAACACCAAAGCAATGGCAACAAAAGCCAAAATCGACAAATGGGATCTAGTTAAAGTAAAGAGCTTATGCACAGCAAAAGAAACTACCATTAGACTGAACAGGCAACCTACAGAATGGGAGAAAATTTTTATAATCTACCCATCTGACAAAGGGCTAATATCCAGAATCTACAAAGAACTTTAACAAGTTTACAAGAAAAAAAAAAAATCAAACAACCCCATCAAAAAGTGGGCAAAGGATATGAACAGACAATTCTCAAAAGAAGACATTTATGTGCCCAACAGACACATGAAAAACTGCTTATCATCACTGGCCATCAGAAAAATGCAAATCAAAACCACAATGAGATACCATCTCACACCAGTTAGAATGGCAATCATTAAAAACAACAGGTGCTGCAGAGGATATGGAGAAATAGGAACACTTTTACACTGTTGGTGGGACTGTAAACTAGTTCAACCATTGTGGAAGACAGTGTGGCAATTCCTCAAGGATCTAGAACTAGAAATACCATTTGACCCAACCACCCCATTACTGGGTATATACCTAAAGGATTATAAATCATGCTGCTATAAAGACACATTCACATGTATGTTTATTGCGGCACTATTCACAGTAGCAACCCAAATGTCCATCAATGATAGACTGGATTAAGAAAATGTGGTGCATATACACCATGGATACTATGCAACCATAAAAAAGGATGAGTTCATGTCCTTTGTAGGGACCTGGATGAAGCTAGAAACCATAATTCTGAGCAAACTATCACAAGGACATAAAACCAAACACAGCATGTTCTCAGTCATAGGTGGTAATTGAACAATGAGAACACACATCACACAATGGGACCTGTCATAGGGTGGAGGGAGGGGGCATGGATAGCATTAGGAGATATGCCTAATGTAAATGATGAGTTAATGGGTGCAGCACACCAACATGGCACATGTATACATATGTAACAGACCTGCACGTTTTGCACATGTACCCTAGAACTTAAAGTATAAAAAAAAAATAACAGGGGAAACTGTAGAGATGGGGCAAGCATATATGCGAAATACATGCTTTCTGCTCATTTTTTCGGTAAACCTAAATAAACTGCTCTAAAAAAGAGGAGAGAGAGATTTTAGTCCCCCACACATCTAACTTTGAACTCCTTTGTCCTTCAGGAAAGGCCGTTGTCACAGTGGTGGTGGGAGGCACCTGATTTCCTTGACACCTCTTTTACACCAGGTACTTTCTATATTGCCATTGAACCTGTGACCACCTTGTTCAGCAGGTATTATTATTCTGCCTTACAAAACGGGGGACATGAATCACACCAGCTCACACAGCTGGGAGGGCTCTGAACTTGGCTCGCCTGATTCTGTGTCTGTGCTTCTTTACTTCATCTCACTCCTGCCCCTTCACGCCTCTTCTTTCCACTCTTCTATTATGACACAGCACATGAGTAATTTCTCCCAGGAAGCCTCCCCGGCTCCTCAGGTTTCCTCTGTGGCCTCCACACCACTGTGCTTCCCTCTGTCATGGCACCGATCTGTGCTACAGGAGTGTAGATCAATGCTCTATGTCTGTACTGGTGGGTTGTCATCCTCTGTTGACATGATGTTTCTGCCATTAGAATCTGAGCTCCTCGGGGTGAGGACTCTACTTATTTATCTTTGCATTTTCAGGCCTTGAAAATAAATATCTGTGGAAGAAAGGGAAGGAAGAAAGGAGAGTGATAAGGAAAGACGAATGAATTATACTGAAATAAATTGAGCAGATTTTAAGGTTTTAGACTTTCTTGATGCAAAATATTCAGGCTGAATAGAGACGCTTCTCTTTCTCCATCTGCCTCTTTTTAGTTTTTATGAATGTGAAGGTTTTAATTTATTATTAAAGACGTATTATTATTATTATTATTTTTAAAAAAACTAGATGCTCTAAGCAAGGCAAAGAAGGCTAAGACATGTCTATTTTCTCAGACCTTATCACGGAGCTTGAGAGACACATATATAGGATGTCATAAATACCTAAACAAGGGAGCTTGTTTTTAAGAAGGGGGGGAATGGGAGACTTATTTATTAAGCATCTGCAACCAGCCAGGAGCTGAATTAAGTACTTTGCATACATTATCTCATTCAATCCTCACACTTGTGCAGTAGGCATGACAGCCCCCATTTTATAAATAAGGAGACCGAGGCTCAGGTTCGGGGAACCAAATGACTCACAGAACTAGCTGGTAAGGAATATGGGTCAGAGGGCTCCCAGGTGTATCAATTTCCCAAAGCTTATTCTCAGTCAGTTTCCCAAATGAAGCGACCAGTCAACACATATGGGTTCCCAGGGGCAGTAGTGGCAGAGAGAAGATACTCTGCTGGTCCTCACCTGCTAGCCTGCTCAGCTGCCAGCCCCAAGGCTCTCTTGCATTGCCCAGGCTCTGAGCCATCCTGAGGCTGGCAGGATGGCTTTGGGCTTAGCCTCAATAGTAGGTGGGTTCTGGAATTAGGCTCACAGCCTGAACCTGGCATGTTGAATGCCTGCTGGGAACTCTCTGATCCATATCCTCCTTTCTTGGTGGTGGCCCAGTAGATGCTGCAGTTTTCCTGATAGATCTCCAGTGTCCTACAGAGGAGGTCAGCCTTGCTTTCAGCCTGCTTGGCTGACACTTTGATCCTATAACTGGGTATTCCCTCTAGCTGAAGGAGCAGAAAGAGTAACATCATGTCAACCAGTTCCACTTTGCAGTGAAGCAAATCCCTCTGGGCATTTCAAGCAGAAGACTTGGTTACAAAGCTATTGATGGACTGGAGAGCAAAAGGGGAAAGGGGGTGCTCCTTAGAGATTAGTTATTACAGGGAAGCCATTACTGATCCCAGGTCTGAAGAAGTAAAAGGGAGACAGTGGAGACTGCACCCCTGAAGAGACATTCCTAGAGCTGATGTCAGTGCAGCTCCTGAAATCCAGTGCATCTGTCACACTCCCACAGATGACAGAAGCCAACAATGGCTTCTATTTTCTTCCTACCTTCTAATGGCCCATGTGTGTCCCTCAACTGCAGAGCAGACTGGAACCCAGCTGGAATGGGAGTCTGAAAAATGTAGTTCTCAGGTCTCCAGCCATGATGGTACATGAAAGACCAATTGACCACGTCTAGCATAGGATGGAAAGAGCAGGGGCTTGAGAATCAGGTGCCATTGGGTTCAAATCCTGGCTCTGCTTTAATGGGTCCTTGGAGAAATTACTTAACTCCCTCTGACTTACTTTTCTCATCTGTAAAATGGAAATAATAATAATACCTTACTCATAGAGCTATTGTGAGGCTTAATTGAGATTATACATATAAAGCACTTAACACAGTCCCTGTCCATAATAAGTACTCTCTGTAAACGTTAGATACCATTGGCAGTGGTGTATTTCACTCCACTTTTTTTCCATATATAATCCTTTGTTTCCTGAACTGCTCATCTCTGACTCCTTACCACTACAAATCTGTGCCCAGGTTCCCCACCTGTGAAGGCTTTAAAAAATGAGTCAGATCCTTAGAAGATACTGTACATTTGCAGAGCACCTTTCACCTATGCTGCATAGAAGTAGGATCCTACCCAAAGTTGTAATTTTCCTCACTCTCTTCACCTCAGTTTCCCTGCTGATTATGAGAAAGTTAACAGGGTTCAAGCAGAATGGTTAACAGGGTTCAACCAATCATGCCTTCCCAACAGTCCCCCAAAATCTTAACTCATTTCAGCATTAACTTAAAAGTCCACAATCCAAAGTCTCATCTAAGACAAGGCAAGTCCCTTCTGCCTATGAGCCTGTAAAATCAAAAGCAAGTTAGTTACCTCATAGATGTGAAGGGAGTACAGGTATTGGGTAAATACATATGTTCAAAATGGGAGAAATTGGCTAAAACAAAGGGGGTATAGGCCCCATGCAAGTCTGGGACCACTATGTGCCCACATCTGTGATCTCTTTAATTTCCCCATGGCAACCATTGAGGCAGGATTATTGAGTCCATTTAGTAGAGGAGAAGACTGAGGCCTAGAAATATTGTAGGTTCAGGTGACTCTCCTTCTGTCCTCCACCTACACCTGTCTCCAATGTCCTATGGTAGGAGTCAGAGGGCAGGACTGCTTGGGTGGTGCTCAGCTCCTTTCAGCATGTTTCCTGGGCACCTACGGGTGGTGGGCACACAGCCAGGCAATTGCTGCCAAGCTCATCCGTTCTGGAGTCGGCTCACGAGACTCACGCGGCTAGGAGGGGGTTGGCAGCAGGAAGAGGATGGTGTGAGAAAAGAACATCTCATGCTCCCCTTGCCCACGCATGAGCCACTCCTGGAGAAGTTGGATTCAACCACTTTATTCTGCTTTCTGGCTCTTAAAATGCAATATTGGGCTGGTTCCAATTGAATCCCATTTCACATGAGTTTACGGAGTATCTACACAGATGGGTCAGGCCCAGGGTCTGCCCTGGAGGGACTCACAGTCTGGGGAGGCAGATATGTGATAGCAAAGATGGCATTCTTGTGTCAGAGCTATGTCAAGGAGGCACAAGAGCTGTGAGAACAGATAAATGGGGCTTCTAATTCTGCCTGGAGAGTCAAGCAAGACACCTTAGAAGATATAACTACCCAGCTAAGACTTGAAGGAAGCAGTAGAACTGGTTTGCTGAAGGAGTTGGGGATGGTGGCCCAGGCAGAGGGAGCAGAATATGCAAAAGCCATTGGGGGAAACTGAGAAAGGCTCATGCCACTGATACATGGAGGGCAAAATATTTGTGGCAAATGCTGAGGCTGTGAGGGGCAGAAAAGGGCTGAATCATGCTGGGCCTGGGTACTATGGATAACCAGCCACAGAGAGGTTTGAAGCAGAAAAGTGGCGTGCTAGATTTATGAATCAGAAAGAGCATTTTGGGGCCAGAGTGGAATAGGAGAGGACCCAACAGAAGACAGGGAGGCCACTGAGGTGAAGGCTGTTGCTGCATATGGGGAGGAATGGTGATTGCCTGAACTGGGGCAGCAGTACAAGGAATGGAGTTCATTCATGAGATACTTAGAAGTAGAAGCAACCACTAAAATAATAGTAATCAATGCATAACACATAGAACTCTTGCCATATGCCAAACATTGTTCTAAGTGCTTGATATATAACTAGATCAGTTCTCACAATAACACAAAGACACATACTCAGAGGGCTGTAGAAACATATTCAAGGTTATATACCTAGTAAGTGGTGGAGTCAGTCAGGATTTGAACTCAGGAAGACTAGCTCCAGAGTCCATGTCCTCAACCCCACATCATACTGCTTCTTGAGGTCACAGTGCTTGGAAGCTGCTTAAGTGTGAGGGATGAGGGTCAGTGTATTTATTAGCAGCATGCTGTTCTCATGCTGCTAATAAAGGCGTACCTGAGACTGGCTAATTTAGAAAGAAAAGGAGGTTTAATGAGCTCACAGTTCCACGTTGCTGGGGAGGTCTCACAATCATGGCAAAAGGCAAAGGAGGAGCAAAGGCATGTCTTACATGGCAGCAAGCAAGAAAGCATGTGTAGAAGGACTGCCCTTTATAAAACCATCAGATCATGGGAGACTTAGTCACTATCATGAGAACAGCACAAGACAAACTCACCTCCATGATTCAATTACCTCCCACTAGCTCCCTTCCACAACAGGTGGGGATTATGGGAGCTACAATTCAAGATGAGATTTAGGTGGGGATACAGCCAAACCATATCATTCTACCCCTGGGCCCCCTAAGTCTCATATCCTCACATTTCAAGACCAGTCATGCCTTCCCAACAGCCCTCGAAAGTCTTAACTCATTTTAGCATTAACTCAAAGTCCATAGTCCAAAGTCTCATCTGAGACAAGGCAAGTCCCTTCAGCCTATGAGCATATCAAATCAAAAGCTAGTTGGTTACTTCCTAAATACAATGGGGGCACAGGCCTTAGGTAAATATACATGTACCAAAAGAGAGAAATTGGCCAAAACAAAGGGATTACAGGCTTCAAGCAAGTCTGAAATCCATCAGGGCAGTCAAATTTTAAAGTTCAAAAATGATCTCCTTTGACTCTGTGTCTCACATCCAGGTCATGCTGATACAAGAGGTGGGCTCCCATGGCCTTGGGCAGCTCCACCCCTGTGGCTTTGTAGGGTACAGCCCCCTTCCCAGCTGCTTTCATAGGCTGATGATGAATGCCTATGGCTTTTCCAGGCACACAGTGCAAGCTGTCAATGGATTCTTCTGGGGTCTGAAAGACAGTGGCCCTCTTCTCACAACTCCAATAGGCAGTGTCGCAGTGGGGATTGTGTGGGGACTCTGACCCCACATTTCCCTTCCGCATTACCCTAGCAGAGGTTCTCCATGAGGGTTCTGGCCCTACAGCACACCTCTGCCTGGATATCCAGGTATTTCCATACATCCTCTGAAATCTAGGTGGAGGTTCCCAAACCTCAATTCTTGACTTCTGTGTACCTGCAGGCCCAATACCACATGTAAGCTGCCAAGGCTTGGGGCTTGCACATTCTGGAGCCCTGGTCTGAGCTGTACATTGGTTCCTTTTAGCCATGGCTGGTGTGGCTAGGATGCAAGGCACCAAGTCCTAAGGCTGCACAAAGCAGAGAGGTCCTGGACCCACCCCAGGAAACCGTTTTTCTCTCCTAGGCCTCCAGGCCTGTGATGGGAGGGGCTGCTTGAAAGCCCATTTTCCCCTTTGTCTTGGTGATTAGCATTTGGTTCTTTGTTACTTATGCAAATTTCTGCTGCCCGGCTTGAATTTCTCCCCAGAAAATGAGGTTTTCTTTTCTTCTGCATCATCAGGCTGCAAATTTTCAAAACTTTTATGCTCTGCTTCCTCTTGAACACTTTGCCACTTAGAAATTTCTTCCACCAGATACCCTAAATCAGCTCTCTCAAGTTCAAAGTTTCACAGATCTCTAGGTCAGGGCAAAATGCTGCCGGTATCTTTGCATAGCAAGAGCTACCTTTACTCCAGTTCCCAACAAGTTCCTCATCTCTATCTGGGACTGTCTCAGCCTGGACTTTATTGTCCATATCACTAAGAGCATTTTGGTCAAGGCCATTCAACAAGTCTCTAGGAAGCTCCAAACTTTCCCACCTCTTCCTGTCTTCTGAGCTTTCCAAGTCTCCAGGAAGTTCCAAACTTTCCCACATTTTCCTGTTTTCTTCTGAGCCCTCCAAACTGTTCCAGTCTTTGCCTGTTACCCCGTTCCAAAGTCGCTTTTACATTTTGGGATATCTTTATAGCAGCACCCTACTTCTGGTACCAATTTACTGTATTAGTCTGTTCTTACATTGCTAATAAAGACATACTCAAGACTGGGTAATTTATAAAGAAAAAGAGTTTTAATGGACTCACAGTTCCACATGGCTGGGGAGGCCTCACAATCATCGTGGAAGGCAAAGGAGGAGCAAAGTCACATCTTGCATGGCAGCAGGCAAGAGGGTGTGTGCAGGGGAACTACACTTTATAAAACAATCAGATCTTGTGAGACTTATTCACTGTCATGAGAACAGCACAGGAAAACCTGCCCACATGATTCAGTGACCTCCCACTGGGTCCCTCCCACAACACGTGGGAATTATGGGAGCTAAAATTCAAGGTAAGATTTGGGTGGGGACACAGCCAAACCATATTAGTCAGGAAGGAGTTCAGCATGACTCCCAGTTTCCACAGAAGCTCATACTATCCTATGCCTTTCAGCAGGCGAAGGGCAAAGTTGGAGGAAGATGAAGAAGGAAGCACAGCTGTACTTCTCAGTGGCTGATGACCACCTAGGCCCAGATCCAATTTTCTTTCTGAACCCAGCTTTTTGTCATCTTTTCTGGCATCTTGTGAAATACCTGACATTGTTCAAAACCATCAGCTTTTGATGAACCCTGAAAGTTTATTTAGCAAACATTTCCTCTCCAAGGAAGGAAATAGAAATGCTTCTGACATGCCTCTATCATTGATAGTCTTGCTGGGGTCATCCCTGCTTCCTCTCTCTCCCACCTGCCAACGTACTCCACTTACTAGCATGTCCCCTAAAGTATCTGTGGTGAAGGACCTTTTATTTTTCCATTTTCAATATACTGTGGACTGATACTTCTGTAAAATACAATAAAAATGTCTCAGAAATGTCAAATTACTATAAAGTCCTTGTTCTCGCCTCTTGCTTTTTGTACTTGTCTTGCTGTGGACTAGTTATAGTTCACAGATCAGCCCCACTTCACAAGACCACTTTGTTAAGCACTGCTCAAGTTTTCTCTCTCTAATTCTAGGCCACTACCCTGAACTAAGCCACCATCATCACTTGCCTGGACTCTGCAGTAGTCTCCTAAATGGTCCATCCTCATCCACTCTGGTCCTCTCTAACCCATTCTTCACTTAGTAGCTAAGGAATCCTCTAATCCACAAATCTGACTATGTCATGTCCTTCCTTAAACCATTGACACATTTCTCTTTGCCCTTAGGAAGGTTTATGATAGGCCAATTCCTGCTTCTTATTTCCTATCTTAACTCTCACTTTCCACCTCATTCACATACACTAGGCTTCAAGACATATCAAATTGCTATAATTTTTAAAATAATGAATGTGCTGTCTCATGCCTCAGGGCTTTTGCACAGGCTGTTCTCTCTATGTGGAATGCCTTTTCCCCCAAAATTCATTCATTCATTCATTCGTTCAGTCATTCATCCAACACTTGTGGGACACCCAATAAAAGCTAAATACCGTGCTAAGTACTGGGACTGCACAGATGAAGAAGATGCAGTCCCTTTCCTTTAGGAACTCATGATCTAACAGAGGGAGACAAGTAAATTGACAATGATCACACAAGGGTGCAAGGTGATGACAAAAGAAAGCACAAGGGCAGTGGGAGTCCAGAGGAGAGTCTTATAACGTAGCCTGGGGTCAGGAAAGTCTTCCTGGAATAGATGACACTTGGACAGATTGATTACTTGCTGAAGTAATCATTCAGAGCTAGCCAGGAAACAGCAGAGGTCGGGGTAAGGAAGCAAAGATGATCTAGGCCAAGAAATACCTGGCAGGGAAGTGGGGAAAGGAATGGCAAGAGTTTTCTTCATTGCCCAGCTATTATTTGTCAGGCCCTGTGCCCTAGGGATGCAGCTGTGGTGCCAAGTATTCCACACGTGAACACACACCTACAGACTTAAATACACACAAATGTAAAAACATATATGGAGAACTTTGAAAACATTATGGTAGGCAAAACAATCTAGACACAAAAAGTCACATACTGTATTATTCCTTTTACATAAAGTATCCAGAATAGGTAAATCCATAGAGGCAGAAAGCAGGTTGCCAGGGGCTGGGGCAGGGAGGAATATGGAGTGACTACTTAGTGGGTACAGAGTTTCTTTGGGGGAAGATGAAAATGTTTTGGAACTAGATGGAGGTGATGGTTGCACAACATTGTGAATGTACAAAGTACCACTGAACTGTACTCTTAAAATTGGTTAATTTTATGTTATGTAAACTTTACCTAATTTTAAAAATATGGAAATATATATATATATATATACTCAAAAAATATTCTCTAAGTGCCTGACATGTGCCTAGGGATTCAGAGTTCCTGTCCCTGAAAGTCCCACTCCTGGGATTAAAAGCACATATATCTGAACACATACAGACTAAAACACATGCTTCATGAAAACATACAGAAACGTTCACTTACTCATTTAATAAATACTTATTGAGGGCCTACTATGTGTCAGGCAATAAGCCAGGTGCTGGACCTCGAGTGGTTACCAAATAGACATAATTACTGTCCTCCTGACTTGTGGACACAAACATATAATCACCGACAGCGGCACACCAGATTGAAGTACACAAACACACACCTACCTAAACAAGGACACAGCCAAAGCCCACCAGCCAAATATGGGTTGGGTGAAAGAAATGGGCAGTAACGCACAGACAGGCAAGAATAGTCCCTTATGCTCCCTGACATGCACACTTCCCTCATGCAATCAATGGGAGTTCCATTAAAAGTCAGATTAAAATGAACTCGGGATTTCAGTGCCTTCTCAGGAGAGAGGAATAAACAGGCCTCAGCAGAAAGGCCTGGAGCATTGAGAAAAAAAAAAATCCCCAAGTCTCACTTAAGTGATTTTTGGCAGAAATCAAATTAACGGCAAGACTATGGACTGCTGACAAGGTGCTCCATCATGCTCTGCTGTGTGAATGTGTTTTTTCTACATGTTGTTTTCATTAGCACTTCATTTGATAATGATAAATGGCATTTTCATTTGAAAGGAAAATATTAAAAAGTTCTGATTTGCAAGAGCAAGTTGGAATAAACGATATTATTATGTCCTGTCACTTGTTCAGCTCAGAGAAAAATAATAATAATGATAATAAAAAGCCCCAACAGCTTTCCCTACTGAAGAAACACAGGCATTTTATTTCTCCAGTGGGCCATTTTCTCGCTATCAAATCTGTCCTTGGCACAGAGACTGCCGAAAGGCAATGGTCTTGGAGGGTGAAGAAATTGTGGAGACGTCAAAGGCTATCAGGAGAAGGTGACCTTGGGAAGTCTTTGTCCCCTTGGAGTCTAGCAGGGGGAGGGATTGCTTGCTGGCTTAATCTCTGTAGGGGCCTGGAATGCACTTTCTTGCCTTTGGGTCAAATTTCAGAGGCTTTCTTTGTATGAATTTATAGAAGCCTGGGCTCTTATGAGCTCACTTTAAGGGCTCCAGGGTCATTATTCTGGTTGATCAAGTCACTACCTTGCTTAAAACCCACTGAAGTCCTCTTCATTATGTACAGGATAAAGTCCTAACTCCTTAGTCTGGCATCCGATACTGTTGGTGACCTTGCTCCTGCCTCCAGCCTCAACTCTCACCAGTTCCTCTACACTTATCTAGTGCTCTAGTTACATTGAACTTCTTACTATTCCCCGCGTATGCTTTCTCTTTTACCCAAATGCCATGCAGCTCCCCTTGACCACTCCTTGGATGAACTCCTACTGATTCCAAGATCCAGCTCAAGCACCTCCCTATGAGACCTTGTTTGAACCCTCCTCTGGAAGGGCATTCATTTATTGGTTCCCAAGCCTTGTTTTTACATACTCCACCATGGGCATGAATGCATAAAACAGCCTGGTTCAAATGAAAAGCTGCAAGTCATTGGCATGGCTGGTGCAAATGGTGTGAGCAGGTGCTGCAACAGGGAGTGCTGAGCTGGAACTGGGCGCCGTCTGTAGAAGGCCTGGTGTCTTTAAAACCCCACCTCAGGCTATTGAGTGCTTTCTTCTTTGGCTCCCATAGCACCCTGGGCTATCCCAGTCCTATGACCCATCATACTTCAATGTCCACAGTTGTTGGGGCTCAGGGTTTTTCCCCTTTCCTGCCTGTAGATTGTGAGCTTCTTTAGCACAGAGTCTGCTCTATGTTCCCTCAGTGTTCGCAGGACCCAGCATAAGGTCTGCTTAAAGTGAGCACTTGTTACATAATCAAGTGAGTGAATGACGTCTCTAAATTCAATCAGAAGTTATGAAATCGAGGTCTGAGGAGAGTTGTTTGGACAACTTTTCTCCTAGTATTTCTTCATATCAGTAGTATAACCTTTACTTTATCCAGAGGTGAATCAGAGTCAAGTAAGTTTGTGTGATAGCCCAGCACATCTCAGCAAGGGTCGATGGCATTAGCATGCATTGGGAGACTTTCAATGTCTGGCCTCAGCTCAGGCAGTTGATGAATCTCCTTTCTGTCTCCTTTGCTGCAGAAGGAGGAGCATGCTGTGATGAGAGAAGGCTGAATGTTTGCTGCCTCTGGAGGAAGTGAGAGCTGCTCAAGGGTGGTGGACATGGCAATAATGCAGGACTTTGAGGCTGTCCTTGGTCTTTCTTCCTAAGCATTAGACCATCTACTGCCTCTTTGATGTCCCCCAAGAACCCCATAAGATGGCAGTTTAACTAACATGAGATGAGCTTCCACTAAGTGGCAAATACCTTGTTTTGCATGATCGACAGGAGAAGTATGATAATTCCCATTTTACAAATTAAGAGACTGAGATTCAGAGAGGGAAAGGGTCTTGCCCAAGGTCACACAGCTGGCTAGTAGATGAAGCACGATCAGCATCCAAGTTTGTCAGGTTAAGGGTCTCCCTCCCTCAAAGCAAGACATCCTTGAGCATCCATAGGGTGCTTAGCTCTGGAATAGGTGCTGGGGGAGAGAAAGGGCTGAATGAGTTGTGGAAATTGAGATGGAGAATAGAGTCTGCATCCTGGCTGACACTGAACCCCAGGCCTTCTGACTTGAGCCTCCTCCCTGCTCATTCCACATCTCAGCCTATACTAGGCTCACACCTTTCCCTGTGCAGGCCCTGCTACATTCTTTACACCATGCCTTTTGCCAATACAATCCTCCTGCCTGGCAGGTCCTTATCTTAACTTCACCTGTTAAGATTCCAGGCAGCATTTAGGATCTAGCTCATATCCCACTTCCTCTAAGAAATTTGTTAACAATATGTGGTTTGTTGTCCCCATGGCATTATGAGCCCTCAGGGGATATGGTTATAGAATACAGCTAGTGTATTCTCTAAGTCACTCTTGAATTGTGCCTTACACATAGTAGATGCTCAGTAAATGTATATGTAATTATAATTATCATATCATATTCATCATTATTAACATCTTAATACTTGCAGTATTTGTCTAAAATGGTACTTCCCAATAAACTTTAAATCACCTTCTTTAAGAATCTGCTGCTGGAAGCCATGGACTCTCCAGCCACAAATGCACAGAGGAGTCGCTCATGTTCAGGTGTTCAGCTCTAAAGATAGTCTGTGAGACAAAAAACACATATGCTTGAAATTACCCTTGCAAATCCTGTGAATGCCCTCAAAAATTCAGAGTACATAGTACAGTACCTACACAGAAGTTAGTTGGTTTATATTTGGGAGCCATGTTGTATGAAAAAGTCTGTCTTTAAATAATAGAATCACTTCCAGCACAGCAAGAAGCTCACATATAAGAGGCACAGGGGAACTAAGATTGTGTGATGGACCAGCAAGTCTATGCTTGTATATATAAAATGTAGCATCATCTTCAAGAGGTTCGTAGACCTCAAAGCTCAGACATAGACCTTGGGTTAAGGGTTTTTAGTACAGAGCTTTAAAATTTGCCAAGTGCTTCCCACACATTAGTTCATTTAAATGCTCAGAAACATTTCTTTGAAATGGATAGCACTGATGTTATTCCCACTTTACAGATGAGGAAATTGAGACTCAGAGAGGCAAAATGACTTTTAGTCCAAAGATCTGGCTTTCTCATTCAATGACTTTGCTCAAAGACTCCACACTCTACTGCCTTCGTGGCCCCTTGAGTGGTTATACTGGTCCTTGATCCACTTGTTGATGGAATAAGAGGATGTATGACCTTAGACTAGTTACCTAACCTCTCTGAAAGCACTTTTTTTCAAAGTAAAGATATTAATATTCACTGAGCAGTGTCCTTGTAGGATTAAATGAGCCATTGGATATAAAATTGCTTGGCAGGGTGCCTAGGATATTGCAGGGGCTCCTCAGGGGCTGGATTTTCTTCCCATTCTCTGCTAAAACTGGCACTCTCCCAGGAAATCAAACAGGCAAAAACTTTCCTCTGCATTATTGGTGAGGTCCTGTCAATGATGACTGGACCTTCTCAGTGTCATCTCTGACCTCCAAAGAACTTCAAAGAGTTGGAGTCTTGTACAAAACTGTTAGAGAATATGCAAACATCTCTCTGTGTTTTCGAAGTTTCTGAGGTTCTCAATGCCATTTATTTAAAATGGAGTGGAGAGCAGAGGAGCAGGCACTATGAGTCTGTCCCATCACAAATTCTGTGTGATGTTGGGCAGGTGTCTTCAAAAGAAACATTTTTGTAAACACAACTGTTTTTCTATTCATTCAGGCTTCAAGGCAACTCATGAATCTCTACTCAACCCCCAATGGCTGCCCATTTTAGAGTCCAACTGGGAAACACAATCCATACCAGGTAATTTAGTAGAGATTATTTAATGTAGGGAATTAGTTATAAATGTGCTAGAAGAGCTGAAGAGTAACCAAGAGAAAGTGGGGTAGCCACAAGTTTAGCAAATGCAGGGCCTACCAATTCTCCCAAGACATGTGGGAATAAAGAGAGGAGTCCATGTTACTGGAGTCTGAGAGCTGGAGCTGCCCCACTGGAGCTGGAAACATGGCAGGTCTGTCTGTTGGGAGCTAGAGCCAGAGATGTGGCCCCTGTTAGAGACACCGTTTGAAAAAGAGAGACCTGGTTTTTCTTCCTTCCCACTCTTTAATCTCCTGACAGTGCATCCCATTAGCCAAATCTAGCCAGAAGTCTGAGGGCAAGAAAGCAGTACAGAGAAGGGGAGGAGGAGTATGAGAGGAAACTAACCGTTGATGGTACAAGGACTTTCAGGATACGGTGCCCCCCTCCCTAGCCCCTATTACTTCTCTAGGCTGATGTCCAACAAACATCTCATATCTTGCTCACTCCAGCCACATTGGCCTCCTCACTTCTCTTTGGACCCACCAGGCCTTTACATTTTCGATTCCCTCTGTGTGGATTTTATTCACTAGATAGCCACATGGTTCCATTCCCTGCTTCCATCACCTTCTAAGTGAGAGGGCTTCTCTGACTCTCCTTTTTTTTTTTTTTTGAGACAGAGTCTTGCTCTGTTGCCCAGGCTGGAGTGTAGTGGCCGGATCCTGGCTCACTGCAAGCTCCACCTCCTGGGTTCACGCCATTCTCCTGCCTCAGCCTCCCGAGTAGCTGGGACTACAGGCGCCTGCCACCACGCCCGGCTAGTTTTTTGTATTTTTTAGTAGAGACGGGGTTTCACCATGTTAGCCAGGATGGTCTCGATCTCCTGACCTTGTGATCCGCCCATCTCGGCCTCCCAAAGTGCTGGGATTACAGGCTTGAGCCACCGCGCCCGGCCTGACTATCCTCGGGAAGGGGAACATCACACACTGGGGCCTATCATGGGGAAGGGGGAGGGGGGAGGGATTGCATTGGGGAGTTATACATAATATAAATGATGAATTGATGGGTGCTGATGAGTTGAAGGGTGCAGCACACCAACATGGCACAAGTATACATATGTAACAAACCTGCACGTTATGCACATGTACCCTAGAACTTAAAGTATAATAAAAAAATAAAATAAAATAATAATAATAAATAAATAAATAAATAAAAATAAAGTTGGACCTACCTCCTCTTCACTGGTTGTATGAGTCAGTTCTCACATGGCCATAAAGAACTATCTGGGACTGGGTAATTTATGAAGAAAAGAGGCATAATGTATTCACAGTTCTGCATGCTGTACAGGAAGTATGGCTGGGAGGCCTCAGGAAACTTACAATCATGATGGAAGGCAAAGGGGAAACAAGTACATCTTCACATGGTGACAAGAGAGAGAAAGAGGAAAGGGGGGAAAGTGCTATGTGCTTTAAAACAACCAAATCTCATGAGAACTTACTATCATGAGGATGGCAAGGCAGAAATCCACCCCCATGATCCAATCACCTCCTACCAGGTCCCTCCCCCAACATTGGGGATTACAATTCAGCATGAGATTTGGGTGGGGACACAGAGCCAAACCATATCTTTCTACCCTTCTAAATCTCATGTCCTTCTCACATTTCAAAATGCAATCATGCCTTCCCAGCAGTCCCCCAAAGTCTTAACTCATTCCAGTGTTAACTCAAAAGTCCAAGAGACTTTGGAAGTCTCATCTGAGACAAGGCAACTCCCTTCCACCAATGAGCCTGTAAAATAAAAAACAAGTCAGTTATTTCCAGGATACAATGGGGATGCAGGCATTGGGTAAATTCTTCCATTCCAAAAGAAATTGGCCAAAACAAAGGGGCTATAGGCCCCATGCAAGTCCAAAACCAAGCAAGGTAGTCATTCAATCTTAAAGTTCTGAAATAATCTCCTTTGACTCCATGTCTCACATCCAAGGCATGCTGATGCAAGCGGTGGGCTCCCAAGGCCTTGGGCAGCTCCACTTCTTTGATTCTGCAGGGTACATCCCCTGTGTCTGCTTTCAGGGCTTGGTATTGAGTGCCTGTGGCTTTTCCAGATGTATGGTGCAAGCTGTCAGTGGATCTACCATTCAGGGGTCTGGAGGATGGTGGCCCTCTTCTCACAGCTCCTCTAGGCAGTGTTCCAGTGGGGATGCTGTGTGGGGGATCCAACCCCATATTTCCCCTCTGCACTGCCCTAGTAGAGTTCTCTCCATGAGGGCTCTGACCCTGCAGCAGACTTCTGCCTGGATATCCAGATGTTTCCATATGTCCTCTGAAATCTAGGCAGAGGACTCCAAACCTCAACTCTTGCCTTCTGCACACCCACAGGCCTAACATCACGTGGAAGCCACCAAGGCTTGAGGCTTGCACCCTCTGAAGCAATGGCCTGAGCTTTATCTTGGCCCCTTTTAGCCATGGCTGAGCTGGAGCATTTGGGATGCAGGGTGCCATGTCCTGAGGCTACACAGAGCAGCAGGGCCCTAGGCCTGGCCCACAAAACCATTTTTCCCTTCTAGGCCTCTAGGCCTGTGATAGGAGGGGCTGCTGTGAAGGTCTCTAAAATGCCCTGGAGGCATTTTCCCCATTGTCTTGGCTATTAACATTCAGCTCTTCTTCACTTATGCAAAGTTCTGCAGCCTTGAATTCCTCCCCAGAAAATGAGTTTTTCTTTTTGACTACATGTTTGAGCTGCAAAATTTCCAAACTTTTATGATCTGCTTCCCTTTTAAATATAAGTTCTAGCTTCAGTTTATTTCTTTGTTTATGTAAATGACCATATGTTTTTAGAAGCAGCCAGGCCACATCGTGAATGCTTGTTGCTTAGAAATTTCTTCCCCCAGATACCCTAAATCACCTCTCTCAAGTTCAAAGTTCCACAGATGTCTAGAGCAGGTGCACAGTGCCATCAGTCTCTTTGCTAAAGCATAGCAAAAGTGACCATTACTTCCCAGTAAGTTCCCAGTTCCCAATAAGTTCCTCATCTCCACCTGAAACCACCTCAACCTGGACTTCATTGTTTGTGTCATCATCAGCATTTTGGTCACAACCATTCAATGAGTCTCTAGAAAGTTCCAAACTTTCCCACATGTTCTTGTCTTTTTCTGAGCCCTCCAGACTGTTCCAATCTCTGCCCATTACCCAGTTCCAAAACTGCTTCCACATTTTCAGGTATCTTTATAGCAATACCCCACTCCTGGTACCAATTTTCTGTATTAGTCCATTCTCACACTGCTATAAAGAACTACCTGAGGCCAGGTGCAGTGGCTCATGCCTGAAATCCCAGCACTTTGGGAGGCCAAAGCAGACAGCTCATGAGGTCTGGAGTTCCAGACCAGCCTGACCAACATGGTGAAACCCCATCTCTGCCAAAAATACAAAAATTAACCAGGCATGGTGGCATGTGCTTGTAATCCCAGCTACTGGGGAAACTGAGGCAGGAGAATTGCTTGAACCCAGAAGGCGGAGGTTTCAGCGAGCTGAGATCACGCCACTGCACTCCACCCTAGGTGACAGAGCGAGATTCTGTCTCAAAAAACAAACAAACAAACAAACAAAACCCCCCCAAAAGAACAAAAAAACTACCTGAGACTGGGTAATTTATTTTTATTTTTATTTTTGAGATGAAATCTCACTCTGTCATCCAGGCTGGAGTGCAGTGGTGTGATCTCAGCTCACTGCAACCCCTGTCTCCTGAGTTCAAGCAATTCTCATGCCTCAGCCTCCCAAGTAGCTGGGATTACAGGCACCTACCACCATACCTGGCTAATTTTTGTATTTTTAGTAGAGACAGGATTTCACCATGTTGTTCAGGCTGGTCTTGAACTCCTGACCTCAAGTAATCTGCCTGCCTGAGCCTCCCAAATTGCTGGGATTACAGGTGTGAGCCACCGCATCCAACCAAAACTGGGTAATTTTTGAAGAAAAGAGGTTTAATGAACTCACAGTTTGGCAGGATGTACAGGAAACATGGCTGAGAGGCCTCAGGAAAATTACAATAATGATTCAAGGTAAGGGGGAAGTGAGGGCATTTTCACATGTTGGAGCAGGAGAAGGAGAGAGTGAAGGTGGAAGTGCTACACACTTTCAAACAACCAGATCTTGTGATAACTCACTCACTATCATGAGAACAGCAAGGAGGAAATCTGCCCTCATGATTCAATCATCTCTCACCAGGTCTCTCTTCCAACATTGGAAATTACAATTCAACATGAGATTTGGGTGGGACATAGAGCCAAACCATATATCTGACCCTCCTTTTTGCTTTATTCTTCTCTCTAGCATTCATAACCATTCAACAATCTATGCAGTCTACTGCCTTTCTCTAGAATGTGAGCTCCATGAAGGAAGGGATTTTTGTCTGGTTTGTTTACTGCTTTGTTCCCTGTGCCTAGAACAGTGCCTGGCAAATAGTGGATATTCAATAAATACTTTCTGAATAAATGAATGGGTGAATCAAGACCAAATGCCTCCTTTATTTTTATTCCTTTAATCATTCAATAAATTCTAGTTGGAGGATGGATTGTGGGTGGGGGGGCGGTGGTAGAAGGAGGGCTGAATAATTAGAATACAATTCTGGTCTCTGGGCCTCTGTTTCCCCATCCATAAGACAAAGGAGCTGAGGAGGAGACCTCAAAGGACTCTTTCAGCCCCACTATTCTATGAATCTAAGAGTATTTCCCGGTAGAAATACTTGGAAGATAAAATTAATCCTCTTCTTAATCAACGGTTCCTATCTCTGCACGTGACTTGTCAGGGGAACTTTTCTCTGATGCTCACACGCTGTGGGAACTTGTCACATCTTCAATCTCCGGGAACGTCCTCACCTGAAATTGAAAGGTAAATATTTCAGTTGTGAGTCTCTCTGTCATGACTCAAATAATTTTAAAATTGCTTAGATGTCTTTGCCTAACAATGTTCAGATTGTTCTAATGCAGGGGAAAACGGTAGTTTTAGACACAGTAATATTGATAGCAGCTAGTAATTTCCATGTACTTCTCACAGTTATTGGCACTGTGAGGATTACCAAGGAGAACTTTTTACGTACTAAAAAGACATTCTGTGTTGAGGGCCCAGCATGGTGCCTGGCAAGAGAAGAGTCTCACTAGATGGTGAGTTTTGCAATAATTATTTCCATGGAGTTGGGTTGAGAAATAGCCGTGCTTCTCTCCAAGATGCTATAAAGTCATCAGGCATCTCAGCTCATAGGGATTTTATCCCTAGAAGACCTTTTTAGACAGGCAGCTCAGAGTTGGCACAATCTCCCCCTTATTCATTCAGCAGATAGTCTCCAGTGCCTTCATGAGAATCAAACTCCATCCCTGCCCCCAAGTAGCTCCCTATGTAGTCAGAAGGACAATATAATGTGCAAGAAATATCAGTTAATGGGTGTCAATACAATAGTAAGAGAAAGTTCTGGGTGTTGCCCTGAGTTTTTAGAAGATCAAAGAAAGATGTTTCACAAACTACCTTGAATCAAGCACTAATTTTTTTTGTTACCTTCACTTACCAGTCCAAAAAGAAAAAGAAAAAATCACTAAGTTAGTAAGAAATTGTCGACATCTAAAAGACTATAGTTTTTTTAATGTGGTTATTCTTATTGTCTGTTTCCTTTTTAAGGCCAGGGAATTTTATTTTGTTGTGTTAACTGCTTTGTTCCCAGCATCTAGAACCATGCTGGGTGCATAAGAAGTCCCAAATAAATATTTGTTGGCAGATGGACCAGACCTGCCTAGTCTAGGCCACTGTGAAAAAGAAATAAAAGTGGGCCCAGTCAAGAAAGAAGCTTCAAGAGACCCCAAGGTCCATAGGTCAGTGGGATTGATAGTGATGGGAGGAAGTTGGGAGAGGGAGGAGAAAGGGTTGCAGAGACTGGAGGGGTGGCGAGATCCTGGGAAACTTGAATGCCAGGCTAGGCATCTTACCCTATGTTCTGAGGCCCTGGAGGGACAGTGAAGGATTTTAAGCTTCAACAAGGCCTGCTTAAAGTCCTGTTCCATGACCTTGTCTTTCTTTTCAAAGTTTCCAAGTTTCTTTTGTGTTTCTTGTTTTATTTGACATGTCTAGTCTTATTTGGGAGTTATCTTGGCCAGCTGAAATCTTTCGGTGAGTGGGAGGGATCCACTCTTCCCTTCCCCAAATTCTGTGTAACCTAACTCAAGCCCACATTTCTTCCTGTAATTAAACTCAAACTCCAGCTAAATTGGGCAAATATTTTAAAATGACAACTCAAAAGGATGTTTTAGTAATTGTATGATGAAGATGTCAGATCTTTGTCATTTCGTTGCAGCAGAAGGCCAGCTGGGAGGGAAGTCATTTTTTGAGATTCTAATAACGTGTGCAATTCTTGATAATTATAAAAACGATGACAACTGGATACCAGTTTCAGAGAGGATAGATCCAGCTTTGGTTTGGTGTGTCTGTGCCATCTGGCTTGTCTCAGGATCTTCTTTAGTTGGTATTAAAAAAAACTCTTTATATTCATTGACAAATATTTATTAAGCACCTATCAGGTTTCAGATACTGCCCTAGTTGCTGAGGCTGGGGAGTCAGTGTTGGCAGGAATCTAGGTCTTTGCCATCAAGGACTTTTTAGTCCAGTAGGGAAGAGTAGACACATGGCCATAAGATCACCACAGCAAAAACAGCTGTCTTAATTTACTATGTGTGATTTACAAACATTTTCTCATTTAACTCTCACAGTAATCCATGTGGTTGTCATTTTTGCCCCTATTTTACAAGACAAGAAAACCAACTGTCATATGGTCAGTAAGTCAGGATTTGAACTTAGGTCTTACCCCAACCCCATGTTCTTTCCATAATGCTTGTGTCTTATTTTAGAGCAGAGTTAGAGTACGTATGTGGGATGAGGATAGGAGAAGGCCAGCCATACAGTACATCAGGAGTCCTTAGAAAAGAAGAAAGAGCAAATGGGAAGTGGAAACTGGCTAACATAAGGAATGGGGAAATTGGAAGAAATAGAATTGTTGATCTGCTTTGCAGGTGGTCAAATCACCAAGTTCCGGGAGTCTAGGGGCTTTATTTTAATGAAAGCAAGGCCCAGTGTTTTAGGGTTTCTGTCAAAAGACAGTGGTGTTGAGGTGCAGCGGAGCCCCAGACTGTCTATCCTCAGTAGAGAGAGTACTCTGAAAATGGCATTGACACAGGGAAAGGCCTTGGGGAACTAGACCAGATTCCATGCAAGCGTTAGGCAAGAGGGGGAGAGAATATGAACAACAACTGACTAACATACTCTTGTAAGCATTTACTGGAGTTGCATGCAGATTCATTCCACTATCATTGACACTAGCTGCATATTGCACACACGTCTCTCCATGGATATGACCCACTCACTCTGTGGTTGTCCACAGAGATCTCACTTATCTTCTCCTTTCAGGCACTTTTCTGCTCCCTTGTATTTAGGCATACCCATGTGACTTACTTTAGTTAGTTACATGACTGGAAGTAATACCTGCAGAAGGTAGCTTTAAGAACCAGTGCAAGATTGTTCTCTTTCCTCTGCTGTGGTGAAAGCCAGTGTCAGTAAAGATAAAGCCTCCATAATCCTGGGTCCCAGAGTGACTACAATGAGCAAGGCCTCCCTGGTGATCCACAATGGATATCTAATGAGAAGTACACCTTCATTGTTTTAAGTCATCAAGACTCTGGAGTTATTTGTTATTGTAGCATAACCTAGCTAATTCTGACTGATATACACTCAAATTACAGTCTCTCTGGTTCATTCAGTCAACCATCCATCAATCTACCCAATTATATTCATTTATTTAGTAAAAATTTATTAATCCTCAACTATGCACCAGCCATTTTCCCCCACTGGCTGATGGGAATAAAGCAGTGAACAAGATCAAGGTCCCATTCCAACGCAGCTTAGTTTCTACTGTGGCAAACAGTCTCTCTCTCTGCCTATCTTTCTCTCTGTCTATATATATATATACACACACACAGACACACACACATATATGTATATATAAACTATATGTATATATATGTATACAACAATAGTAGTGGTGGGACAGGGAGTGAGAAGTGGTCAGATTTGGGGTTAATTTTGAAGGTAGTTTGCTGATGAAACAACAAATTAGATGTGGGAGATGAAGAAAGAGAGAAGGTATTACTGTGAAGTCACTCATTCACTTTGATGCCCCACCTCCATCTTATCTGCAGGATAACCAACCCTAGCCAAGAGATGCTGTGCGACTTCCATTTTAGCACTTGCACACTTGGGGTCTTCCTCAGGGAGCCACTTCATCCCTAGTCCTTTTCTCTCTGTCCATCTTGATTTTCTGGTTTCTGGGCGGTTCATATCTATCTTTGCCTCCTCCAAAGTATTTGTGAACTCCCTCATGCTTTTCCCAAGACATCATCTCCCATGGGTTTCTGACCGGAATTTATGCTGGTGGAGGAGAAGAGGGATGGTAGAGGTACCACTGTTATTGAACAAAAAGGGCTTGCTGTCCGACGTGCTAGAAGCCAATACTATGACATCGGCTTTTTCTTGAGAAAAGAAAAGCTTTGTATTGAGAGTTGACTCCCAAGTAGATAGGAGTCAAGCCCAAATCTGTCTACCAATGCTGGCTTTAGGGCAGTATTTTTACTAGAAAAGGCTCAAGGGGTAGATTCTGAGATTAGTAGGTAGGTGATCAGTGGAAGGAAAGGGGAGGTCGGGAAATTCCTTGGGCATGCACAATTATGTCTTCATGCTAACTCATGGGTTGCATGTACAAATTTGGGAGGAGTTGCTGTGAAATGTGGTGGCTGTGATGTCAGCAAGCTCACTCTGTGCAAGCTCCAGTTGGGCATCTTGGTTCCAACTGATTTCAGTCAGCTCTTTTATCTCATAAGAGGAGGGAGTTTCAGTGTTTTTTGACAGGTTGTTTCTTTTCTTATCTGCCATCCTGAAAACTAAGAATTTCTGTTAGTCTTTGGTTTATTTAACTCTTTGGGACATGTCTCACCACCATGAGCCACTGCTGTAGAGAGAATTTCTGAGAAGGCTCACAGTAAGGACCAAGCACTGCTGGGCCACTGAACTCTCCTTCCCTTCAGGCTCCCAGGAGCCTCTGACTGATCTCTCTATCCTTCACACAGTTTGGGGCCACCTTTGGTGACAACACCCTCTACAGAAAGAATCCAAGGAGAACTGACTTTTCAGAGACAGGATTTAGAATCTAGAAATTCTTATTATTTGGTGGGATGTGTATGATAAGGCAGAAAGGGGAGTCAAGAGCAAAACCCAGATAAAATGGGGATGACTGAAGGTGACAGCCCCTGACATGAGAACACCTCAGGAGGCACAGATTTCAGGGGGAAGATACTAAGTTCTGTATTGGACATGTCCAAAAGTACCTGTTGACATCCAGTTGAAGAGGTCTAATGGATACCTGAAACATAGGTTCAAAGGTTGAGGCTGAAGATATAGATTAGTCCATCAGAATACAAATTGTACTTATAGTCATGGGATTGGGTAAAATCTCCCACAGAAAGTAAGTATAGACACCCAAGAAATTGTCTATAAAGGAACTTGAGAGAGAAGGTTTCCAGGAGAAGTCTAGAAGGAAGAACATGGAGATCCAGCAAGGTGGTGTTTTGTTTGTTTTTAAGATGGAAGAGGTTTGAACCTTCTATAAGAAGACAGGCAAGTGAGAGAGGCTAAAGGGTTTCATTCATTCACTCATTGTTACCCATGCAGCTCTCATTGATGTTGAATTTATTCCTTCCTATTATTCAATTGAACAGACATTTTTGAGTACCCACTGAGTGCTCTGTGCTAGATTCTAGTCCTGTCCTAAAGTCAGAGGATGGGGATAGAGTGCCCATTGCTATAAGTTCCATATTATCACTCAGGATTTGCAGTGTGTGAGGGGCTGCTTTTAAATGCCATCTTATAGGGACTTGGTTGGCAGTAGAGATTCTTACTAGGCCTGAGCTTAGGAGGGCCTAGAATTATGGTTTGTAGAGAGAGACATATTTCAACCACAGATAGTGTCTGCCCTCTGGGGCACCCATAGAGACAGTTAAACTACGTGACATGAGGTAAATACAAGCAGTTACTAGATTTATAACTAAGTTAGAATAACCAATCCACTCCTGCTTTTAGTTGGAGTTTTAGTTGGTTAGTTTTGTCAAACCCACAATAAAACCCTGGGTTGGACCAAGAGAGGGAACCACTCTAGTCCCTGGCTTCCTATACAGTAGGAGGTGCAGCCCTTGGAATCTGGAGGAGTCTCTGGTGCCCCTCCCTTGGCCTTTAACTTTCACCCCACCCTCTCCCTCTCCTGAGGCTTTCTGGACCTCATCTCTGTGCTGAATGCAACAATGACCACACTTGGCATTGAAGGCTCTTCATGACTTCATCCCTGCTTACTTCTCCAGCTCCCCGATGTCTTGCAGTACCTCTTGGTTCTTTTGCCACGCTGGCCATCTGTTGTTTCCTAGAACCCATTAAGCTCATACCTACCTCTGGGCCTTTGCATCAGTGTTCTTTTCCTGGCTCTTTCCACAATGTCTCATTCTGTCTCATTTCAAAGTCATTTCCTCAGGGAAAAAAGAACTCCTCTGTTATTTTCTAAGTAGAACCTCTCAGTTATCTTATCCAATAGCACGTTCCTTCTTATCTGTTATTACAATTTGTAATAATTATTTTATTTATTGAATGAACAGCTGAGTAATTTAGTTATACCTTTATTTGGCAAATATTTATTGAATACCTACTAAGGACCAGGCACTCTTTTCGGAGCTGAAGTTTTAATAGTGACAAAACAGATACAAATCTGTACACAATGGGGAGACTTTTTAGAGAATAGTAGGAAAAAATGGAGGTAAGTGTAACTCCAAGAGATTTGGCCTGAATAACTGAGATGATAGTGCTTCCATTTGCTGAGATGGAGAGAGGGCAGGTTGGGTGGAAAGAGCAAAAAGAAACTGGGTGGGTTTTTTTTGGGGGGGAGCAAGTTTGAGATGTCCTTTAGGTAGTCAGGTGGAAATGTATACTAGACAGCAGAACATATGTCTCTAGAGTTCAGGAGAGAGGTCTGTGCTAGAAATATATTTAGAAGTCATTAGAACATTAATTATATTGAAAGCCACGACATTAGATGAGTGACCATGGAGAGTGACTGTAGTTAGAGAAGAATTCCTAGAACTCAGTCGCCAACAATTAGAGGTCAAACAGATGAGGTGACTGTGGGATGGCCAGAAAGGTAGGAAGAAAATATGCCAAATGGGGAGTCCCAGAAGGCAAGTAAAGAAGGCATTTCAGGGAGGAGAGGGTGATTGGCTGAGACAAATACTGTTGAAAGATTGAGTACTATGAGAACTGAGGCTTGCCATTTGGATTTAGCAACGGGGAGATCACTGGTGACTTTGACAAGAGCAGTTTGGGAAGAGTAGTGGGGAAGCAGATCTTACTAAAGTTCAAGGGAGAATGGGAAAAGAGAAATTGGACAGTGAATATCACTATACTTTAAGAAGTTTTCTTGTTGAGAGAAAATGAGAAATGGGGTAATAGTAGGAGTTAGGGTAAAGAGGGAGTTGGTTTTTTTTTTAAGATGGAAGAAGTAAAAGTATGTTTGTATGCTTATGGGAATGATTCGGTAGAGAGGGAATAACCTAATGATGCAGGATAAGAGAGGAGAGCTGCTAGATCTATGTTCTTGAGTAGGTGAGGGGTGGGATTTAACACACAGGTAGAAGAGCAATGGACAGCTCATCCATGGTAACAAGAGAAGGCGGAGCAGGGGGTTAGTGGGAGTTCTCTTCTGATTGTTTCAATTTTCAGTGAAATAGGAAGCTGGGTCTTCAGTTGAGAATGAAGATAAGGGAGGTGTTACAGGTTTGAAGAAAGAGGAAAAAGTAGGAAAATACCATCAAGGAGAGAGGGAGAGTGATTGCACTAGATAAATACAGTGCGAGCTTCAGGCAGTTTTAGGGCCCACACAAGGCTGGTGGTCACTAATGTAAAGGGAGTCTGGTTAGCATGAATATGTGTTTTTTTCTTGCAGTGCATGTTCAGCTGTGAGGGTGCAGGTACACAGTAGATGGAGAGCTTTGGTTGAAACAAAAGAATACAATGAACTGAGGGAAGGGTGAGGAAAATGAAAGTGTACACAAGGGAAGGATTATATGTTTTATATAGAATTTAAACTGGGTAGACAGGGAAGTGAGGACATGGTGGGGGTGAGGGGCAGTAAAAGTGAGTTGAAGGTCCCAGGAGGGTTGAAGGGTTATTTTGAGTCAGGATAGTAAAGGGGGTGAGATAGGAAGTAGATATTGACAAGAGGAAGCTTTCAATTGAAATTAAGCTATTAAGGCCTAAGGGAGGAGCAGGGAGGGAGTAACTGAGGTGGAAGGGGGAGTGTAGGTTGGGGAGCTGAGGTATTGGAAAGATTGTCTTTGTGCATATTGAAATCATCAATAATTATGACAGATGTAGTTTTGAAATCTTTGTGTGGTTTGGGATAGTACTTATGGGATATAAGGTATGTGTCTGGCACACAGTGAGCTCTCAATCAATGCAGTTTAGTCAGTTATTTGTCTAATATTTGTTCAGGGCCCTGGGACTTCTCCCTCAGCGGCTTCCAACTTGTGGAGTATTGCGGCATTGCACTGGGGATGGGGGTGGGGTTGGGAGACACAGCTGGGGCGTGAGCCTGGGCTCAAGGGTCCCTGCTGCTGAGATTGCCCCATACACAAGGGTCTGGGCCCCTCTTCTGGCTTCCGGCTGGGCTCCCACCAGAGCTGCATACGTTTGGCTCAGCAGCAGCAGCAGCAGATGGCAACAAGTGGGTGGGCTGGGGGGTATCTGCAACTGATCCCACAGTCGCTGGATTAATGAGGCCTCATGCCCGCCTTCTTTTCTGCAACATGCCAGCCGACAGTAGCTTCCTTTGCTGGGGTGGGTTTGTTTGTGGGAAATTTTTTGGCAGTGAAAGCCCAGCACCTGATTGAAAACTTCCTCTCCCCCTCATTTCTCCTTCTCTCCTGGCTCCTATATCGGTTCTAAAGTACTCTGGGGCCTCAAGCTTATCCCTGGGGTTCTTCCTGGTGTCAGGCTGATGAAACAGACCAGGTAGTCCTGCTATTACATTTACTGATGGGGAAACTGAGACTTGGAGAATTTAATTATTCATTCAGTAGCAGGAAGCTCAGGACTCTATGTACATTTCATGCCCTCTTGTGTCTTGTGTCTAGCTACATCCCTGGGTTGGCATAGACCCTGTGAGTAGGAACTTGGATGGGTATATAATCCTATTTGATGGCCATTGAGGTCATGGGGATGGGGGCATTGCATTGGAATCCAGATTATGATGAGGATAATGGGGACTCCTGGGAAAAAATATTAGGTGAGGAGAAAGTCTAGCACTGAAGACCATAGTAGCCAATGGGTTCAGGGCTAAAGAGCACAATTTGTTGGCACAGTATAAAGCTCTTCTTAGCCTTCTCTGACCAGGCCCTGCCAGTAAATATATATTTTACTGAGTCATTAGGGATCCAAGCAACTCTGTGGTAGAACTGTTCCTTCCTTATCAAAATGGGATAAAAGAAAGGAAAGGTGCATCTTTGAGGACAAGCAAGAGTGAGAGAGCAAGAGGCGGGCTGGAGAGTTGGGGGGAGAGAGAGGAGCTCTAGAGATGTGGAGGCGGGCAAAGATGTTGAGATATTCTAGTCAGCATGATGGCAGGAACTGAGGCCCCCAGGAGCATTGGGGGTCAAAGATAGGTCAGTGCT
This sequence comes from Piliocolobus tephrosceles, assembly GCF_002776525.5. Lineage (NCBI taxonomy): Eukaryota > Metazoa > Chordata > Mammalia > Primates > Cercopithecidae > Piliocolobus > Piliocolobus tephrosceles. The sequence goes on from NC_045434.1 coordinate 172,091,721, forward strand.
ACTGGACGGGTCGCCCAAGAGGAGTCTTAGATGCATGGCAGACTAATGCAGGTAGCAATAAGTTGATGAAAATCTGGAGGCAGGTGGTGATGGAGCTTCTGGCAGTGGAGACACATGAAGGAACACTGGAAATTTCATTGCATAGGCAATGGTCAAGTGAGACAGAGCAATAAGCAGACTTAAACCAGACAGACAAAGTTGTGTAACATTTGTTTTTATACAGCAGTACACATATGAAAATGTTTGTATGGCCCAGCAGGGTAGAGGGACAGGCTGTTTGGGGCCAGAGATGAATGGCTTGGGGACTCTAAAAGCACAGGGCCCCATCTGTCTGATCAGAGGGTTGAAGAAATAAATTAAGCACATTAATAAAGAATGTGTTCATTTGTTGGGAAGCTCTTCAGTAAGGAGTATATTTTTCTCAAATAATATGTTCTGAGGAGATAATCCAGGGCTGCTGTTGCAGCCTAGGGATACCATTGAGGACATAGGCTTTCCAGGTGTTTCTAATCTGCCATTCATGGTTTTTGTCTGTTGCTTCATAGTTGCAATACGGCACATGCAGCTTTAGATATCACACCAGCATTCCAGATGGGAAGAAGGGAGAGGGAAAAGAGGGCAATGGCAAAGGGAAAACAGCATGCCCGTTGAGTTTGCTCCCATTTAAGGAGCTTTCCTAGAAGACTCACAAGGGAATTCTTACTTCTCATTGGCCAGAGTCGTGTGATGTGAAAGATGTTTTGTAGCTAGACATTTTGTTGCCCTAATAAAATCAGGATTCTATTAGTAAGGAAGAAGAGAATTAATGGGAGAAGGCCTATGACAAGCACTGTGTTGTATTCGGGGAACAGGTAGTAATTTTGCAGAGCTGGACCACAAACTGTGAGGCAGGAAGAGGAAGGGGATGAGGCTGGTTAAGCTGCCAGAGCCTAGATGATTCAGGGTCTCGTAAGTCATGCTCAGGAGTCTGGACTGTATCACCTGGGTAATGGGAATTCACTGATGCGATTTAGGTGGAGCAGTGATTTGGCCAGATGAGTATTTTAGATAGATTGTCCTGACGGAGGGGGTAGGTGGAGTTGCAGAAGGTGACGAGGGAAGGTCTCCTGTGAGGGTAGTGTCTGAATCCGTGTACATAGAAGGGATTCAGTTAATAGCCTGTGAATGAGGTAATAAGACTTAAATCAGGATAGTGGCAATAAAGAGGAGAGGAGGGGATGAATTTGAGAAATTTTCAGGAGAATAAAATTGATAGAGTTTGGTAATTGATTAGATGGTTGAGGGGAGGGGAGGGAGTTTAGGAATACTCCTGGGTTTCCCAGAATTAATTGAGATGTGGAACATAAGAGAAAGAGCAAGTATGGAGTATATAATTTGTTCAGAATCACACGCAAAACTGAACCCAGGAACTGGTTCAGGAACCTAGATCTCCCAGGCCACTGTTCTATTACCCTAATTTACACTCCAAATTGTCTCTTCTGGAGCCCAACAGTTCACTGATATCTTTGGACCCACTGATTTTTCGCCTCCTCCACCATCCACCAAGTCCATGAGATCCAGGGATGATGATGCTAATATGGTGGTGGTATCTTGCTTCCCGAGGGCCCAGAGTGATGAATGTGTGTTAAGAGTGTAGATACAGAAAGAGTGTAGATACAGCGGCCACCATCAACTCTGTTCCTATTCTCACCGATACCAGGGAGGGCCTGGACTGAACATTGGCTTCTCCCCATGACTATCCTTTTTCTAACTCTTGCTTTATGCTTAGCTGATGTATTAGTATTCTATTACTCCTATAAAAACTTACCGCAAATATAGTGGCTTAAAAACAATGCAAACTTATTTTCTTATAGTTCTGAAGATCAGAGGTTTAAAATCAAGGTGTTAGATGGGCTGTGTTCCTTCTGGAGGTTTCAGGAAAAAAAAAAAAAACAACTTTCTTACCTTTTTCAGCTTCTGGAGGCCGAATGCATTCCTTTGCTCACGGATCCTTCATCGCCTTACTATAATCTTCTGGTCCCATTGTTGCTTCTCGTACTACTGAGTCTGAATCCTCCCGCCTCCCTTTTAAAAGGATTCTTGTGATTACATTGGGGAATCCTGGAAATGGTACCTAACTTGGTCTGAGAGGTAGAGGAAGGAGCTCCAGCGGGGAGGATATTCATGTTGAATTTTGAGGTATGTGTAAGAATTAGCCAGATGAATGATAAGAATGATAGCAATAGTAATAGCAAACATTTATATATATATATATATATATATATATGCACCTGGATAATCTATGATAATCTCCCCTTAAGATCCTTAACCGAATTACATTTCTAAAGTCCCTTTAGCCATTTAAGGTAATGCAATGGTCTGAATGTTTACGTCCCTTCAAAATTAGTAAATTTAAAGCTAATCCCTAATGTTGTATTATTAAGAGGTGGGAACTTTGGAGTGTGAGTAGATTATGAGGGGTCCACCCTTCTGACTGGTATTAGTGCCTTTATAAGAGAGGCCTGAGGGAGTTTGGTCACCCCTTCTACCATGTGAGGACACAGTAAGAAGGTGCCAACTATGAGACAGACAGCAAATCCTCACCAGACATCAAATCGACTGGTGCTTTGACCTTGGACTTCCCAGCCTCCAGAAATGTGAGCCATGCATTTCTGTTGTTTGTAGATTATCCATTGGAGGATGTTTTGTTATCGCAGCCCAAATGAGACAGCCAGGTGGGAGGAGGTCCATGCAGAAACTCCGTCCAGCCTGCCCATTTGAGGAGGAGCCTGGGGAAGTTCATGACATTTGCAGCAGGGAAGAGCCTGGTCCTTCCTCTTCCTGTGTGGGACCTGGGATTTGAATGGCCACGTGAGAAGTGCTCTAGCAGGGACTCTGGCATTGTGAGAGTCCCTGTTTCCTCCTTTACTTCCACTTCATCCAATAAAACCCTGTCTTAGTCACCACCCAAATTGTCTGCGAGCCTGAATTTTCATGACGGTGGGACAAAGAACCCTGTCTTTAGCTGAACTAAGGAAAAATCCTGCAACACAAATAAACTAAGACAGATAACATATTCACATGCCCTCAGATTAGAATGTGGACATCTTTAGGGGGGCATTATTCAGCCTACCACAGCTGCACACCTTCACTGACATTCTTTTATGGACAACCTTGTACTGATGAATAGGGCACAGTTCTTGCCATTGATGAGCTTATGATTTAGGGGAGAAGGCATAGAGGTAGACAACAAACTATTCTACAGGGTAAGAGACTTTGGGAACACAGGTAAATGGTATATAACTTGGTCTGAGATGTTGAGGAATGAGCTCCAAGGAAGAGGATATTCATGTTGAATTTTGAGGCATGTGTAAGAATTAGCCAGATGAATAATAAGAATGATAGCAATAGTAATAACAAACATTTATATGATTATTACTATCTGCCAGGTAGTGTTTTAAGCACTTAACACATATTAATGCATTTGACCCTCTCAACACTGAATAAGTCCCTTATAAGAGGCCTTATAAGTACTGTTATCAGTCATCTCTATTTTACAGATGAGTGTAATAATAGTCAAGGTTCTCCAGAGAAACAGAACTGATAGGAGATGATAGATTGAAAGATATAAATATATAGGATAGATACAGATATATGAGAGGGGGTTTATTATTTATTATTAATCACAATGAGTAAAGTGAGATTGAGAGAAGAGAATCCATTGGCTGAAATGTAGGCCCTCCCCATTACTCTTAAGGATCAAAGTCCTTTCTGTGGCTTGAAAGACCCTTGATAATCTGATCCCTGCTACCACTCCCACCCCAACCCCATTCCCCTCTCCAGTGCTGAGTCACTGGGTTCCTCTCAGTCCCTCAGCTGAAAATTATTCCCCTCTACTCTGGCCCTTTGCCTATGCTGTTTCCCTGGCCTGGGATGGGACACACTGTCCTCATCCTTCAGATCTTGGCTCAAATGCCACAGTCTGAGAAAGGGTGCTCCTCCTCCTCAGCCAGGCAGGTGCTGTTGCTCACTGTCAGAACAGCCTGCACTTGACCTTGACAGCACTCACCTCAGCAGTATATAGCTGTCTTTTTCATTCTCTCGTTGTTTCCTCAATGATACATAATAGGTGGCCAATAAATATTTGCTAACCCTATGAAAAATGTAGGGGCAGATGAATGTCTAGTAGTCAGTAGGAGAAAGACCATCATAGACCATCTCATCCCACACCTTCCTTTAACTTCTGGGAAACTGAGAGGGGCAGTGACTTGCCCGATACTACACAGCAAGTCACGGGCAGAGCTAAGGATTCTGACTCCTGGTTCTGGATCATTTCCATTGTTCCCAGTAGGATGCTCCTTGACTCACTCCAGTGCCTACCTGTCCAAGTCTGTTCTATCCTTCATGAGACAGCTAAGTTCTAAACAGGTCTAGGATTCCTTTCATGTTACAGTTCAACCTCACCTCACCCCACAAAGTTAGAATTGACTGCTCTTTTCTCTATGCTTCCCAAACACCCTGCAGCTTTGCTCTTGCCCTTCTGTACTCTGCTTCCACCTGAGCTTTTCCAACACAGACACCATGCCTGATTCCTCTGTCCCCATGGAGGCTGCACACAGCAGTACAAATATGGTATGTGAGTATGCTGAGATACAGGAAAGCAGAGAGATGTGGGATTATCAAGGAATCCTTAACCCAGCCAGGGTCAAGAAATGTTTCCAGGAGGCAGTGAATCCTGAGCTGAACAAGCAGGACTGGTCACGTGGGTGGTGCATGCATGCTTTGAGAAAAAAAATGTGGGTTTGGGGTGGAGGAAAGGGCATTTTAAGGAGAGGACCCCTAATATTTGTGGAATAAGATGGTAACTAGTTACACAGGGTGACGTGGAGGCTGGACAGCTCAAAACCCTTTTTCTCCGAAGGATTAAAATGAGGAAGTTGAACTGACTTTCAAGGGCTTTCCAGAGCTAAGTAACCAGGCAATGACAAGGCTGATTGTGTGACAAGCTGGGGAGGACTACCCTTTACAAATGGTTTAATTGGATTCATTTCCCATTTGGCTGAGACAGAGCTTTTGACTCTTTCTTGTTCCTACAGCCAAGAGGAGTAGGGCTTGGAGATACTTGCCCTTTACCAGATATTTATGAACGAAGGGCCCTCACTTCCTTGCTCAAAAGCCTTCTTGTACTCTGCTTTCCTAAAGATGATTCCTGCCTCAACCTGCGTGACCAACCCTTTTCCTTTTATTCCTGTGCTCTCCCTTTCTGCTGCTGCCCACCTAAGCTCCTTAGCGTGGCCTCCACTCCTTTACCCTGAAGCGAAGTCCCTGTGACTCTTCCATGATGCTCCCAGCAGTCTAATTCTCAGGGGTGAATGAGATGGAGTGACTGAGTCACTATAATGGCCAGACACCAGAGGAGGGACCAATAGGGTCTCTGGTTGCTGAGGGCAATCAGAGCTTTTGCTGCTAGGTGGCTGGAGTTACTGTATTTCAAAAGCAGCTTAAGTTCCATGAGGCCAAGTGAGATTCCCAGCAACTTATTCCCACATGTATTTCTACTATTTCTTCCCTCCCTCACTTGAAGAACTCAAACAGGATTTCTTGGTTCTTCACATCCAGGGGCATCCACCAAACCCACCTCTCCCTGCCAAAGGGCCTGACCCAAGTTTTCTTCTTCTGGGAACTCTTTCTGGCTATTGTTTAATTCCTGCTACTCTTCATTCAGTGCCAGCAACTTGGCATATTTTACTTCTAATCCTCCCTTGTCTGATCAGGAATTTCAGAGATATTAAATTTTTGTCCCAGGTACCCAAACCCAGAACCTTTTCACTAGAGCTAGTCCTCTTTCCATCAGGGCAAACTCTCCTTCCTTCCTGGGTCCCAGAATACTCCTTTCACTCTCCACAGATTTTCAAAATCTCCTGAAATTCTCCCTCCAACACAAAAGTTACCTGTGCTACATCTCTGTGGCTAGATCATTGTTCCAAAGGTCTTGTCTTTGTAATAGAACTCTAAATTCCCTTTCCTGCTTTTTTGGTTTTCTGTCATAACCCACTGCACAATTTCATGCACAGAACAGGTATACCAAAAAAAGCTAGACATGTTTATTTGTTGTCATGCCTCTAGCTCAGTATCTGGCATATGGCAGGTGTTCAGAGTAAGGATTCTAATGTAGACAAGGCTTAGGCTGATTCCCTCAACCCCCACCCTGCCATACCTCACACCTAGGCAGATGATCAACAAATGGTGTCACATTGAAAGCCATCAATATGGTTTCGTAGCAAGACATTGGATTGGAACCAGATGACTTTTGTGCAAATTCCCACTCTGCAACATGCTGTGCAATCTTGGGCAAGGTATTTAACTTCTCTGTTTTTGTCAGATGTAAAATGGGGATTATGTTATGTGCTTCCCAGGAGTGTTCTGAGGATTCAGAGGCAATGCAGACAGTGAAAGCAGTGGCCACTATGGTACTCTTGGTCCACACAATGGACCCATCTGTGGATCACAGTGGGACTTATCACCTGGGGAGACCCATGGGGCCAGCTCTGAGGGTCCTTAAGTTGGCTTGTTAACTTTCTTATCTGTCTGTCCTATCCTCAACTCCTTTCTACCTCAATGATTTTTAGTGGTTAAAATAGATCTATTGACAAACTAATTCCATTTTTAAATACTGCTGAGCAACAGTGCTTAAAAACTATCACTTTTACTTTTCCTTTGTTAATTTGCTTGTAAACCATTGTTATTTGGTCTGTTTTTCCATTAAATATTTGGGGAAAGGGTTAGACTCAGGCACAGTACCTTAATGTAATTTCCTTTATTTCCTACATAATGGGACTCATCTCACCTTTAGTCGAAGTGTGGACCACTTGGTAATTGTTTTGGCTCTAATTCTAACATAATGGACTTGGAGCCAGGGTATATAACTGGGGATCTTGGGGGTCAGACAGACCTGGGTTTGAATTCTGGCTTTGCCACCTACTTACTCACGTTCACAAAATACTTAATCTCTCTGAGTTTCCTTCTGTTCAATGCAAAAGGGGGATGATACCCCTCACTAACACTATATACATATAGAGTGCCTGGCATAGGAAAAACTTAATAAATGCCAGTGGTCTTTCTAGAAACAATTTCTTAAACCTTAAGGACTTTGCTGAAAATTGTTTGAAATAATTACATGGCATACTGGAATGTCATGTGAGTCCACTTTGCATTTGAACCACTAGTAGATTAAGCTGAACTTGCATAGAAAAGCCTTCTGGGAATTAACTCGGGGTTGGGTGATTTTAAACCAGTTTTCATTCTGCTGCAGAAACAAAAAGGATGAGATGGGAGAAACACTATTCCTTTAATTGAAGGAACACTTTTATGTTCTCAGGTCTATTTTAATCTTAAGTGCCGATTATGTATCATTCTCTCCTGTTAACAGACACTTCTGTAAGTGATCTGCACAGAGAGAAATATGATTCTTACATAAATACTGTACCATGAGAAATTATCTTATTACCTAATGTGCCAAAAAGCTAATAAGATAAGGGAATGGTACGAGTCATTTTTGGACAATATTAAAACTTGATTTCAGCTCATGGAAGTAAAATGTAATTTCCTTTTATTATTCTCTTCTTCAGGTAGAACAAAGGCAGTCAAGGGTGCGAGGATATTGGAAGCTGTATTCTGTGAGCGTTCATGAAGGCTGTGGAAGGATCCAGGCAGGATGGCCTCAAATTAAGATTTTAATGACTCTTTGGTTTAGAAAACACACTCTTATTGTTAACACTATCTTATCAGGTATCATTTTTGAATTCACAGATGAAAGTTAAAAAATTCATAATTACACAAATACTTGCCTTGTGTGTTTGCATGTGTGTGTCTGTTAAGGAACAAATGCATAGTGCCTACAGGAAGTAAGGGCAAAATAATTTCAAGGACTGGGAGTTTCTGGAATTACCTATGGCAAAGGCAATTGCGTGCTGCATTTTGACAAGGTTAAAAGTATCTACACCCAAATGCTGACTCAAGGAGAGTATGGGCGCCACAAGACCCTGTGAGTTTCAAACGTACCTTTAAATGTTATTCTTTGGGGGTTAAAATGTTTTATTTACAAATAACGAAGGTTGACTGATCTTGATGAAAGACATTTAAACAGGACCCCAGCTGATAAAAATTTCTGGCAGTAGCCATCATTTGGTCAGTGTTTGATCTTCGGTAACAGAAGTAAGCAAAGTTTTGATGTTGATGGTGATGATGTGGGGTGGTTTTAGACACAAGCACATTTTTTTTTTGCACTCCTCCTATCACATTGACAGAAATAACACTAAGGAAATGCCGTCAGCTTTCTATGACATGCAATTTCACAACCAAGCAAAATACAATGTACCTAGGACCTCAAAGAAATGTAATAATCTCAGTATTCTTGTTATTTGTTAGGCCTTTTCCACAAACACCTACAGAAACTATATATGTTTGCCTAGAGATTTAAGGTAACAGGCTTATACTTGCAACAAGATGAATTTTTTATTAGATGTTAGGCAGACACATTGTGCTGATGCTAGAAAGTGTTTCTGAGAGAGTATATGTAGAATGTCTTCTATGGACATTTTCAAGACCTATTTAAATACCTACATCTATTTGTAAAATTTTCAGCATAGATCTGTAGGAGAACCTAGTGAATGAACTACATGAACTGGGAAGATTCTACCAACTTTAGATATTCCAAAATAATGCAGCCGTCCATTTAAAGTACACTAAAATGACACCTTTAAGGAGCAGGGGTGGTGATGACTGGCAACTATCATAGGTTTGGCAGCAACATTTTTAGACCTACAAACATGGTTGTAAAGCTGTGTTATCCCTGTGGGAAACTATTCTTTTGAATGCCCATTTTTTTCTCCAGAAAAGAAATGTAGGGGCTTGTCTTTAAGATAAAACTATAATAAGAACCTTTAAGTTCAACTATATGAGGTTCAGGCTGACTTAGAGGTTTAATATTTAGCTTGGTTAATTAAATCCCATTCTTTGCCCTGAATTTAATTATTCCAACCAATGTGGTAACTTAATATAATAATAAAAAAGAGGTTAATTAGAAATAGAAGAGAATCTGACTATTTGTTCATCTGGCTCAGTGGGGGCATTTCATGAAGTGTCAGTTTATGGATGGCAATGTTTTATAGAGTATGAATTTTCAGTTAGTGAGAAAATGAAAATGAAAGACAGTAGATCATCAATGAGTGATTGTATCAGGAAATCACTAAAAAGCTAATCTGTAACGTTCAGGGCATATTTTAATGTGACTTCATGATAATGTAGGCAGTATTTTTCTCCCTAGGTTGAGCATAAATCATGTTCTTTAGACACATAATGAGTAATTCCTTGTTTAGAGTTTTTATTCAGAGGTAAGACAGCCAAATATTTCCTACTTTTAAACAGAAATGAGTGCTAAAATAAAAAGGTGACCTTTCTTGCTTAGCTGTCACTTTCAATACAAACGGTCTGCTTTCTTAATATTTCTTAATGCTCAAGTTCTGTAACCTTAATGCTGAGTGCTGTGCAGTAGAATCAGACTTGGATCAAATCCCAGCTGGAAACTTGCTTTTGGTGTCAAGTTACTATTCTTATTGAGCCTCAGTCTTGTCATCTGTGAAATGAGGATAATGTTGTCTACATCCCTCAGGTTGCTGAGGATAAAGTGAGAGAATGTAGAGGATACCATACAGCCTGCCCGTTACATAATAGATGCTCTGCAAATGGTGGCTCCCTGTCCTCTGAATAAGTCACAAGCCTTCTTATAAATGACTAACAGGTGCTAATGTATCATAACACCAAAGGTAAGGCCAAGTGTTCTGGCTTATCAACCAGGGCAGTGCTCCTTAAACTTGAAAGGACCAGTGATTCATTCACCTGGGTATGTGGTTAAATGCAGATTCTATATTTCTAAGAAGCTCCCAGATGATGCTGATACTGCTGGTTGCGGACCACCACACTTTTAATAGCATGGAACCAGAACAGTGACTTCTGAATATCGAGCTGACTTTCAGGGACTGGGCTAAAATATTGGGAACTCTGAAGATGGTACAGAAAAAAAGTGTAAATAAACACATTTAAAAATTTGGGAAGTCAAATCCATTCTACACACTTTCATTTATTGTCTGGACAGATAAAGTACAAATAATTCAAACACAACAAGATTATGAAAAAAAAACATTTACAATACTTTCCCTTGGAAATCATCTAAACTAGCAAGATTAACATGAAGTCATTCATTAATAACTAAAGTATACAACTGCCTGGTCCTAAGATTTTTTTTCCTTTTTTTTTCCCCCAAGATTGAACACATTATAGAGAAGATTTTGGCATGCCTTTCCCACTAATGCTTAGCAAATGCATCAAAACTTTGCCAGCAAACTGCGTTCATTCATAGCAGGTGACGTAAAAAGGTTTCCCTGAATGTTGAACGAGTGTTCTCTGAACTGAAATCTGGTGTTACATCCAAAACCGAAAAGAGGAAAAAAAAACAGAAAAAAAATTTAAAGGAGGAGTCTATGATGCAGCCTTGGTATTCGTAATCTGTCTACCACTACGACGACTACTACAAAGTTTGCCTCTTCAGTGTGAGAACAACAGTCCTGTCTACATGCACTTAGTGGGTTCAGCATGGGAAAAAATGCACAAAATAAGCACAAGTTATAAATAACCATAACGTTTTATTACCATTAAGACTAAACTTGTATTGAAAAGATTTTATATAACAAGACAAGAAAAGCAATAGCAAATTTAACTATCAACTAGATTATGCATAGCGAGTAACTGTTTCTATTACCCAGGGAAGAGCATGAACCCTTGTATTTTTTTGTTTTGTTTTTGTTTTAAATATATAACCGTACAAAGCACAAACATACTAAAATGATCAGTGCACTGGACGTGGGAGAGTGCTCCCTCAGTCATTTTGTTCCCTTAGCTCTGTTTGTTTTCCCCAATCTGAGTTACATTAAAATAAAGACTCAGTTGTTTTTATTTTTCTACTGTGCAGTAAGAAAAAATATTCACAACAAACATGACAATATATCAAACAATAGTTCTACACAAGTTACCTTGATACCTCTTTAACTGTCACTTAAATATCGTAAGAAAACATTTTAAGACATATACAAACAAAACTAGCCAAGTGTTACAACTTATAATAAATTAACCCAAAGAAAAAATAACTTTATATATATATATTTATATTGTATATACACATACACACACAACAGAATGACACAATAATATGCTTCTTCCCATAGTTTAAGTAAACAAATAAGTAGTCTAGCCAATCTAGCTATATTTGATCTCGGCCATAGGCATCATCACATCGGCGATTAAATAAATAAGTGTTTCAAGCAACATAAACAGTGTTTCAAATGTACCAACACAGCCCAATTCTATCAGCATGGGCTACAAAGTGAATTTCAAAATTTCTTAATGAATTTAAAGCAAATGTATCTTTTGTTTTCCTCTCCTAAACACATTACATTTAACTATGATACTAAGATATGTAAATAATTTCGTAGCACCTACTGCTCAAACTAAGGAAGTTTTAGATCAAAAGGAAAATTAATCTTTTTAATTTTTGTTCTGCTGACATCCCATACTGATGACTTAAAGAAAAACTGTCTTTCAACTCATCTCCTTGCTTTTGGGTTTTGACTGTGGGGAACTGTGGTACCCTGGGTAGAACGAACACTCCTTTCCCCTATTAATTAATAATTGTTTTTTTAATTATTATTACATGCTATGAAAAGATATGAAGATCATCTGTTTATAGCCCATCCTTCAAAAAACAGTCTACGAATCCAGTTTAAAACACACATCTTGATCTCTAAAAAGTTACCAGTGCAGTATGAACGCGACAAAGTTGTCAATTTCCCCTAAATTAGCCAGTCAAAATATTTTTTTCTCAAATCCAGATTCTCTTGTAAAAATTCTTTATATTTTATAAAAATAGATTTTTCTTGAAACCCATTTTCAGCAAAGAGACCACCTCTTTGGCAACAATGTTAATGTTATTAAATTGTTAATGTCATCAGGTATCCCCCTTGCCCCCATCCCCTAACAGAAGACTGTTGTAGTTCACATGATATAAAAGAAAAAAGGAAAAATAAAAAAATTTGCAAAAGTTTTTTTTTTTTTTTATTTTTGCAATTTTTATTATTCCTCTTTAATTTGTGTGGGGGTTTTTACCAATCTGATTGGATTGACATTTTGACAAAAAAGAAAAATCTTTTTTTCCTTTCTTTGAATCCCATTACTTTGTAAAAATTGTTTTATTTTTATTATTTTTTTTGTTTTTTGTTTTTCTTCTTCAAATGAGCGAATGGTCATCTTAAAAAGATCCACCTTCAAGGAAGGTAGTAAAGTTAGCTGGCTGGGTAAAAATCCCTGCACATCGCTATCTATGTATATTATATTCAACAACGACAGCTATGAAAGAACATTCAATGCATCAAAGGTATTTTTTTGTTTTTTTTTTTTTCTTTTTTTCTAAGCATTATAAAATCCTTTCCTGGTACACCTCAGGATAATCCAATGTTTTAATACTTAGGCAACACTGGCTTATAAAGTCCATGGTTGAATATAAGCCTTGAAAAGTTTGTTTCTCTCTCTTTTGTGTATGTGTGTGTGTGCGCGCGTGTGTTTTGTTCATATATATTTCTATATATATTTTAGTAAGTAAGAATGGGAAATTCAGGACTTGTGGGCTTTGTTGGTTTTAAAGGAAACTTGCAACACTCTGTCTCCTAGGCGGTACCCGTTGAGGCTGGCAATGGCCATGGCTGCCTCATCATAGTTGGTCATGGTGACAAAGCCAAATCCCTTGCACTTGTTGGTGTTGAAGTCACGGATCACCTTGACGTTGTTCACTGCTCCAAAGGGGCCAAAGAGCTGCCAGAGGACACTCTCATCGGAGTCAGGGGACAGGTTGTAGACAAAGATGCACCACCCAGTTCCTGTGTGACCAGGGATGTTCATTCCCACAAGGCTTGTCATTCCATCAATGGTAATTGGGGAGAACCTGGGGGGACAAGCAGAAGGGGGGACTGGTCCAGACATCAGTCTGACCAAGGATAACACACAGATGCACAGACACAGACACGGGGCAGAGGGCTGAGTGAGTGTTTGCAGGAGAGTCTTCAGGGTTTAAAAACCAAAATGTAAAAACTAATGGCTATGTCATTTCCTCTGATGGGAATGGCTTGACTGGCTAGGGTATGTTCATGCTGAGAGAAAGATCTAGGTCAATTTCTAAAAACCATGATGGAATCCCAGGGCTCCCAGAGCAAGGCTCTATAATAGTTCTATCACAGTAGATGCTCAGAGCACACCCCACCCTGACTCCACCCCACCCCAACAATAGACAATGTGCTCTTGGGGGAAAGGGTCTATTTCATTCATTCTGTGGCTCTATTTGTTTATTCAGTGGAGCACATATGGGAATCTCACAGATACAGTGACACATAGAAAATGCCCAATAAATACTTATTGGTTGAATAAGTGACTAACTTTGGCCAGTGCTTGGGAAATTTCATTTTTTTTTTTTTTTTTTTTTTAAAGGCAGATTAGGAGATGGCCCTAAAGTGCTTAAGTCTACCATTTTTGCATTCCCTTGACCTATGGTCGTCAAAGGTTTCTTGGTGAGGATGGAGATACGTGACAATGAACAGGCATGTCTTGCTATTAAACAGATGGGTAGTTCATTTTTCATTTAGCATTTATCCAAAAGGGTTTCCCCTACAAACTCAAGCAATAATAATAAAGATGTATTACTCCTTTATGCTATGTTATCTGGAATTTATTCCTAAGCATCATTGGAGCAAGACTTCAAGTGGTTTGTGCATTTATATATCTTGAATCGCTGTACATTAGAAAAGCATAAAATTATTATTTGCCCTATTACAGCTGCTTTTGTATTAGGCTTAGAAATCTTCTCAGTTTTTGTGTAATCCTGAAAAGAAAAAAATGACCCTTTAAATTCAATTCACTGTCTGATGAAATAAATTCTTGTGTGATTTGTGATGGATGCACCAGTTGAAACAACTAGGTTACCAGTGCCTACAGCAGAACAATATTTGTTAATGTCTTGTTTCACATCAAAGCTTACATAGGGATTTTTTATTTTTTATTTTTGAGATGGAGTCTCACTCTGTCACCCAGGCTGGAGTGCAGTGGTGCTATCTCGGCTCACTGTAACCTCTGCCTCCCAGATTCAAGTGATTCTCGTGCCTTAGCCTCCTGAGTAGCTGGGACAACAGGCGCGCACTGCCATGCCTGGCTGATAATTTTGTATTTTTAGTAGAGACAGGGTTTTGCCATGTTGGCCAGGCTGGTCTTGAACTTCTGACCTCAGGTGATCCACCCACCTTGGCCTCCCAAAGTGCTGGGATTACAGGCATGATCTTATATAGGGATTTTTGATGCTATACATTGAATAGTTTCTTGCTTTTCATTTGGCCAGGGTTTTACTGGGGGAGATAGGAAAAGGAGAGAAAGCAAAAACTAGCGACGAGCATGGTGTAAAGTGTGAGCTACAACTGTTTTTAAAAATAAGCAAATATTCTTGGAGATTTGAAAGTCCTGTTAAAGAATAGTTCCATATCTAACTAGAATTTGGATAATCAAATGGCTACTGAATATATGCTAAATCTAACAACTCAATAGACAATATTTTTGCTATTATTCACTAAGTCAATCTTCTCTCTTGTTTAAAAACAATTAACAAGAAAAAGCCAAAAAATATCATGGTGTAGATTCTTAGAAGTGCAAATCCATGACAATTTGTAACTTGTATCATTTCTGAAGATTGTCATTTTAATCTTCTCTCCTCCAACTAGGTAAGTTGACCCTGGTGAATTGACCTCTTTCTGTTTATAGGTGGAAAACAGCTAAGTATTTATTATAAGTCAAAGGTTAGGGCCAGCAAAGAGATTGCAAGTACAGCCTTTATCCTAGTTGGTGACAGTTAATTGCGGCATTTTGGTAGGAAGCATTCTAAATCCAAATCTGGGTTCAATAGGAAAAGAGAATGCTATTATCAGCTAGTGATGTTTACTCTGGGTGGGGCAGTGGAGGAGGTGGCGGCAGGCCTACCACAGCTGTGTCTTCCCCTATCTTATCTATGTTACAAGCATTTCTCTTTTCATAACATTTAGCACCACCTCACTAATGTCAGAGAGGAGCAAAGGAATTAGATAGAGCTAGAAAAGATGTAAAATCCCTGGGAACAGGCATACAGTGTGCTGGAAATGTGGAGATAACTCATAGTTATCTTCATTGATGTTGGGATTGAGATTTGAGAGGCTGGTCCTCTAAAGTGAAGTCTGCAGTCAGATTACTTCCTCTACTGTGCACCAGTTCCCAGAGTCAGGGTACTTACCATGCATGGCCAGTGAAAGAACTGGGAGTGTGATGTGGACTATTAAAGACTACATCTCTTTGCCTTGACTGTAGGAAGGGGAATTAAAGTGTGCAGCTCTACTGAGCAAGATGATGAAGACACTATGTCCCTAGCAGTGCAGTGGAGCTTATCAGAAGCACATATGGGAATCTCATGGACACAGTGACATCACACACCCAACTTTCCAAGATTCAGATTTCACACTGGGTCTGGAAAACCTTTGAATCTGCATTCAGAGAGCCCCAAAAGCCTTGACTCTGGGCCCCCAACCCCATAAAAAGCCTTTCAGTGAAAGGAACAGCAAGTTTAAAACACACGTAACATATAACCAAGGGAGGATTTATAATAACTGTTAAAACCTGTAACAAAAGAAACCCCTGGTTGAGGTGCACACAGATACACTTCATTCTCAGGATGTGCTCTGAAATGCACACTGAAGTGGGGGCAGGAGTAAGAAAGTCATCCTTGTGTTTGTTTATCCTTTGGCCAGAGCTGGTAGTCCAAAATCTAATTTTTCTACTGAAAAATCATAAGATTGTCAACCACAATTAGCAAAATGTTCTAATTCTGATTTGTTGGAATCTGCCCTCTTAACTGAATCTTGGCACTGCTAATGCAAAACAGTTTGCTCTGCAAGTTTGCAAAACCAGCCAGCAAAGAGTCGGAGCCTTTCCCCTTAGGGGAGCCATTCAAAGGACCAGATTATTAAGGGCTTGGTAGCTGTGGCACCTGAACCATAGGAGAAGCCTACCTGCAAATAAAAGAAAAAGTGAAACACACAAATACATTTTGTGTGCCCTAAAAGAAACAAAATCAACTGAGGTCCGAAATTAAAATTAAGAATTTGACATGCTGGTGGAAGAAAAAGGAGGAATTTTTTTTTTTTTTAAAGTAAAGTTAGTGAATTAAAAAAAAAAAAAAAAAATTCTAGCCCCAGTCTGTGCCAACATGGACATCTGGCAATCTGTGGAGTTTTAATTACCTCTTTACGCCATAGGCCATATTAAGCAAATTGTCCAGCCTGCAAAGAGAAGGAGGGTCTCTGGGTTAATGCCTCACAGATGGCAAGATCGCTCAATGGAACTATTAATAAGAATGCTCCATTTTCAAAGAAGAAAAGCTCAACAACTTTCCCCACTGCTTGGGAGTCTCTCCACTGGTAGTTTCCCCCTTTTCTGTCTCTAACTGCAAGTAATTCATGTTCAGGTCAATGCTAGAGTTTAAAGCAAGTGTCTAACGAATCTCCCTTTCTTTCAAGATCTGAATTAATACCATTCCCCCCACCTCTCAGAACGTTTGTGTGGATTTTGTTTTACACTGTATGCGAAATTTTTCAAAGCGGGGGCTTCTTAAATTGTTCACCTTTTTACTATAATTAAACTTGTAAATAAAGGTCTCTGTTCCAGATTAACAATACACAGGCACACAATATGTATCGGAACGGATATTTTCTGTTGGCCTTGCTATATTAACTAAATCATCTTACTACACACATTTTTGGGAGGCAGGGGGGAGTTTGCAGGTTAAGATTTTTAAAAAGTAGCTTACTGTTTACTGCCTGATAGCACCTCCCAGCAAACTGCCATTATGCTATAATCTTCCTCACATTCAGTACCTTACTTGGGGACAAGCTATTCACACCACAGGGCAGTAGTAACCATAGTTTCCACCATTAGAAGTCTGCTGGAGAGGCTTTTACATAAATACTGCATGTGCTCTCATGCAAAATAAAAATTAGATGACTTGGTCTCTTCATGAAATCATTAACCATTTCAAATTCACAGGGCATAGGAGGACACGAAAGAGGATGATTTTTCTCATGTAGCCAGATGGAGCATACTATCCTAGATAGAAGGACCTACTATTTCCCACGTGAAGTTTCTCAAAGAGAAAAACATTTTCATCAAAGGGAGGTTGGGATGTGGTGTGGAATAAAATAATTGTTTAGAATTTATCATGGGTAAGTCAAAAATATTTTGATCTCTTGTATAATCGAGACCAGTCAAGGTCATACTGCCTTCATGGAGAGAAACCTGTCTTTTAGAAAAGTCCCAGGAGAAGGGCGATGCCCCCTGCCCCAGGGAGTTGGGAACTCGAAATAAACACTAATCAGGCTTGGACAGGATCTTCCTCCCTGTCTTCCCAGAATCTACTGACTTAACATAATAAGGTTAACACCTTAGACAGTTCCCCGTCCCCTGAACTCAACGGAGTTACCCGCCGAGGGAAAAGAAGACAGGAAAAACCACTCCCTCTGGCAAGGATCTGCCTTATGGTCTATTTTTTAAGTTTATTAAAAGCCACTGTCCAGCCTTAAGTCTAATCTGCTGAATGTGGTCACTGATCTGTGATAAATTGTTGTTGAAACTGAACCTTCATGTTTGGTTAAATACAGAAATTTTGTTTCTACCAAAGAATCTGAAGTTTATACAGTCACAGCAGTAAATTGGAAAAGGGCTTAGAAGGGCATCTGTTCCAACTGTCTCATTTTACAGGAATGGAAACTGAGGCTTGGGGGGAGTTTTGCACACTGATTCCTGGTGGTAGAAGCTTTTACCCTTGCCCCATTTGTCAGGACCACAGGCTTCCCTGGCTCTTGCCCAGCTCTGAACCCCTGTAGCAGGGCTTCTTCCTCTTGGGCATGCCTACCTGAACCTCTGAGCCTGGTGGTGAAGCGGACCTGGGTAGCGCCGGTTGGGGGACTGGTAGAGCTGGGAGAGCAGGGCCTGGCTGGACTTCTGGCTGGGGTTGTTGGCAAACTTCACAGTAATCGGTTCCGTAGCACCACTGGGCTTCTGGCCATTCAGCCCTTTGATGGCTTCTTCTGCCTCGATCCTCTTATCAAAGCGGATGAATCCCACCCCTCTGGACACTCCTGGGGAAAGAGAAAGAGCCTTTGTAAAGAGTGAACACACCAAACTGGTAAACATCTTTGGGAAGAGATGGGTCCGATGGATACTGTGTGAGGAGTAAACTCACTTGTGGGGCCACGGCTGAGCCCAGCTCCCTGATCTCTCACCCATTAAAACACATTTACCTGCATCCCTGCCATCATGGCTCTGGACTGATGCCTCCCCGCCATAGAACATAGGGATCTCTTTCATCTGGCCCTTCTGGTCCTCTACCACTGCTATGCTCCATCCTCACCTCCCAAAAGTTACTGTAACTGATCACTCACAATCCAGTTTCTAGTCTTCTCATGTGTCCTCCACATGTAGCAAGTGTGCAATCTATTTGAAAAGTGAACTCTGACCGCATCACATACTTTAAAAACATCTTCTATAGCTCTTTCGTACTTTTTAAATTTTTTACCTTGTACATAGTACCTATTCTTCACTGACTCCCATTCTAAAATGAAAAACAAACAAAACCTACAAAATACCCTTCCATGGCTCCATTCTGCACCCAGATAAACTCTAGACTTATTGGTACAGGATTCAATGCCTCTGACAATCTGGCCCCAAATTCCCTACTGGGGCTCACACCAGCCACCATGAACTGCCTGATGCTCCTTGAATAGACTGTGTTCTTCCTCGATTCCATGCCTTGGGTTATGCTGTCCTCTCCACCTAGAATGCTCTGTCCCTCCTTTTTTGCTGGATAGCTTTGAAACATCCTCCCAACCCCTAATCAAACGTTGCCTCCTCAATGGGCCCTTCCCAGCAATTCCCACCAGGCATGGCACACCTTCTCCTGAGCTCTCAGGGGTACTTGACAGCTTCTAGCAAGTATTTGGACTCCACACTGGAGTCCTGTAAGGGTGCGGCAGTGCCTGCTTCATTCTTGGTCTCCAGTGTCTGTCTGCACAATGTCTGGGGCAGAGCCAACTTCTGTGAAGGTTTGTCTCATGAATCACATGATAAACGTGCTAAACTATTCTCAGGGGGTGAGTTCTAAATCGGAATCAAATTGGATATAGGCGAAAACACCTTGTCATTAAAAATGCAACCTAGAGTACCTGACATTTCTTACTGAGAGGTCGTGGCTGCCTTTCTTTATTGTGGACAAAGAACCCCAGTACCGGATCCTGAGTTCAGATCCCTGTACTGCTACTCACTAGCTTTGGGGAGTTAGATCCCCCGCTTTCAACCTGTTTTCTCATGTGTGAAATGGGACAATTCCTAACTCTATAATGCCATGAGTTGAAGTTATAGCTACGCATACAGGTTCTTTTCACATATAAAAGTAATGTTATTTGGTTGAGGGCTGAAAAAGACTTTGAAGGTCATACAGTTCGACTCTCAACCTGATGCCTGAATCCTTTTTACAACCCTGCCAAGTAGTTTAGCTGCTGCTAAAACAAGTCCCATGATGGAGAACTCCTACCTCCCAAGATGGCCCATTTTAAATTTGGGCAGTTGACCGATAAGAAGTCTTTCTTCCAAGTCAAAAATCTGTCTATTCATGATCCATATCATCTGCCTTAAGCAGCCATCAACCTTCTGCTCTTATGAGTAACAGGGCTGATGACATTGATATACACAGAAAGAAATTACAAAGAAACACTTAACCTGTGACTTGATCAACCAGGATTCGTGAGGTGATGATACGGCCGTATTGCGAGAAAAGCTGCTCCAGTTCCTTCTGGGTCATGGTTTTGGGAAGGCCGCTAACATAGAGGTTAGCATCCCTGATTGAGGCAGAGCTCGGACGAGCATATGAGACCTAGGAAAAGGCAAGAGGAGCTAATTCCATTATAGGCAATCACCCTCAGAGTAGACGCCGAGTCCACAAACAAGATGACCGTCCCTCATCTACTGTTACAACTAATTGTGTCAGTTTAAATCACTCAGTAGTTCAGATTTTTAGCTACTCTTCTAATGAGAACCAGGAGAACAACAATAGAGGAACAAGAGGAGAGTTGATGATAACTTAAAACAAATGCACAGATAAGGGTCTCTAAGTGCAGAACAAAATAGCTACTGTATGGCAGCTGTTAAATGCAGAGCTACCCACGCATGGAGTTCTGAAGATTTACCTCCTGGATGTGGGTGTATAGATGATTTACTGTATCCAACACATAATAATCTTTGAATAAACCAAAAAAAAAAAAAAAAGAACCTCATGAATTCCTGCTCTGCATATTTCTCTCCTTGCCACCCTCCCTACCCCCATCCCCTTCTTCCTGAATACATAAAAGCAATCAGGTTTTCTGCAAGATTTTTTTATGTTCCATCCTTTGTGTTGCTCCAGTCTGCTCCCATGAGGTCTGCTCTTCAACGAATGACAAAGTGCTGGTGAAATAGGGCTGAATGAACATCTGCTTGCGAAACTGGATATGTGACCTTGTCGTCACATCTGCAAGGACCAGTTGCCTCTAACTTTGAAGCAGGGCAGATAAAAACCACAACAAACAAAATGGGGGCACGATGGAAAGGAGGGAGGGAAAGGGCAGTAGAGAGAGAGAAGAGAGCCTCACCAATGGTTATAATAAGTTCGACTTTGTAAATTTGTCCTCCCAGATCTCTCAACTGCTTTTTTTCCCCCAAAAAGCTAACACAGAAGTGTAAACAGATCTGAAATTCCATCTGCAAGAAGCCAAATCTGTAGCAGTACACATAAGCAAAGCAAACCCCAGCAGTCATTAATTTTAGACTTTCATTTACTTATTTATTTATTTTTTAAGAAAACAACATCAGACATTTGAAATATAATTTACAGCTAGTCTAACAAAAGCACTTTCCTGCTAAAGCTATTTCTGGGGTGGTTATGGCTCAGAATAGATGATGAAAACAGTCATTTCAGAGCACATCTGACAACGTTGGACAGGAAGAGACCTATAT
This sequence comes from Piliocolobus tephrosceles, assembly GCF_002776525.5. Taxonomy (NCBI): domain Eukaryota; kingdom Metazoa; phylum Chordata; class Mammalia; order Primates; family Cercopithecidae; genus Piliocolobus; species Piliocolobus tephrosceles. The sequence continues at coordinate 172,112,910 of NC_045434.1, forward strand.
GCCTTAGCATTTTTCAGTTGGAAGTTTTATTTAATCCATATAACTGATTCATAAGACCTATTAAGACTGTAGGGGTGAGAGTGTGTGTGTGTGTGCACACACACAAAAGCATGTGTGCAAAAGGAATTGAACACGTTAAACCAGACCTTTGACATTAAGACCTAAACCTCCAGCAGTAAAGTGGGCCTTGCTTCTGTGACCTTCAGGGAAGAGAATGGGTCTAGCAAAGAAGATGAAGGATGAGCAGAACCCTCATCCATGGCACTCTCCCCCTTTCCATGACAGACATGCCAGGTCCCTTTATGGGTTCCATACCTAAAAATAGATGTTGACTCAACAGATAAAATGATGTGAGTGACTAATCTGCCTCGCTGGCCTCCTCCTGCTGATGGAGTGAGGCAGCTGCCTTCAGTATCTCCATCTTCTAGAAACTCATGGGTGGGCTGCGAGGCCTCTGGAGGCTCCTTCCCAGCACATGGCTGAGAGGTACAGGGGCCTTTATACACAGGGTCCCAGTGTGTGCATTTGGGTGTGGGCTGAAGGACTAGGAACCCCATGTGACTGTCTGGACAGAGTTTCACTCCACGGAAGGTTCCCCCACCCCTGTTTTTTAAGGGACCAAGTCTGTCAATAGCAGAACCATTTTTTGAGTAGGAGGAAGAAGTGGTAGGAGAAGGAAATAAAAACATCATAGTGATATGCCCATGGCAATGAGGGTCACCCTTGTTTCACCCTGCCAATTACTGACGAATTAATTATCTGAATGACATTTGTGCTCCCTCAAAACACAGCCTACCACTTTTATGCCATTGCTCATACAGACATTTTTTTCCTACCTACTTCCTCAAGTCCAAATCCTACTCCTCTTCAGGGCTCAGATCAAATGACATCTTCTCTAGGCAGCTTTCTCTAATCTCACCTTCTTCTAAATAATCTCCCCAGCAGTGCTCTCAATGAACCATGGTACTTAACCTGTTTCAACCTTAACTCATCACCTCTCCATTGAGGCTGATGATCTCTTTAGGTTGTAGGTCTTGTGTGTGTGTGTGTGTGTCTTATTCAACTCTGTGTCTCTAGCTCCCAGCACATAGCCTGATACCTATCGAGTGTTCAACACCTACTGAAAAAAAAATGAATAAACACCCACAGCTCATGGGAAATGATGCTGGCATTACTGGCTCTTTGGAGTTAACTGTAGCTCTAGTAAGGTGGACCGCTGAAGAGTCAGGCACCCAGAATCCCAGCTGCATTTCTCCACCAAGCTAAGAGCTAAGGGACAAATTTCCCATTTTCCAGTGCCTGGGGTTGGAAGGACTGAAAGAAGATTGTTCTAGGACTAGACATCACATAGAGGCCTTCTCTTAGCAAATATTTCCTCAGGATCTACTGTGAGCCAGGTACAGTGGTATGTGCTGGGAACACAGCAAGAACAAGGCATGGTCTCTTGCTGTAAAGGAACTCCAAGTCCAAAAAGGGCAACAGACAACACACAGGAGGCACTCAATAAAATATGTTGAGCAGAAGAATGGATGAGTAAACATACAGACTAATTGTCACAGTGCCACAAGATGTGTGTGTTATGCCAGGGATATGTATGAGTGTGACTGAAACACAGAGGAAGGAGAGATTAATCAAAGGTTAAAAGGGCCAGGAAGGAGACAGAGCTGAGCTGAGACTGGTGGTGAGAAAGGTGGTGGTGGAGTCAGGGAATGGTGGCCTGATAATAGCCTTCCTCTATCATTACGACAAATGAGGTGATGAAGATCGAGGGCTTAGCACCGTACCTGGCACCCAATAAATGCATAATGGATAGTCATGACCTTAACTCCCATTAGTTCTGCACAGTTAGAGCTAGGGTACAGAGGGAACTGTGTGAACCCTGCCAGGGAAGAGGAGCTGGCACTTGAAAGTTGGTGACACAACAAAAACCATTTCCCCAAAAGTTGATTCCAACACAGGTAGAATCTCAGCCAGGGAGAATTACTGCAACACATCTCCAGAGACAGACCCTAAATCCCCAAAGGCAGCAACAAATCCCAAAGGTGAACAGTACATCAGTCATTCTATACCAAGTCTAATTCCTGTTTAGTATTTCTCACCTATATGGAACCTTAAGTCTATTGTTCTCTTAGTCCCCTGTCCATGAAACCTGTGGGGTTAGGCTAGATAAAAATGACAGAAAAGAGATATTCCCACATTGAATATCCAAATGTTCATCCTAGTATCTAAAAGTTTCAACTTTCCATATACAAGTATTAAATTCTAACTGAATGACTACAGTTGTCAGGTCCTTGGTTAGGCTGAAAGATTTCCAAAGAATTGCGCATTTTCAGCCGCTGTAGAGGGTCAGAATTGATGGCATATTAATCCCCCTGGGCCAGTGGCCTGGAGTCACAGGGCTTCCGACACTGGAGCCAGCACCCTGGAGAACACCCCTTGCCTCAGTCAGGGTCCTGTTTGCTTCATTCCTCCAGAATCTCTGAAGACAAGACTGGCATCTCTAGGCCAGCACTGACCTCCCTCTGGAACTCAGAAAGAGCTGGGAGTGAAGAAGCCACTCTTCTCTCTGGGTAGGGGTGGCTCAAAGCCAGGTGACTGTGAGCAGCTGACTTTACAGATGATCTCCACGGAAGATCTGCAGTCCCTCCAAGCTCCTCAGCTCTCCCCATCCCTGGTGCTCACAGTGTTCCCATCCTCCACCAGAAGGATGCTATAGCATCATGCTTATGATCCCTGACTGTGGGTCAGCTCCAGTACTCACTAGCTGCATGACTTTGGGCAAGTAATTTGATCTTGATAAGTCTCAACATCTTTGCTGGTAAAAAGGGGGTCAATTATCCTTTGATGGGTTATTGTAAGAACTGAGATAATGTATTTAATATGTCCAGCACATACCTAGAACTTAGTAGATACTTATACATATTATTATGTGATGAGTCATACGGGCTTTTGTGGGCCAGCCTGGGAATCTATCTCCCATTGGGACATAACCTCCAATTTCACCAAAAACAAAAACATGTGGAACACTACCAGGGAATGCCTGTAGAGGCACTGCCCTCCTCTGCCAGCCTGGTGGGGTCTGGACCATCTTTTACCACTTAACTGACACGAATGTCCTCTAACACATTTCCACAGATCCCACTGCTTTATGCCGACAAAGTACTTTCCGCTTTCCAAAGTGACTTCCCAATTCTGCTGTCAGCAAATCTCACCAAGGTGGGTAAGGCAGGCATTGTCATGCATCACAGATGGGGTATCAGGACCAGGGCTTGGGGCTGCCTCTTCCCATGCAGCAACCACAACTCCCTTTACCTGTTCATACACAGGGCTTGGCCTGGGAAGGGTGGGAAGAACAGCATGACCTGAGGAAAAATGTTCCCTGAATCATCCAGCAACACCTCACTCCTTCTCTGTCCTCCATAATACAGAAAAGGGTGAGGACATGGAAAACACGATAAAGGCATGTTGGGTGCAATGAGGAGGATAAAATGAGAGGGAAAAGGCATCCTTTTCAGCCCCAGAAAATTGCTTCTTTAGAAAAACACTGTCACTAGAAGATGGGAGTTCATTCATTCCTCCTCTTCCTAAACATCTACTGTGTGCCAGGCCCTGGGATGGGTGCTGGGAGTGTCTCTGCTTCAAGAATCCTAGTCTGGAAAGGAAAGGAAAGAAATGAAGCACGCAATACAGAGGGCTGCTTCCAACAGGGAGATACTCATTTCGTACTCCCAGTGTTTCCTTCCATGCGGAGAGAACCCTCTGCAGTAACAGACCAGGCCTATTGCTATCCCTTCACCCACTCTTCTCCATGGAAAAGGAGTGACTCTGCTGAATGGAGGCTTCAAGAAAAGAAATAGGCATGTGAGGTTCAGATGCTGCCTGCTTCTTTCCTTCTGGGAGCCAGACGCCAGCTGGAAGCAGACATTCTGTTCCAGGCTCTGTCTTATGAGGGCCTGCTCTCTGCCTGTGGGATCTAGAGCACTTGTGACAGGGTGTGTCAGTCTGTAAAAGTGTAAAGTTCAGTGTTATGGAGCCCACTGTGTCCATGCAACCCATCCAGGACTTAACTGGCAATAAAGATGACCTTAGGATTCCATACACTTTTCTCTTTTGCCTTACTTCTCAATTGGTTTAGAACTTGGATGTGGGGCCGGGCGCGGTGGCTCAAGCCTGTAATCCCAGCACTTTGGGAGGCCGAGACGGGCGGATCATGAGGTCAGGAGATCGAGACCATCCTGGCTAACACGGTGAAACCCCATCTCTACTAAAAAATACAAAACAAAACAAAACAAAAAAAAAGCTAGCCTGGCGAGGTGGTGGGTGCCTGTAGTCCCAGCTACTCAGGCGGCTGAGGCAGGAGAATGGCGTAAACCCGGGAGGCGGAGCTTGCAGTGAGCTGAGATCCAGCCACTGCACTCCAGCCTGGGCGACAGAGCGAGACTCTGTCTCAGAAAAAAAAAAAAAAAAAAAAGAACTTGGATGTGGAAAACAGCAATACCATTTGTTGGGCCCCTCTGGATTACAGTAATGACGTGGCCTCTATCACTGACTGGATTTTTTTCATGAGCTAGGCATTCTGTTCACAAAACTGCAAATTTCTATAACTGTGGTTCATAGTAAGTGGAGACATAGTGTCACATAAAGGTGACATACAGTGGCAATGGTGAACTCAGCAGAAAGTTATATTCCTGAAATCTGCTTCATAGAAATTTGGTGCTGGAAGTGGCCCCAAAAGTTTAGGGCAGGATCCAAGACAGCCGACCACTCAATTTATACATTTCCAAGGACAGGAAGCTCACCATCTCATGCGGCATCCTACACTACTGCTGGCCATCGTTAATTTTTTTTTTTTTTTTTTTGAGACTGAGTCTTACTCTGTCACCCAGGCTGGAGTGCACTGGCACCATCTTGGCTCACTGCAACCTCTGCATCCTGAGTTCAAGCAATTCTCGTGCCTCAGCCTCCCAAGTAGCTGGGATCACAGGCATGAGCCACTATGCCCGGCTAATTTTGTATTTTTAGTAGAAGAGGAATTTCACCATCTTGGCCAGGCTGGTCTTGAACTCCTGACCTCAGATGATCTGCTTGCCTCGGCCTCCCAAAGTGCTGGGATTACAGGTGTGAGCCACCATGCCCAGCCTCATTAATTGTTGAAAAGTTTTTCCTTCTACTGAGTTCACATGTGTCTCCCCTCTAGCTTCCATTCTTCTCCTATTATTGTTCTAGCTTCAAACCCCAGGGCCATCTTTTCTGCTTTACCACCCCTTATCCTATGGGTCTCATTGATAGGTGCTAGTTAGAGTACTGGGTAACTATATTTTGAGACAAATCACTCCAAAGAAGTTCCTTTTTATGTTACTTTAACTGAAAGTGAGCACCTGCTCTAGAATGAAAAGGAGACAGCAATTAAGAGCAAGTGCTTTGGGGTTGGAGAGATGTGGACTTGAAACCTGACCCTTATTACCTAGCTGTGTGACTATGGGGTGAGTCGCTTAACCTTTCTGAGCTGCATCACATGAATACATAGTTTAGAAGCTCTGTAATAGAGCTGTTTGAGGGTTAAACAAGAAAATGCATTTAAGACTCCTAGGCACAATGCCTGGCACACAGTAAATGCTCAATAAACAATGGCTTTGATACACTTGCTATGTAATCAGGCCTTATGCTAGACACCAAGGGTGTAGAGATGAATACAACAGTCCCTGACATGTAGGACTATTAGTCTAGCAGAGGAGACACAGACACACACACACACATACACAAACCAATCGTTTCAGAAGATCAGGCTGCAGATTTTCCCCAATCTGTTGTAACACCCTTTTCTCTGAGAGCATACAAACTCCCCAGAGCAGACAAGTCCCTGTGGAGATGAGGAGAATGGAATCAGAGAACAGATTCTGATGCTGTCAAGGCCTTCTAGGAACAAACCCTCTCAAGGACCTATAATCCCACTTCTAGGAGCAGGGACAGAAGAAAGAAGCCAACTGGTTCCTGGAAACAGCAGCTTTGATTGTGAGAATCAGTTTACCTCTGTGCCTGTGGCTATAGGCCTGTCCACAGACAGGACAGGCATCCACTTATGTAGCACCACTCTTTATACTTCCCCTACCTGCCACCTAATATGTGCTATTCTTTTATCAGAGGTAAAACTTGATGGTAATGGCTCTAATGAGTTCTGATTGTGCCATTTTGTGATGGGAGTCTAAACCCCTTACCTGGGCATTCAAAGCCCTCTGGAATCTGGCCTAACCTCTCATCTCCTGCCAACCCCTTCATGCACCCTATGCTCCAGTTCAAACAAAAACATGGTCACAGTTTTCTGAATATGTCCAGAAAATTTCTACTCCCATGTCTTTGTTTTGCTGTTTGTTCATCATCATGTTAAAATAAACTCCTGCCCATCTTTCTAGGCCCATACTGAATGCCACCTTCTCCATGAGGCCCAGGCACAAATGACTCTCCTCTCCTTTGACTCCACAGAAGATACAAGGCAGTATATTTCAATGGCAATAGTTACACTTATCCTACCTCCCATTGCAGGCATCTGTGATAACACCTTACCTGCCCTATGAGTCTGAGCATTCTGGTGATCTCCATAGACCCCTGTGGCATCTAGTCTCAAAGCTTTATCAGGGCAAGAGCTCAAAAAAAAAATGCTCTCTCAAGTGAAATGAAATGTATCATATACTTTATGCTGTGGATTTTAGCTTATTTTCTAAGAGCTGACTCTGACATGATGAAGAAGCCAGAAAGAATCATGCAGTTAAAGAGTATCTATGGATATCATAAGGGTGTCTGGCACCCAGTAGGCCAGATAAGTATTTCTTTTAAAGAACAGAAAAGCTATGACGATAGATTCATGTGTCTTGCAACTTCTTTTAAAATATCTATCAAATTATCAAAGAGGCATACTTAGTACGTACTAAGTTCTCTCTGTCTAGTTAGTGACCTCCAGAAGGGAGAGCTCTGCTAAAGGTCTCATGGCCTGGTTAGTGGAATATCTGGTTTTGGGCTCAGGACCCCAGATTCAGTCTCTTCACTAGACTGCAACTCCTGGCTCCTGCTTTATAAAAGACTGATACGATTACTGTGGCCACCTGGAAGTTTCATAATACTTTCCCCTATACAAAGCTTTTTACATATGTTGCCCAAGTCTTAGTAAAATTCAGACTCATTCTTTACTGCCTTACTCATCTCTGAAACATGTAGATGGAAAAAAGTCCTCCCCTCTCCTCATGTAATGTTCTTCACCTTAGGGATAGCACCATTCACCATCATCTTCATTCTGGGGAGCATTTCTTGAGCATCCACTGTAAGCTATGATTCCCTACAAGATATCATTAGTTCCATTTTCCAGATGACAAACTCTGGCTCAGTGAGATAAGTACTTATTCAAGGACACACAGCTGAACTAAGAGACAAACTGGGATATAATTCCATGTTCTGGGATGTTTCCACTATGCCACACTAACCTAGACAGTGAAATAAAAGCCATGTGCTTGGCACAAACTGTCACTTTCCCTGAAAGGTTACCAAGCCAGAAAGATCACACTATAGTTATACTGTTGGAACTGGAAGAAATCATTTTGCAGATGAGGAAACCAGTTCAGAGAGTAAAGTAAGTTGCCCAAGGTCATCCTTACCAGTTTTTGACAGAGCTGGAACTTGATTTTCCATCTGAACTCAGAGTTCTTTTGAATGGGCAAAAGGGGAGAAGGAAGAGGAGTGTGGTGCTCTTTGATCATTGACAGATCAGCCATCCTGACCAGAGGCTGCATGAGCACCATGAAGAAGTGAGTCTTTAATCCTCAGGGGCCAGTGATGTTTTAGGCCCGCAATGTCCCACAGAATTTTCGGGATCAGGAAAATGTTCTTTATCTGTGCCGTCTAATATAGGTAGCCATTAGTTATAAGCGGCTACTGAGCACTTCAAACATGCTTAGTATGACAAAAAACTGAACTTTGAATTTCATTAAATTTTAATTAATTTAAATTCAAATATAAATAGCTATATATTGCTAGTGGCTACTATGCTGGACAGAGCAGTTCTATGACCAGAAATAACACAAAATTATAGCATCTCAGCGCTAGAAGGGACCTTTAGGATCATTTAGTCAGACTCCATTGTGGGGCTGAAATCCCTTCTGCAGCATCCCTTATGAGTTCATCGGAATGCTTCTGATGACCGGAGCCTCACCACCACCCAAGGCAAACATTCTACTCTGATATCTACACAGGTTCTCTTCCCAGATTCTTGAAATATAGGATCAAACTAATGCCTCAGGATCACTGCAGAATTTTCTTTCCTAGAGAATAGAAAAGCGACGATTGTGAGGTGAATTTGTGGGTGCAGAGACTTCTTTCCCATCTTTGTCATTCACCTTTAGACAATCTTTTAAAAATGTGAAGCTGAGAATGGGACATAAGACACTAGGATGGGTTGACCAGAGTGGACAAGAAAGGACCACTATTTTCTGTGATATGGAGTCCATAATTCTCCCAACACAGCCAAAGTTGTGCTGATTTTTTTTTTTTTTGAAGCAGCTCACATCACACTGTTGGCTTCTTTTACACTTGTAGACAACTAAAGCCCCCAGACCCCATTCCATGTACTTCTGAAAACCAGTGTCTTCTCAACCCACACTGGTCTAATTTCCTTTTTAGATGTAGACACAGGACACTATGAATGACTTTCAAGATACTGGGATTGTATCACCTTCACTGAGCAGAGAGAAGAGGGGAACTATATTTCCATCTCTCCAACTCCTATCCTTGTATTTGAAATTATTCACTCAAAGGAAGTGAACAGGGCATTGGGAAGTTGAGCAGCCAAATAAAATCTCCCACAAGAAAGAGAGGGTTACTAGTACAACTGGGGTAAACGTGTCTCTGGTTTCCGCTGGCATTGCCACATGCTCTCTCTTGGCTCCCTGGGGATTCAGTGATCCAGCCGCCCCTGCTGACCTTGGCAGAGAACCATTCTCGCCCAGGCTGTGACTCTAGCGAAAATGGAGGAGGAGAGAAAATGCCTTTTTATTATTAACAAGACTGAGGGAGGCAGTCCATCATTTCTGGGTGGGGTGATATCCATCAGCAAAAAATGATCTGCTAACTCTCCGGAAAGCATTAAGAGCAGTGATAGGAGAAATAATTGCTTACGCTGAGTGCAAAGAAAAGATGCCTCAGCGGAATGGAGGCCCTTAGCAAGGCAGGTGGATGCAGGGAGGAGAGGGGGAGGTGCAGCTCCCCCACGACCCCTGGCAAGAGAAAGAAGTGGGAGGGGCAAACTGGAACCTGCAAAGCTCAAGTGTGGAAAGACCCCTAGAGGCACCATTAGTGGTATTAGAAGAATAAAGTGAAAATGGAGAAGTGGTTAAGCAGCACCACAACAGGAAGAGGTGGAAATGAAGGAGCGCACTCCTTCCCAGAGAAGGAAGATGTTACTTCTGAAAAGCTTTCCCTCACACACCTTCCCCTTCTCTACGCCTGCTGCCTCCAGAACTGGGCCGCTGCCTCATGGCTAAGTGTCTTTCTTATTCTCTCACCCGCTGCCTGCCTAAGTGCTAACTCTCATAGATTTGCTCAGAGTGGCAGGAGCAGCTCTTTTGCCCCTTCATCCCAGATCCAGTCCTGCAATCATTCATAATACCTGTCCTCTGGAAATATTTTATTTAAAGTCATATTTTAATCATTTGAGTAACAGCTTAATGTAATTATTAGAAAAAGGTAAGTCACTAAGTCATTTGTGCACATATAATTAAAAAAGGATGGAAATCGGCTGGGCGCAGTGGCTCACACCTGTAATCTCAGCACTTTGGGAGGCCAAGGTGGGCAGATCACTTCAGGTCAGGAGTTTGAGACCAGCCTGGCCAACAAGCTGAAACCCTGTTTCTACTAAAAAACACAAAAATTAGCAGGGCTTGGTGGCAGGTGCCTGTAATCCCAGCTACTCGGGAGGCTGAAGCACGAGAATTGCTTGAACCCAGGAGGTGGAGGTTATGGTGAGCTGGAATTGCACCACTGCATTCCCGAGTGAAACCCTATCTCAATTTTTTTAAAAAAGGATGGAAATATATAAAAATGTTAACACTGTTGGCTTAGGAATGGCTGATATTGCCTTCATGATATTATTCTGTAAATACCAAATTATTTACAAAGAAGCATGTTTTGCTTTAAAAATGAATGAATAAGGCTTCTAATAGAGCTGGTGGAAACCAATGTCTAAGGCTGATGAAAACCTACCACAGCAGCCTGCAAGCTCTGGGTTCATCTGCCAAACATTCTATGCGGTGCATCATTGATAGATGAACTTTCTTGGCACTTTGAACAGATCTTTCGCTCACTCAAACCTTGCACAGCTCCCTATCTCCCCAACCCCAATATCAAATAGAAACCTCTGCAGTCCCATGACTGCCCGGTCCCACTGCTTTAGAGTTGGTCATTTGCATGTCTGTGTCCCCCATGAGGCAGGAGCTTCTGGAGGCAGAGCCAGCAGCGAACACTTGTCTAATCCTACTCATATTTAGGTCAAAACCCAAACAGGTGTCCCAACACTCCGAAAGGTTTAGGGGATGTGATACCAAACCCTCACATTCCATTTTGGATCACTTTTTACTGAAAGTTCTCAATGTAACTTGAACATCAATTCAAAACTTTGGTAAACATACTTCTCTTTTGAAGGTACTCATTTTCTTTGTTCCTAATGAATGTGACAGAGCTGGACCAAATGCAACTTCACGGAAGCGGTTCTTAGTAAAAGTATAAAATTACAATGTAAATTCAGAAGCTGTTCTTTTGGAGCCCAAGAGAAAGTCAGGCCTGGGACAGGCATCAGGTGTGGGGTCAAGGAGTACCAGGAATAATTTTTCAGAATCCACAGCCATTTCCAGTGTCTAAAATGATCCCTATTGGAGATAACTGTAAAAAACAAAGCCAGTTGGGCACAGTGGCTCACGCCTGTAATCCCAGCGCTTTGGGAGGCCAAGGCGGGCAGATCACCTGAGGTCGGGACTTCACGACCAGCCTGACCAACATGGAGAAAACCTGTCTCTACTGAAAATACAAAATTAGCCAGGCGTGGTACTGCATGCCTGTAATCCCAGCTACTCGGGAGGCTGAGGCAGGAGAATTGCTGGAACCCGGGAGGCAGAGGTTGTGGTGAGCCAAGATCGCACCACCGCACTCCATCCTGGGCAACAAGAGCGAAACTCTGTCTAAAACACACACACACACACACACGCACGCACCAAAAACAAAGCTAAACAAATAGCATCCCAAACCGCTAAATGAGGCAAGTCATCTCCACTGGGCTCAGGGTTGAAACACTAAACAATGACCCAATTTCCCAAGTGGGGTTCCAGGCTGCTCTGGAAGGCTAGTGAATGTAAGCCCATGGTCCATACTCCATAGCGCTCTGACACACATGGATGGAAGAATCTCTAGGGCACTGCCATTTCTGGTTCACCCAAATCCGAGGACCTAGCACAGAGCCTGGAAAGCAGGGACTCAAGAAGAAATGAAGTCAGGTCTGTCCCTAGGTTGATGGCAGAAGCCCTGATCCATGTCTGTTTACTAAAGAACCTGGAGGAGACACACAATTCATTTGTTTGCTTTTTATTCTCCTTCCCATGCCAGAGAGTATAACCCATGTGTGCACAGAGCCACATACACACCCACACATCCTCACAGAATGCACGTGTTGCTGAGCAAGCAGGCAGTGTGACATTCCAACACTTACGACCTACTGCCAGAGAGTTATTTTTAAAACATTTTTTCTTACTCCAAGTCTCGCTTGTCAACTGTGTGATCCTGGGTATGACTCTAAATCTCCTTGGGTCTCAGTTTCCTCACCTGTATAAAGGAGGTAATAATAGTACCTCCTGACAGGGTTATTTTAAGAATTAGATTTGATGTGTATAAAGCACCTAGCTCCAGGGATATTTCAGAGATGAAATGATATCAAGCATGTAAAAGGGTTATAATAGTATTGGATACAGAGTGAATACTCATTATAAGTTAGCATTACTATTAATCTTTACTATTGTTATTTCAAGCTCATGCTAACACATTAAGCAGCTCCTCTTCTGAAAGAATCCTTCAGACGCCGTTTTGAAGCTAACTTGAACTCCACTGCTGGCCTGTTGTATGGCTTTGGACACGTCACTTCACTTCTCTGAGCCGGATCTCCAAGATGTCTGGTGGGAACTTTCTCCCACTAAAGAAGTTATAACCCAAAGAACAATTCCCCTGGAGTCACCATCCACACTATGCATTGGGAGCTTAATTACACATCATGCTCTTTCTCTGCTTTGGTGCTGTGCTGATGCCTAGACTGCATGCTCCTGGAGGACAGAGGTCTACATTGCTCTCTAAATGCTGTCAGTATTCACACACAGTCATGCTAACACTGCCCCTAATAAAAGGGAAATGGATATTTGTTGACTGGGAACCATCATTTTTGGGTACCTCCTAGTACAGGTTGAGTATCCCTTATCAGAAATGGGACCACAGATTTTAGATTTTGGAATATTTGCATTATACCGATTCAACATCCTTGATCCAAATACTTGAAATCTGAAATGCACCAATGAGCATTTCCTTTGAGTGTCACGTAGGTGCTCCAAAAGTTACAAATTTTGGAGCATTTTGGGTTTCAGATTTTCTGATTTGGGATGCTCAGCCTGTAGTGGACTTGTAATGAGCCATTCACTACCAATTGGCAAAACAATGTTTTCATATTTAAATTTGAGTTCATTTTTTTTTCTTTTGGTGGGGGTGGGTTGGGGGGTGGTTTGCAAACTGCCTGTCAAAAGGTCAACTATTAAGTTCTGTTTGGCCCACCTACATAACTCTTAAAATTCTTTGAGTTATTTTCTAGCTTTTAAAAATTGGGAGATTGGCATGAAAAAAAATCTAGATTTTCATGTGTATTGAACAACCGGTAGATCTGGCAACAATCTGGGTTTAAACAGTTAGCAGCAGCAGCAGAATAGCTGTCCTCTTTACTGCTCACTACAGTCTCCACCACTCCCTTAGTGCTTTCCAGAACCTTCCCTGAATCCACCTGTTAATCATTAACCTTCACAGCTTTGGAATTAACTATTGATTTGCCTGAACCTATTTTGTGCATTACATTTAAAGTAGAGTGTTTTGCACTCCAGAAATTTGAAAAGGAGGGAGAAATTCGACCAAAGTTCACAAACATGTACTAGATGGTCCTGAGATCTCTCTAATGTACACTTCCAAACAAGATACTTGTTGTTTTTTTTCCAGACAGGCAAGTTAACTACTCCTTCATGGGAGTCAGAGCAAAGAGATAAATCTCATGTCACCTATCAAAGCAAACAGAAGCAGAAGTAAACAGTGCCCTGAAAGACAAAAGAGCAATTTAAAAAAATTAATAAATGATGAGACTATTAAACAGCACACAAAAGGGGTTTGCTTTTTCTTCCCTTTAATATGATTTTTACCTTAAACATTGTGTCCCTTTAGAAAATGGAAGAAAAGTTAATAAAGGAACCTATCACTCAAACTTAATTTTTAGTACAGCAAATAAACTGCTTTAATGAAAGGGCTGAAATCCCCAGGTTTGCACATTAAATTTTCATTCGTAGTGGAGAATGGAAATTATTGATTCAGCCGTGGCATCATGCATTTTGAATCCTACAGTGCCTCAGAAGCCCACATTACCGCTGGGTGCAAATGTGTTGGCAGCGTTTTGATGCAGGTTGAGCACAGGGTGGGTGAGGGGGTGGGGAAAGGAATATAGATAACAGAAGGAGGCAGACTCACTCTTTACAGAAAGAAAATAATCAATGTTCCTTGTCTCTAAGATCCACTTAGATAAGCATCTGATGGCATGATGGGCTAGGGGGTATATCTGAGACCAGAAAAGTCAGGTCGCCTCAGTCTTTGGGGAAACCACAATGGCCTTGTGGAATACTTAAAAAAAAAAAAAGCAAAATGGAAGGTTGATTATTTGATCCTAAGCCCCTGGAGAAGAGTTGGGGTTTCAAGAAAACTGTAAAGAAATGTACCTTTTTCAGTTCAAGGTTAGAGTATCTGTCAAGGGAAGAGTAAATGTCTGACATTCTAATGCTGAACTGGATAGCACAGAAAATCAATCAAACCTACAAATACAGCTCTCAGTCTAGTGTGGCCTCATCAAAGAGTCAGGTGACATGAGCATCCAGTCTTTACTTAAAGCATGAAAATAGGTATGTTTTTACTTTGAAAGAAATTAATCCTCCTGCCTCTCAGAGGACTACCCCATAATTGAACAACTCTTTGTTATTTCCTCATTAGAGAACTCATAGGAAATGATTCTAAGCCTAGACTGCGGCAGCCTGAATCAGGTCCATTTTGGGATCTTTGTGTACCAGGCTGTATGAGATCAGGGAAAGCAATCATCTTTAGAAATAAGCTAAACTCAATTGCAAAAGTAAAGCTGCTTAAAAAAGAAAGAAAGATAATCACATATTCTAAAAAGAGACAGGTTTTGCTTTGTTTTTGTTTTGATTACCTTCCAGCTAAGATTATCTTATACCAGTAGTCTCCTCTATCAGGCTCGATGTTGGAAAAGTAGCTTTGTTGGACTAAAAAGTTCTGGTTTTGTGTTTTCAGATGCTGAGAGCTGGTGCCATCTATAGATTTCCATTCTGGGAGAGGTTTCTCTTTTGTCCTACTTTGCGTCAGACCTGCTGTCGTGAGGATAAGAGCGCCCAGGAGACACTTCCCTGCAGTTTAATAGGCTATGAAAGATGGGGACTCATTAATTGGCTGGCAGCTGCCCCTAAGCAGGACGCTGCCTGGAGGTGGGGAAGAAAGGAAAGGAAGGCCGAAGAGGAGGCAGGCTCCATCCACTAGACCACCACTGGCTGCCCAAGGGAATCCCCAAGGCAAACAGCACTACCTCCTGAAGGATCCCACAAGTGAAGTCTGAACTGAGAGTATGACTATCCGGTGACAGAAACTTAAACCTCCTTCTGGAGGAGCAGGCTCTGGGTTACCGTTTTTCTTTTTTGACTTAAAACAACACTTCCTGAGATATTATCTATCCATCTAATTATTTTCGGATTGCTGAAATGTTACTTTTTCTGTCATTCCCATACTATGTTCTCATCGATTTTATTATAGTACCCATCCCTCCCTATTACACTGGTGTGTTTATTTATAACTGATGCTCCCTTTTCGAGTCTCGATTAGGAGGGTCCTAGCCACCCTTTGGTAAAGGCAAGCTGCATCCTGGCACACAAAGCTTCCTGACTTGGCCCTGCCACTCCCCATCCTCATCTTTTCACCTTCTCATCCAAACTTAGGCCACACTATTTATATGCTGTCCCTGCTCACAACGTCTTACATTTTCACAGCTTTGAATGCGCTGTTTCCTCTGCCTGGAACAGGTTCCTTGCCTCAGCCTTTTCCCTTGGCTCAGCTCTGGCCATCTTTGCAGACTTAGGCTCACAGGCCCTCTTTGTGGGGTCTTGAATCCCAAATATCCCATCTGCCCTCTTAATTGGAGGTCTCACAGCTTGTGGTCCCTTCCCTCTACTCAACCCTCACCTCACTCTTCTGTAACACTCTGTGTCTCCCATTTAGTATAGTGGATGGTAAATGTTCTTTGAATAAATCAAGAACACTGCTTCCAGCCCCCACATAGCCTGGATTTATCAGATCAACAGAATGAAATTTAACCAGTGCCTCCTGAATCAGGCGCCGGCACATCACCTCTTACCTTTATGGTTTTGGTCTGGAGTCTGAGTCCATTTAAAGTGTTGATGGCTTTCTCTGCATCCTTTGGATCAATATAGTTAACAAATCCATACCCTAAACTCTGTCCTGTGGAAATATTAAAAAGAGAGAGAGAAAGGGAGAGAGAGACAGAGAGAAAGAGAGAGAGAGAGAGAGAGAGAGCATGCTCAGTATCTTTATAGAGGCAACACTTCCCACTGCAGTGAGTCAAAACTCTCCTTTGGTATACAGTTCCTCTTACACCAGGGTTTACCCCCAGATTGAGAGGTTTCTAATTCCTCCAACTCTTACTCTTGCTGGCTATTAAACTTTAGGAGCTGTGCAAGCTAAAACTGGGTAAGTGCCCCTGCACAGCCACGCAAGAGATACACAAGTGTCCACATAATCAGGAAGAGGCAGGACATGGTAGAGGAAAGAGAACAGGTGTGGTTTGTCAGAAGAGAAACTGGAGTCTTAGAGCTTTCCCTATCAGCTGTGCAACTTTGTAAGGAAGTCATTTAATCTCTCTCCCCCTCCCACCTCCAATCTCTGTTCTGGAGATAACAGCACTTACCTTAGGTAGGTTTGAGAGAGTGAGAGATTGTGTACAAAATGCCTACCAAGTACTTTGGCTAGATTGGAGTAGGTGCTCAACAAAAGACAGCTATGCTCTGCTCAGGCCTGTAAAATTGAGGCAAGTGCTGGACATAGTAGCTGTGTCTATTGCCTTGGTCATGCCAGCCACACCCACACTCAGAGGGATGTAGCAAGATTTGAGTAGCAAAAACTGGAGACGTGTATAGTGAGGGACGCAGGCATGGCTGGAATTTAAAGCAGTTGGCTACAAATCGTTCTTTACCCTCATCATCCCCTGAGCCAAAGAACAATAAAGAGAAAGGAGAGGGGGTTTCTACTGAAAAGAGCTGGGGCACTCCTAACACAAAGCTAAGAGTGCAAATACACTCTGAAAAGAGGATTTAGCTACTTTAGGTGAAGATGGCATCAACTTGTCTGCAAAGAGAGGTAGCAAGTGACAGGGCTCCCCCCAAGTGAAATAAAAATAATGTGCTTGCAATCGTGCCACTGATTATAAATAGTCCATCAGCTCTGCCATGTGTCATCAGCCAGAAATATCATTAGGAAACTTTACATTTTCTGACATACCCTTTAAGAAACACAGAGCTTGAGGTGGCTGCAAAACCAGCTTGAACTTCCCAGGCAATGTTATTGATTTGTGGGCGGCAGCAGAGCCGAAGGGGAGGAAAATGACAGGACATCACATGTCAGCAAAGACTGATTACATAAAGCTCTCTTTGGAGTACTGAGGCCAGGGCTGGGAGATAATACAGCAAAAGCCTGCCATGTCCTGGTGACAGGAGCCCATTTCAGCGGCCAAAAAATCTTTCCAACAGCTTCTGTTTTGCTGGTAAATGTCTGTGTTTGTGTTGGTTGTAGGAGGAAACCTGGGAAAACAAGTTGGGTTCTGGATGAGAAAATGGGCGACTTTGTTATAGGATGGAGCAAAGAGAATCACAAGAAAGCTCAATGGCATTTGACCCCAAATGGAAAACCCAAAATGACAACACCTTCCATTAGGATATTCCTTTGTTTTGGAAGAACAGGGTGAGAAGAAGAAAGACAGGGGCAAACTTTACCAGACATGCCCTTCACCAGCCAGGATTAGTAACTGAAGAGGAAGGAGAGAATGCTGGGTGCACTCCAGCTGCTGGGACCCTTCTCTTTCCATCTCACTGTGTAAGTATGGTGTGTGAGTGGTGTGTGTGTGTGTGTGGAGGGGGCAGGGTGAGGTGAATTACAAGATCCTGCCATATGTTCCAAGAAATTTCATTTTGTAAATACAAAAATACAGAGACCAATTTCATTGGTTTAAAAATATCATTTATCCGAAATTTGTCTCCATCTCATCAAACCCAGCTAAATAATTCACCTAATTAAATACATTTTCATCATGCAAATTTCTCAGTCATATTTACCTTGCACATATGAGAAGCTTTAAAAATTGCTGTACTAAAGTATTCTTATAATCACTTTTTAAAAACAGTCATTCACCAAGTTGAGCTGCTTTTAAAGGGTACTTTTAAAACAATTATGTAAATATAGACCTTATGTATAAGTTCTAGGAAACTGGTCAGATGGTCTATCTATCCAGCCCAATTTAATTTGTGTAAAATTAAAATAAACTACGAAAAATATAAACAAAACACTTACCACTTAACAGGAAACATTAGACCTAACTCACATTGGAGTAGTACTTGATTTATTATACTCATGGAATATATGTGGAGGAATCATGCTTACTAGTGGTACATGCTCCTGACATACTATCCATCTTTCTAAAATTACTCATATGTTGATGAAAATCTAAAATAAATATAATGAGCATAATTTTTACATTCTATATTTTATTTTGATTTAGACCTTTGCTTCCGGAGGAAGGAAAACACATTCAAGTCCTAGGAAGATTCTGAAGGTTAAATGAGGGAAAGGAGCCCTCCTGCCCAGCAAGATGTATCATGTCAAGCCACCTGCTTGTATCAGTACCAAATCCACCATCACCTTAGTTCCTGACTGCAATTAGCACAACTGTGTTATCACCTGCTCTAGCTTTAGAGCGAGACTGCATTTAACATCAAGAAAGAGGGTGCTTTTGGGAAAATGAAAAAATAAAAGTAAAACACAGATGAACATCATTTCAGAAAGGAAGATGAAAAAAAGATGATAATTCTCCTTGATATAAAATAATGAACTGCAAGCTCTAAAACAGAACATTGCATTGAACAAGAGGAGGACAGAGGCAGAAAAACTTGCCTATGAATTGAAAGATATGAGATAGTCTGGCACCACAATGAAACTACCTGTAGTTAGCCTAGTTCATGAACAGGTTTTCTTAACATGCTTCTCACCATCATAGGAGTCCAACTAAGTCTAATAAAAAATACTCTATGGATCTAAGCATTCTCTTTTAACATGCCCTATAGAGGACTAAATCTCTAAGTAGAAAACATAAAAACCCAAGATTTACTTCTTTTAGAAACTATTTCAGTAGTAAAGGAGAGTAAAAATGAGGAAAAATTTTATTTTTTAATTTTGGTGGCCGTATATTGGTGATGGGTTTTAGATTTGCAGTTCTGTATGTAAGTGCACCTAGAAAAAAGTAGATGAAACACATTCACAAAAAATAGAAACACTTTTTCTATGGGGACCAAGAGAAATGCTATGCTGGGAGGGCCTGAGGGATCCAGTCTGGAACCTAGAGCTAGTACGTATCTGCATTCCAGAAATAATATGTTTTTATTATTCTGTTTTTTTTTTTTTCTCCAAATGGCTACATCTTCTCCCTTTATCAGCAGCAGCAAGATTTGAGAACATAGGGATGGCAACAGTATTTTCAGAACAGAAAATTAAAACAAACTGTATTTTTGTTCCCAATTTGTGACTTTATTTTTATGGAAGGTGAACAAATAAAAAGGAAATCATCAAAGTTATGTTTATTGAATCGTCTTTATTAAAAAATAAGATATTATGAAATGAAGACTGTCTCGAAAATTTAGAAACTATAGTGAGAATTTGGCCCCTTGGTGCCCAGGTGACCTACAACCCTTACTGTGACCAGTCCCTAATAATCTTGTCCAGCAGGCATGGGTGAATGGTCCCCAGTTATTGTGCATGGGCAGGAAATGCATTCTTGGCAGTTTGAGATGGAAACTTATCATTCAGAATGTACTTTCCAAGAGAAAACTGCTACACATAATGGCTACACTTTAAAGCACTTCAGAGTGTTTTGAATTAAACAGGTTTTTGTTTTTAACAAGCTGTTCTTAAATCTGAACTTCAATATTTCTGTTTTTATAAAGCATAGGCACATAGGCACACACACAAATACACAATGTCTCCTCTTACTATGACATGGCAACATCTTCATTCTGTTATAATAATTTGTATATCTCACTTTTCCCCTTAGAAACCAAACACATCTTCCCATAATAACTAGCTCATAAAAGTTTGTGTCCTTGCACCCTTGCACATAGTAAGTAATCGACAAATGCTTGATAAATGAAAGAAGGGATGTATGTATTTGTACTAGTCCTCCACTACTGAAAGCATATGACCAGAATGTTTGGTAAGTTTGGGGGAAGAGGGGGAAAAGAGTGGGTACCTAGGGAATTAATTTTGCATTTGTGAGAAAGAGAGAACACAACAACAAACTGAGTCTGGGGACTGGAAAACAAAACACAAACAAGAAATGTCCTGAGTAGGTTCTCCTCCAGTACGGATCAGATGAACAATAAAAATCTCCCTTATCCACCTGTCCACAGAGATTCCGAGTTTACAAAATGCTTTCCCATCCTTCTATGCATTTGATTCTCCCAACGACCCTGTGTAAGAGATAATCATCATTTTATAGATGTGGATATTGAAGCTCAGAGAAAATGGTGATTTGCCTAAGATTACAGAGCTAGATCATAGTCTGGATCAGGGGTCAGAAAACATGTGTAGGGCAAGACAGTAAATAGTTTAGGCTTGGTAGGTCTTACGGTCCCTGACAACTCTGCCATTGTGTAGCAGCCACAGACAGTATGTAAACAAATGAGTGTGGCTGTGTTCCAATAAAACTTTATCTAGAAAAACAGGCAGTAGGCCCAGTGTGGCCCATGAGCTGTACTTTGCTGATCTTCTGGTCTAGATCATTTGACTTCAAATCCTGTACTCTCTGCCACAGCTAGTTACTCCATTTGAACTAAAATGTTATTATAATAACAATGATTCTAAGACCTGAAATGTATCAGAGTCTTTTTGAATCTGCCATGAAAAAGTAAATTATCTCCAGTAGTTTGTGTTAAGCATTTTTGTTATATTGAATCTCTAGAAAGTGTTGAGAGCATAGCTGGTTATAACCCCTTATTTTCCTAGCCATTCTGGATAGACGTACTTTTTCCTTGCCTTTAGGGTCCTGGGGATTATTCTGATCCTGACATCCTCATGGTTGATGACTGCAGCAGAGAAGCTGGCCAGAAAGAACCTCAGCATTTCTGCACTGCCAATCTGCACACCTTGCTCTTTTGGTCTTTAAAAACTATCATTCTCCAGAAACCGAACAGTTACTCCCCTCATCTGTAGAGCCCCTGAGGAGGCAGCCAGATGGGTAGCTGCTGTTGAAAACTTCTGAGTTGAGTAAGGAATTTTTATGGAAGTTAGAACCCCTAGCTCAGGATGAAATCCTGTTCTCAAAGCACATGATAAAATCCCCAGTCACCTCAAGATCACCTGCATGGCGATAATCCACATACTAGGTTAATTGCAGCCAACTCCATATCCTGGGACTCCTTCACTGCCCATTCTGAGAGGTCGTTCCTGCTTTCAGAAGCCTTAAATCTACCCAAACACATCCAAGAAAGGGTCAGATGAATGGTTGTTACTGCATGTATCAATGTGTCTGTGGTTCAAAACTACTTGCTGTATAACCTTGGTTAAGTCATTTAAGCTTTATCAGCATGCTCTCTTATCTGGAAAAATAGAGATAATTCCTTAATTCTCACAATCAAAGGATCACTGTGAAGATTATATTAACATGGGGACTAATAGCAGCTACAATTTTTTTCAGTGCTTACTTTGAGCCAGGCACTGTGCTAACTGGCTTATTAATGTTACCTCATTTAATTCTGCGTGAAATGGGTATCATCAGGCCCACTGTGCAGACAAAGAAAGTGAGGCTTGAGAAATGTTAAATAATCTGTCCAAAGTCAACCAGCAAGTAGGCTCCAAGGCTAGGATTTGAATGAACTCCAGTCTGTTGGATATCTCAGTTCATGCTTTCTCTCCACAGGGGCTGGCCCGAGTGTAAGTGTCCAGCAGAGTGTCTGGCATCAGGCAGTTACTCAAGGGGATGCATTCACCTGCACTGGGGGTCTCTTCTCCTTCTTAACACACTGACTGGGGATCCGTTGGGGTTCTGGAGTACCTATGACTGTTCCCTCCCATCCCACCTCTGAGAGGCTTACAATGAGTCTTGGCTTATTTCCTGCAAGCCCAGTATTACTAAAGCCAACTAGTCAGAGGATTTATTTTCTTTTGGTCATTCACACAAATTTCCTCAAACTAAGTATGTGGGGTTTTTTTGTTTGTTTGTTTGTTTGTTTTGTCTCATTCTTTCGCCCAAGCTGGAGTATGGTGGCATGATCACAGCTTGCTGCAGCCTCAAACTCCTGGGCTCAAGCGATCCTCCCACCTCAGCATCCAGGGTAGCTGAGATTACAGGCGCATGCCACCACACCTGGCTAAATTTATTTATTTATTAAGAAATCACGTCTTGTTGTGTTGCTCAGCCTGGTTTCCAACTTTTGGGCTCAAGCGTTCCTCTTGCCTTGGCCTCTCAAAGTGTTGGGATTACAGGCCACCATGCCCAGCTTACGTATGGTTTAAAACTTTGCTACTCCAGGTGTGGTTCCTGTATCAGCATCACTGGCATCACCCAGGGACTTGTGAAAAATGCAGATCTTCAGGTCACATCCCAGACCTACTGAATCAAAATCTGTACTTCCACAAAATCCTCAGGTAAGTCAAATGCACATGAAGGATTAAGAAGCATTGGTTTAAAGTATGACGAGAAACACTGGAAAGAAAGGGACTTGGAGTTGGTCAGACGTGTGTCTGAATCCCAATTCTTCAATTTACTGCTGTGTGACTCTGGCTACGTTAAATTAACCTCCCTGTGCCTTGGTTTCTGGGGATACTACACACCCAACTCATGGTAACAGAGAAGGGAAGCTCTGATGGGAAAGCTCTCGGAATTTCTTGGTATATGTTATTTCTTTTTGTCTCCAAAATTTGCTTTCTTACTTTGCGTCTTTCTGCTTCAATAATCTCATTTATAAGATGGGGCTAATATTACTTTTTTCAAGGGGTTAATAAGAAGATTAAAAGTGGTAATTCATGTAAAGTCACTGCCATATAACAGATGCTCAATGGATGTTTGGTTCATTTTCCTTCTTCTCTCATTCCCCACGAAATACTGTCTGACACTGCTGTCTATGTGAATGTTATTCCTCAATGAAACCACAACCTTCTTGAAGGTAGAGACTGCTTCTGATGCCTTTCTTTTACATTGGAGCATATAATATTCAACACACACACAAATCCCACATATAACTGGCACCTACCACATGCTAGACACTATGGGTAGACCCCAAAATGACCAAAAAATTGTCCCCGCATTCAGGGAGCTTATAATGTAGAAGGAAAACACAGGTATAAAAACTAATTATAGTCCAGCAAAAATAATACATATAATAGGTATTTTTCTTTTAAAGCTATATATAAGAACAGAGAGAAAGTTGCAATTGAGTCTGACTGAGCAGAGCAGGGAAGGCTTCATGGAGGTGGAGACATTTGAGCTGGGCTTTGAAGATAAAGCAGAGTTTTGATAGAGTTTCCCTATCACATTGATGACATTCCAACTTGAGGGCTGAATCCAAGTACTACATTTATCCTACAGATAATTAGTGAGCATGTGTTATGTGCCAGGCATATCACTAGGAATATAGAAGAGAACAAAACCTACTTGTTTTCTGCCATCACTGAATTTACATTCTGATTGGGATTGAGGGAGATGGACAAGAACTACATAAATAAAATATAACGTTTGTGAGATGATAGTGAGTTGTAGGGAGAAAATAAAGCAGAGAAGAAGGAAAGGCAGTGTAGGGGGTGGAGTTGTGATTTTTAAATAGGTATGATAATTTTTAAATAGGTATGATAGTTAATACTGAGTGTCAACTTGATTAGATTGAAGGATACAAACTATTGATCCTGGGTGTGTCTGGGAAGGTGTTGCCAAAAGAGATTAACATTTGAGTCAGTTGGCTGGGGAAGGTAGATCCACCCTTAACCTGGTGGGCACCATCTAAAGAGCTGCCAGTGATATAAAACAGGCAGAAAAATGAGAAAAGGAGAGACAGGCCTAGCCTCTCAGAGATCCAGCATCTTTCTCCCATGCTGGATGCTTCCTGCCCTTGAACATTGGACTCCAGGTTCTTCAGTTCTGGGACTCGGACTGGCTCTCCTTGCTCCTCAGCTTTCAGACAACCTATTGTGGGACCCTGTGATCATGTAAGTTAATACTTAATAAACTCCCCTTTATATATATACACATATATATGTGTGTGTGTGTATATATATATATATCTCCTATCAGTTCTATCCCTCTAGAGAACCCTGACTAATACAGATTTTGGTACCAGGAGTGTTTCTAGAGGAACAGAATATTAAGGATGAAGTTCTTTAATTAGTTTTGGGGTTTTTGGAGTTGGCTGCTTAATATGATTAGACCCCAAAGTGCTAAGGACTGTACTTCTAATAGTACGGAGAACACTGATAGTCTTTGCCGTGAACTGTTTAGAGCGTTATGCAAAATAAATGCATTGGATACTCCTGATTCACCGCTCATGAGAGGCAAGGAGTTTAGTGACGCTATACATAAGACCTTTGACTGTATGTGGCGAACCAAGGGGCATAATGAAGCGGGTTGGTTGCTCCTAAGTTCAGTGGACAAAGTGATGAAAGAAAATGATGAACTCAGGGATTCTGTCTCCCAGCTTCAGAAGTAGATACAGAGCTTCAAATCTGCTAAGACTGCCTTGAGTTCAAGTCTTATGTCTTGCAGAGAAAGAGCTGAAATTGTGGAAAAACAGACACGAGCTCTTCTCATGTGAGTGACTGACCTGCAACTAAAGATGCATGCACAGCCTCACCAGGTGTCCACTGTTAAAGTGAGGGCATTGATTGGAAAAGAATGGGACCCTGAAACTTGGAATGGGGATGTGTGGGAGGATCCTAAAGAAGCTGGGGACACTCCTGCCACCCTGATGAAGCAGGGGACACTCTTGCTACCCTGCCTTCTCTTCCCCAGCTTGTGCCAATGGCCTCATGGGGAGTTCCCTATGATCAGTTGACAGGGGAAGAGAAAACAAGGGCCTAGTTTACAGATGGTTCTGCATGATATGCAGGCACCACCTGAAAGTGGACAGCTGTTGCACTATAGCCCCTTTCTAGGACATCCCTGAAGGACAGCAGTGAAGGGAAATCTTTCCAGTGGGCAGAACTTTGAGCAGTGCACCTGGGTGTGCACTTTGCATGGAAGGAGAAATGGCCACATGTGCAATTATATATGATTCATAGGCTGTAGCCAACGGTTTGGCTGGATGGTCAGGGACTTCAAAGAAGCATGATTAGAAAATTGGTGACAAAGAAATCTGGAGAGAGGTATGTGGATGGATTTCTCTGAGTGGTCAAAAACTGTGAAGATATTTGCATCCCGTGTGAGTTCTCACCAATGGGTAACTTCAGCAGAGGAGGATTTTAATAATCAAGTGGATAGAATGGCCCGTTATGTGGACACTACTCAGCCTCTTTCCCCAGCCACCCCGGTCGTCGCCCAGTGGGCCCATGAACAAAGTGGCCATGGTGGCAGGGATGGAGGTTATGCATGGGCTCAGCAACGTGGACTTCCACTCACCAAGGGTGACCTGGCTACAGCCACTGCTGAGTGCCTAATTGGCCAGCAGCAGAGACCAACATCGAGTCCTTGAAATGACACCATTCCTCGGGGTGATTAGCCAGCCACCTGGTGGCAGGTTGATTATATTAGACCTCTTCCATCATGGAAAGGGCAGAGGTTTGTCCTTACTGGAATAGACACTTACTTCAGATATGGGTTTGCCCATCCTGCACACAATGCTTCTGCTAAGACTATCATCCGTGGACTCACGGAATGCCTTATCCACCATCATAGTATTCCACACAGCGTTGCCTCTGACCAAAGCACTCTTTATTGCTAAAGAAGTGCAGCAGTGGGCTCATGCTCATGGAATTCCACTGATATTACCATGTTCCCCATCATCCTGAAGTGGCTGGATTGATAGAACGATGAAATGGCCTTTTGAAGTCACAATTACAAAACCAACTAGGTGACAATATTTTGCAGGGCTGGGGCAGAGTTCTCCAGAAGGCTGTGTATGCTCTGAATCAGTGTCCAATATGTGGTACTATTTCTCCCATAGCCAGGATTCACGGGTCCGGGAATCAAGGGGTGGAAGTGGAAGTAGCACCACTCACCATCACCCCTAGTGATCCACTAGCAAAATTTTTGTTTCCTGTTCCTGCAACATCACGTTCTGCTGGCCTAGATGTCTTAGTTCCAGAGGGAGGAACACTGCCACAGGAGACACAATAACGATTCCATTAAACTGGAAGTTAAGATTGCTGCCTGGATACTTTGGGCTTCTCCTACCTTTAAGTCAACAGGCTAAGAAGGGAGTTGCAGTGTTGGCTGTGGTGACTGACCCAGACTATCAAGATGAAATTAGTCTACTACTCCACAACAGAGGTAAGGAAGAATATACATGGAATACAGGAGATTCATTAGGGTGTCTCTTAGTATTCCCATGCCCTGTGATTAAGGTCAATGGGAAACTACAACAGCCCAATCCAGGCAGGACTACAAATGGCCCAGACACCTCAGGAATGAAGGTTTGGGTCACTCCATCAGGAAAAAAAACCATGACCTGCTGAGGTGCTTGCTGAAGGCAAAGGGAATACAGAATGGGTAGAGAAACAGGGACAGTAATTCTCTTGGGTATTTCCTCCTTTTTTGCTAAAAACATGTTTGTGCTGTATAAACTTGCACTAAGAAAATATCTTTATTTTATTTCCTTTTCCCTTATCATGTGACGTAAGATTTATTGACTTCATATCAGCATTTAAGTATTGTTAACTTAATATAATGGTATTTGGGTTGGGGATTGGTGCGTTTCTGGTTGTTTGAAGGATAGTTGTATTATGTTTGGTATAATCATGAGTTTATTACTGCCTTTATTTGAAGATTATGTATAACCTCAAGAGATGTGTATGGGTTCAAGTTGACAGGGGTGGACTTGTGATAGTTAATACTGAGTGTTAACTTGATTGGATTGAAGAGTACAAAGTATTGATCCTGGGTGTGTCTGAGAGGGTGTTGCCAAAAGAGATTAACATTTGAGTCAGTGGGCTAGGGAAGGCAGATCCACCCATAATCTACTGGGCACAGTCTAATCAGCTGCCTTAAAATATAAAGCTGGCAGAAAAACATGAAAAGGAGAGACTGGCCTAGCCTCCCACCCTACATCTTTCTCCTGTGCTGGATGCTTCCTGCCCTTGAACATTGGACTCCAAGTTCTTCCGTTTGGGGACTCGAACTGGCTCTCCTTGCTCCTCAGCTTGCAGGCAACCGATTGTGGGACCTTGTGATTGTATACGTTAATACTTAATAAACTCCCCTTTATACACACACACACACACACACACACACACACATATATATCTATATCTCCTGTTAGTTCTGTCCTTCTAGAGAACCCTCACTAATGCAGGTGATTAGGTAAGGCCTTACTGCTAACGTGATGTGAGAGCAGAGATGTCAGGGAAAGGGGTGGGGTGATTGAAGGGTGGTAGCCGTCACTTCTATCAAAGAAAAGGGCATTCCAGGCAGAGGGAATCTCCTGTGCAAAGGTCCTGAAGCAGGAATGTGCTTGGCATGTTGGAGCAGTGGCACAAGTGAATGTGAGGGTAATCCACCATCACGCTTATCAAATGACTGAAAAGAGGAAAGGGGTACCCTTGGTTTCTTCAATCTGAGTTACCATGCTGCTGAATAAGACATGTATGAAAAAACTACAGTGGCCCCCTCTCCTCAGTCTTGCAGATCAGGTGAAAATTCTCACTGACACATCCTTTGAAAACTGTCTTGTAATGTGTCTCTGTTACCCATTAGACTGGGAGCAACATGAGAACAAGGTGCTGCTTTATTCATTCCTGTTCCCCCAGGAACTAACAAAGGGCCCATAACATTATTGGATATCCAGTAAATGTTTGTTGGGTAAACTAATGAATATTATCTATTCACATGGATATTTACATTCTCTTAACCACCTTCAGTCTCCCAAATACCAAACATAAAAGGACCGGGAAAAGCAGAAAAATCTTTTTTTACCAGAGCCTTACCCGTGTCCATAGGAAGTTGGTAAGAGGAACTCGATCCCATGAGACACATATGAAAGACCTGTGGGTATTTAGTTTGAAGGAGAGAAGACTCTTTCTTTTATTTTTAAATTTAAAAGAAAGCCCTTTCTTTTATTTTTTTATTTTTGTAGAGACAGAGTATTGCTGTGGTTGCCCAGGCTGATCTTGAACTCCTGTCCTCAAGCAATCCTCCCACCTAGGCTTCCCAAAGCACTGGCATGCGCCACTGTGCCTGACCTCAAAGCCCCTTCTAATATTTTGAAAGGTCATGATGGGAAAATAAGGGTAGACTTGCCATGTGGGGCTCCAAAGGAGAGAATGAGAGTCAGGCAGTGGAAGAAAATTAGGGAAAAGATTTTTGCCTTTATAAAAGGATAACTTTCTAATAATGCTTTTTTAAGGGGTGGGCTGCCTTGTGAGGTGGTAAGAGCCCTGTGCCTAGACATGTGCAAACAGAAGCTGGACCTACTATTTGTCAGAGGATGCTACAGCAGTTGGTAAGACTGACCCATAAGATCCCTTCAAAGGTTCTAAATTATATTTATTTTAAACTCAATGCTTATAGTGGGTTTCAGTTTATCCTTATTTCTAACTGAGAAAATAAAAATAATAGCGAATTTTTTTGAGCACCCATTATCGGCCAAGCACTTTACTTACATCACTACTTACATACTCTTTACAACCCTCTGAAGCAGGCATTTTGATATCTGTTTTACTGAAGGGGAAATTAAGGCCCATTACGGCCCAGAGGGAGAAGTAACTTTCTTGTCTAGAAAATAGTGGCTAGGCCCATCTGACTCCAGAGCCAGTGCACTTTCTGCTGTGCCCTGGTTTCTTGAATATGTGCTCATTTGTATGCTTAAATACCTGCCCTGACATTAGCATAGTATGCCTGAGACTTTAAGAGAGCATGCGGTTGGTTGGTTGGTTGCTTGCTTTTTGAGACTGAGTCTCACTCTGTCATCTAGGCTGGGGAGCAGTGGCAAGATATTGGCTCACCGCATCCTCTGCTTCCTGGGTTCAAGCAATTCTCGTGCCTTAGCCTCCCAAGTAGCTGGGGTTACAGGCATGCACCATCACTCCCAACTAATTTTTGTATTTTTAGTAGAGACGAGATTTTGCCATGTTGGCCAGGCTGGTTTCGAACTTCTGGCCTCAAGTGATCTGCCGCCTTGGCTTCCCAAAGTGCTGGTATTACAGGCATGAGCCACTGCACCTGGCGAGAGA
This sequence comes from Piliocolobus tephrosceles, assembly GCF_002776525.5. Lineage (NCBI taxonomy): Eukaryota > Metazoa > Chordata > Mammalia > Primates > Cercopithecidae > Piliocolobus > Piliocolobus tephrosceles. The sequence continues at coordinate 172,141,938 of NC_045434.1, forward strand.
GCATGGGTTTTCTAGTACCAACTCCAAGTCTTTGTTATCCCATTTAATTCCAATATATATCCCAAAGTATGCCATTCCCATCTCCCAACTTGGCTGTGCCTTTCAAACTGGATCTGATGCATCATAGAATGACAGTCTTGGAAAGGACGTTAGTATCAACCGTCTTCAAATCCCTTCTACAGATGTGGAAACTGAGAACCAAGAAAGAAGAAAGGAGCTCATGATCTAGTAGAAAAGTCAGACTCATGAATTATCAGTGATAGTAGAGTATAGTTAAGTGTTACAATAGTGAGAGAGGGCTTTCTGGAGGATGTGATTGAGGATGTGAATTGAGACTAATTTGAAAAAATTGACAGGAGACAGCAGGCAACAGGCAGTCAAGGGCAACAGGTATAGTAGGGCATTCCAGAAGGAGAGGACACAATGAGCATCCACTCCTTGAGAAGAAAGAACTGTCACGAAATTTATAGTCATCACTTCCACATGTTGTTGATATTAACCTGTACTGTCAATACCATTTCTAAGTTGAATCCAACCTCAGATTTTTATATGAGGTCTCCTTATAATTCTGGCAGAGATTCAGGAATCATTTAAGCATCTGTAATTTTGAGTGTATCTTCTCTCTGCCAACAATATCGTTTAAAAAAACACCAGTAATCCCGGCACTCTGGGAGGCCAAGGCAGATGGATGACTTGAGGTCAAGGGTCAAGTACAAAAATTAGCTGGGAGTGGTGGCATGCACCTGTGGTCCCAGCTACTTGGGTGGCTGAGGCAGGAGATTCACTCGAACCTGAGAGGCAGAGGTTGCAGTGAGCCAAGATCACACCACTGCACTGCAGCCTGGGCGTCACGGCAAGACTCTGTCTCAAAATAATATCAACACAAAGACAACAAACTCAGGACCTAGTCTCCCTTATTTTGAATTCCCAAAGTATTTAAAATTACCTTGGGCCAGTCCTTGGTTATTTCCAGAGGGTATATTCTGGCTTCCTAAGTAGATGTTTGTACTCATCGTGTGGCATCAAGATGGCAACAAGCAAAGTGCCTGGCCTACAGTAGGTATTTAATATAAGCTTGTTGAACTAAATGTATTTCTCAATAGACCCTAAGTTCCTTAGGGGCGGGAGGGCGTGAGTCCTATTATGACCCACATGGATCTTGTTATGACCAATGTCTGGTTCATAGTAGATTTTCAAGATATCTATGTTGAATGGATGGATGAATTAATTAATACAGTAAATGAATGAATAGTAACAAAAACAGTTACCATTTTTTGAGTGCCAGTCAGTATACTAAACATTTTATTTCTATCATTTCATCTATTCTCTAAAGCAGTCCTACAAGGTAGGCATTATCATTGCAATTTATAATCAAGGAGGCCTCAGATTCCAAGATCTGAATATCCATCCAGCTCCAAAGCACACACAGGCCTTTAATAGAGTTTCTGATTTCAGAGAAGATAGCCAAACTGTTCACATGGATGTAAAATGATGTCTCTGAACATGAAAATGCACAGACTATATACATTCATTTCTAGCCGTCCCAAAAGCAGAAAAAAACAATTACAAAGCTACACTATTCATTAAGAAAGGCTAACTGCTGGGTGCAGTGGCTTACACGTATAATCCCTGCACTTTGGGAGACTGAGGCAGGAGGATTGCTTGGGCCTGGGAGGAGAAGTTGCAGGCAGCCAGGAACCTGTCCTTGCACTCCAGGCTATGTGGCAGAGGGAGACACTGTCTCAAAAAACAAACAAAAGAAAGGCCAGCCAACTATTTCTCAAAGGAGTTATTTTCTTTTTCTTCCACCCCCCTACTCTTTTGGTTTGTTACATAAAATAAATTGCTCCAAATGACAGGTCTTTAAATATACATTTCAAAAATACACCTCAATAAACGAAAAACTGAACTAATCTGAACTTGATTTTTCTTCTGTTTGTTCAGAAAAGAAAGGAAATTTGTAAGATAAAAAGCTGGTATCAAGTACTTAGTTAAAAAAAACTGAAAAAGGAAAAGATATTCTAAGTAGTGCACTAGGACAATAGAAGCCTCAGTGACAACTATCTCACCTTCAGCATTTATCATACAAAAAGAAAGAGTATTCAGACTGATGACCCTGGGGCAAGGAAAGATTCTTAATCGAAGCAACATTAAATTAAATTATGTTCAGAATATTCTTACAAGACAGAAAAGAATAGTCACACGTTTAAAAATATTTTTAAGAAGGGTTGAAAAAAAAAAGAGGAGAACCTTGGCAAACTCCCAGCTAGCCAGAAAAATGAACCAGAATTCTTAATTCTTGGTTGGCTTACTCTTACATGAAACAAAGGTCTGGGTGTCAGATAGACAAGACATTCCACCCAGAGTGGATGCAAACCAACAGGTGATTCCAGCCATGCAGCTGATGTTAACCACGAGGGTTTAGCAACAAAGGAGGAAGAGTTAGAAAAAATTATCAGGTTAATACTAATTACATACACTGTAATTAGCCTTTGGGCAAAATGAGACTTTCTGTGGGTGAAATGTCTGTGGGTGAAATGTCTGTGCGTGAAAGGAACTGCTATATTTAACACTAAGACAATGGCTTCTAAAACTCCCACCAGACACCATTCTTACAAAGGGCACGTAGAAGCTTCTGATATCATGTTGGGATTTAGATCAAAAGAGATAAGTTACGTGAGAGGGCTTGGCACAGAGTAATACTTCATAAACACTAACTGAATATAAAGCCATTAAAACTGCCTTATTCAAAGTAAAAGACATTTATGGCTCTCACTCAAGGAGATGAGATAAATAACTTGTCCATTCAGTGATAAGTCAGGATGCCAAATGTTGGCAGAAGGACTTTGTTTGAAAACCTCTGTCAGCGTGTCCTTTCTGAAATAATGCTAAGGGGTTCTCTGGCCTTGGATCTACCACTAATATCTGTGTGAAATGCAGAAATGGACACCTCTGTCCTTATCATCAAGGAGTTCGCTGACAGTAAAGTGCCAGGCATAAAGCTCTCCACCATGTTCTAACAGCTTAGCTTGATTTCAACAAATGTTTAAAAAGAAAGAAATTCCCAGATCCATGAAGAAGAAAAACACAGGAAACAAAAGTATGTTTTCCCTTTTCATTGCCATTTAATTTGCAGGTAGGAAATAAGGCAAAATAAAGATAAAAACTCAAGAACAACTCACGCAGAAATAGGTCTTTAGGGTAGAAATTGCAGGGGAAAGTCATCTTCTTTGATTTTCTAAACAGCTGGGGATTCTTGGGAAACGGCTACACCAAGCAAGAATGACCAGCTTCATTACATGGAGTCAAGTACCTGGCAGATGTGAAAATGAAGGAGTGCCCAGGAATATGAGTGAGATTGCAAAATGTGAACACCTTCTAATGGCTCAGTTCTCCAGGCAATGGAAAATGAAATGTCACCCTGACAGTCAGGACACCAAATGAACCCACGGTTTGAATCATACCCAGAATGTGCTCAGTACTCAATAATTTTCAAAAAAAAAAAAAAAAAAAAAAAAAAATGCCTAGTGTGAGATGAGATCACCTTTGGGAAAGATTTTTAGATGGAATTCTCAAATGAATATTACCCTTTGAAACAAGACTGAATACTGTCTCAAGATTTTTACCTAAGGTGTGGGATATGGTCCCCAAAGCTGAACTGTAATTCCTGAGATAACAACGGGACCAATTGAAAATAAGACCAAGTCACAGAATACTTTTTTTTTTTTTTTTTTTTGAGAAGGAGTCTTGCTCTGTTGTCCAGGCTGGAATGCAGTGGCACGATCTTGGCTCACTGCTGCAACCTCTGCCTCCTAGGTTCAAGCAATTCTCTGCTTCAGCCTCCCGAGTAGCTGGGATTACAGGCACCCACCACCATGCCTGGCTTTTTTTGTATTTTTAGTAGTGATGGGGTTTCACCATTTTGGCCAGGCTGGTCTTAAACTCCCGACCTCGTGATCCACCTGCCTTGGCTTCCCAAAGTGCTGGAATTACAGGCGTGAGCCACTGGGCCTGGCTGCCATGGAGTACTTCTAAGGTCTCTTTTCACTGTGACAGTCTATGATTCGGCTTCTCGGATGACATCACACAGTCTTGCTTCTGGGATAATCTAGACACAGGACAGCAGTGCATAGTGGGGAGGGGAGTCAGACATCTGAAGACACATTTTCATTTTGGTACAAGTTGTACAAGTCTGGTTCTAGCTCACTGTGTGAGTAGAAAGCAGTGAGCTCCCGAAGTTTCACTAGGAGAACCAAAGACCCAAGGAAAAAAATGCCAAACAATTGTGTGTGGCTGCATGGATAGTCAAGCAGGAACACACTCTCATACGTACACACATACACACATGCAGACACACACACACAGTATCTACACTTAATGAACTAGGCATATGACCCTGGAAGCTAGTACAGTATAGTAAATAAAAACAGAGGCTTTGGAGTCAAATAAACATTGGTTCAACTTTGCCACTTAGAAGCTGTGTGATCTTAGATAAGTTAGTTTCTTATCCAAGATCACACAGCTGTTTCCTTATCTATAAAATGGAGCTAGTAATACCTTACATCTCACAGAACTGCTGTAAGAATGATATTACTATATGCCAGGTGTTGTTCTGGGCAGTGTACATAAATTAATGTTCACAATCATCCTATCAATATCCCTATTTTATAAATGATAAACCTAAGGCCCAGAGAAGTTAAGAATTTGCCTGTTATACAGCTAGTAAATGGTAAGGCAGAGATGTAGACATAGGCAGTCTAGCTCTTAATCACTAGACTATCCTGCCTAGCACAGTGCTGGATTAGCTTAGGCCCAAAATATTCCCTTAGCAGACACAGATACACGTATCCATATATACAAACACCCTATACTGCCACTTCCTCTCTGGTTTTTAAAATTTGATGTTTTGATTATTTTATTACATGGTGCCATTCAAATGGGCAACATGTGGACACCAGCTTCCCAAACACAAGGATCCTATGTGGCTGTTCCAGGAACAGAAGAACAAATTCAAGCTTGAGAAATGTTAGTTCATTCTGAATGATGACTCACAGCCGCTATTTTCACAAACAGCCTGCTAATTAAACTTTCTTATGAACTCTGCTAACCAATTTTCCCAATGCATGGAGGAAAAATCATTCATTGTAGACCGGAATCCAAAATCTAATATTAACAGCACAAGTAGGATCTGTGGCATTGTAATTTGATCAGCTTGAGCATTAATAACAGTTAGACACTGATGTCTGAGAGAGTTAATCAGCTTTTGTTGAGATGTACGTAGATAACTGAACAAAACATCTGGAAGGCAGACTAGGAAGGAAAGATAGCTTATCACAAGGGGTTTAAGTGTTTGTTTTACCCTCATAAATCCCCTGCTTACAATGTCCTGTCTTATAGGTGACCACAGTAATACCCTGAATTTACCAGCACATTAGCAAATCATCTGATCTCACAACACACAGAAAGGTGTGAAAAGTCAGTATTATCTGCATTTTATGCACAACAACCTGAGGCACAGAATGACTTGATCCACCAAAAGTCCCATAGCTAGCCCGAGAACAAGAGCTTGGTGGATCCTTCCACTTCATCGTGTTACCACTCATAGAAGTGGCCTAATTAAAACAAAATCTCAGAAATTATCCTGACATATTCAACTACAGACTGTCCCTGACTTACGATGGTTGGATTTATGATTTCTTGACTTTACAATGGGTTTACCAGAGTATTACATGCATTTTCAACTTATGATATTTTCAATTTATGATGGTGTATTGGGATATAATCCCATTGTAAATGGAGGAGCATCTTATTGAACTAAAGGCTTTCATTTACAATCTTCCAGAACCACTGAAATTGGTGTTCATTATTTCTGCAGCTATTCCTGAGGCTTACTGGAATACAACCTACAGCCGCATTCGTGACTCAGGATGAAACAGCAAGAATGTGGGAAACCCTTTCTGTGAAGGTCTCTCGTCCCAACTGGCAGACAGACATGGGTATGCAGCCGACTTGGCCACTTGCTTGCTGTGTGATCTTAGGCTAGTCACGTTAAACTCCATGAGCCTTGGTTTCCTTGTCTAAATATCTACAGTAGATGTGGTTAGGATTAAATGGATTAAATGAGATAAATATAAGGCAACACCTAACATCTGGCATCTAGTGCGTGTTTAGTAAATGTAAGTTCCCATTCTATTCTCCTGCCTTCTCAGATGCCATCTCCTACTTCCTACTTGGAATTACATAACCTAACATTGAACCAGGAACAGACATCCACCTTACCTCTCCTCCCGCTTTATCCATCTGTTGGCCCAGGGCTAACACCCTTGGTGGGAAGTGGTTAGGAGTTATGAGGTAGGAGCAACCCATTTATAGATTGCTTTCGTTTACAAAGTGCCTTCACATGTATCACCTGGTTTGAAGTCACAAGTACCATCCGAAGAAGGTAGGGTTAAGATTTATCTTCTCTACTGTATATTGAGGAAATGGAGATCCAAAGGGATAACATGACATACACAAGGTTTCAAATACATCTATCAAGTACAGGGGTGGGGAAGGCAAGGCAGGACTTTCAGTGAAGTCTGTCTCAATTCTGGTTATTCTGATGCACTGTGTTTGGTATTTGTGACCAGAAAGTGTTTGGGGGATGTGTGTGTGTGTGCCTGTGTGTGCACATGCATGCCAGAAAAGTGTTTGGGGGATGTGTGTGTGTGCTGGGGTGTGTGGAGCTCTTGGGTAGTGCTCTCTCTCTTTCGTACTTAGAGGGCGATCTGTGTCCATTGACTGGTGAGGGGCACTGGGAAAAGCAAAGGTGGCTGAGGACTAGTTCCAGTTTCCACAGTTAGGACCAGGATATGAGAGTGACATTTGAGTTTCCTGTTTGTTGTCCAGCTCAGGGCTCTGGGCAACGAGGAACTAGACAGAACTCACTGCAGAAACCCTCACCAGAAAGACGGAAGCTGAAAACTGAAGTTCCTGCATGTCCAGACTTGGGGTCTGAAGGGAGAGGAAAGACTGAAGTGACTCAGAAAGCAGTAATACCCCAGTAATACCTCAGTTCAGGGCAGCAGGCAAGGAAGGCCTGCTTCAGACCACCTCCTCCATAGGGCACACTGTTTATACCTTATGTTAATAAAAACAAGAACTCCATTCAGGCAGCTTCTCTGAGTTACTGCCTGCCCTAGCTGTAAAAAGCAAGTCAATCAATCCAAAATGGACCCATGCAAGAAAGATGAGGCAAATTCCATGTATGTGATTCCAGGTTTTCTATCCAATCCTGCATTATAGTGGGCAAGTGTCTCCGCAATCAGAGGCCTGTCGATTCAGAGAGAGGGCTACAGGGCCAGTGGTGGGAAAGCGTGTGGGGTTGGGATTCTGGTAACCACTTGAGAAAGGAACCAAAGTTGTCACCATTCATGTTTCCTTGATGTAAAAAAACTCAAACTAGGTGGTCCGTTTGAGGCATTTAATCGCATTTAATTTACTAATTTTCCTCTGGTCTCCTTTTACCATTCTATATTCATTTACTTCTATCCTGTTTTAAAAAAATTTGATGGCTATTTCAATTTTAGTTTTTTCCATACTATCTAATAAGCCAATACAAATCCTTTTTGATCAAAGTGAAATGTCAAAAAACAAGGCAGAAAGAGGAAGCAGGACAAAACACACACACACACACACACAAAGTACAACAACAAACCAGGCAAAGAAAAGAAGAGAGGAAGAAAGAGCAAGAAAAATAAGAAATCAAGTGCTCTTGACTTGTCAAAGGAAGTACTGAGTACAAAAGCCTCTGAAAACAAACACAAAGGGCAAATATCAGGGATCGCTAAGTGTACATTTTATGCTTATACCACCAATAAAATTATTTAATCTGATTCCAGATGTTTGTGATGAGAAATTCCATTAGCAGCCATAGGAATTAGAGTTATTGACCTAGCTAGCTGTGTCCACTTTGTGTTTATGAGGCCTTGCATCTCACCAGACATTCAACTACAAAGTAAGGGACATGCAGAAAACTAAACTTAGAAATCCGCAAGAACTTGAAGTAGGTGGAAAGCAAGTCACTGAGCAAACGGGTACATCACCTTAGAGAGATAAATAATGATTCTCAGATCACAGATGCCATGGGAATTGTGAAAGCTGTCAACTTCCTTCTGTGTTAAGTAGAGTTAGTTACTAGTCAAGTAGAAGGAACGCAGACCTCACAATCAGACTTGGGTTCAAATCTTGGCTCCACCACTTATTAACTGTGACCTTGGATAAATTACTTAACGTCTCTGAGCTTCAGATATTTCACTGACACAAAGGTGGTATCCTCACTTACCCGACAGAGTAGTCCTGCCTGTTCTATTCACTATCTCTTGAAGATGTCTATATTAGGCAGCTTGCGCTACCTTAAGAAAATACCACAGACTGGGTGGCTTAAACAACAGAAATTTATTTTCTCACAGTTCTGGAGTCTGGAAATCCAAGATCAGGGTGCTAGCAAGGTTGGGGTCTAGTGAAGGCTCTTTTTCTGGCTTGCAGATAGCTGCCTTCTTGCTTGTTGCATGTGTATGGAGAAAACTCCAGTCTCTCTTCCTCTTCCTATAACAGCACTAATCCTATCAGATCAGGGCTCTACCATTACGGCCTCGTTTAACCTTAATTACTTCTACAGAGGCCCTATCTCCAAACACAATTACATTGGGGGTTAGAACTTAAACATAAGAATTTTGGGGGGACATAAACATTCATTCCATAACAACGTGTCTGAAGCTTGGCTCAGCTACCTCCTCTGCATGGACTGGTCTCCTACAATCTAATCTCTGCCAAATTCAGGGCCAAGCTGAAGGCTCGCTTTTCTTTGACACTCGCTTAGAGAATCTCAGTCCATTGTCATCTTTTTCTCCTTTGAACACCCATAACTGATGTTGTCTTCATTCAGCATAGACAGTGGTAAGGTAACAGAAAGACCATAGACTTTGCAGTCAGATGCCCTAACCCCACTCACCAGCTGACTAATTCTAGGTCTTGGGTTGTGCATCTGCAAAATGGGAATAAAATCACTGATTAAGCAACACTGATATAAAGCTTCAATGAGATAACATCTATAATATGCCTAGCACTGTAGCTGACACATAGTAGGCATTCCATCAAACCTCCAACTTCATTGTATCATTATGAATCCTTTTTCACTATTCTTCCAATGACATTAATAGCCAGGACCAAGGAAGGGTAAGATTGGGCCCTGGTGAAGAACAAAACAAAACAACCTCCACTCCCCTCTTGCCCCCAGCCACAAAATAGCAAAGGTAGATGTGTAGTTAATATGCATAATAAGCAGCCAGGTCCCCATCTCTTCCAGACTTTCATGAAGGACTGTCATTTTTTCTGGTTTCCCTGACTCATTGGTCCCATAGCAACACATGGGCACAAACTAGGTCTTATCCATTTTGACCTCCTCACAGACAGTGATACAGAATTTCAGAGAAGGGAAGGAAAGGGAATAACATCTATTTGGTCTGAGAGAGTAGACACTAAATAAATACTGTTGGCTGATTGAAAATGTTTTACAAATGTAAAAACCTTATACAAATATATGATCTCTATCTGAATTTTATCTTCTCTCCAAACTAGAAATATCTTCTCCTATCAAAGCTCAATTTGGGGACTGTAGAAAAAACGAAAAGGCAACTTAAAGATCTTTAGTTCTTACGAGGAATAAACACAGATACAGAGTTTATCAGTTAAGAGCAGTCAGGGAGATGTGGAATGGGGGCGAAGGGGCAGATTGAAAAAAGAAATCACCACTACTACACCTCACAGAAGACAAGAAGAAAATGAATTTCCCATTAACACATTTCAGAAAGCACTTTCCTCCTACCCTGAAGCTGATGAATTACATTTTTAGATAATGTGTGGAAATTTCAGTTTGACATTACCTTCCTCCTTAGTTCCTAGTCTCAATCAACCAGGCCATTCTACAGAGAAGGGAGGAGTGAGTGAGTGAATGTGTGGGTGTGTGTGTGTGTGTGTTGGGGGAAGAAGAGAAGGCTGCGTGAACAGGGAATTGGTCTTACGAACCAAACAGTCAGCTAAAGTACAGAAATAGAAAATTCTTAAAATACCCAGCCTGATTCACATCCTAGGTAAAAATCCTTTGAGACATCTCTCCTGGGATGTGAGAATACTTTCCTACGGTTATCTGAGTTCGGAAGCGGGGCAGAACTGTCTGATTTGGAAGGTAAGATGAAGGGGAACACAGCCAGGAGGCAAAAGGAAACCATACCTGGTCTGTAATCCTGACTACTGCCATTCTGGGAAAAAATTGTGTCGGAAGATGCATAATGTACCTGCACAAACCCTAAACCTCACAGCTCCACTCTACTGCCAACCTGCCCTAATTAGAAAGGATGGAAAGTCTCTGATTCCCCTTGATGAGTGTGTAAGAAGCACAATGATTACATGGTTTACTGTTTGCACTTAATGTTCTGACGTTCTTCAAGTTCCCCTTAATAAGGCAGACTCCAATTCTCCTGTTTTGTAACCCCATTAGGCTGCCAAATCTCCTCCATACCTAAAAATTTTCCACTCACCTCCAACAATAACCAAACCCCCTTCCCAAGTCAACAAATCAAAACTCTTTTATTCTTCTTTGTAGAATATGTATGACTGCAGGGAGGTGATAAATAAAATGACAGATGCAAATCTGCCTGATTTTCCTCTGAATTCAGGAGACACATCACATTGTAGTAAGCACATTTTCCAAATCAGCAGCAAAATATGCTGATAAATGCTACCATTTGCTGTACTCTTCCCATCACTAATGACTCTCCTTCTGATGTGCATATAGAAAAGTTAATTTAGCTAATCAATATCTTGGGATTTTCTTGGATATGCCTAAATGAGGCTGGGTTTTTATTATGCTTAAATTGTAGACAGCATCCATGTCAATACAGTGCTTGCACAATAAAGAAAAGGTGAATATACTGAAGAGTATTTCATGACAAGAGAATATCAGAAGTGAAAAAAAACACTCCAAGTCTAGTCTTCTTTGTTTAGCTAAGCAGTGACCTGTTTAATACAAAAAAAATTATCTTTTTAATGCACAGTATGCTATTTTCCAAAACAAAAGATTCTGAGCTCTAATTATGTTTTCCCTGTACTAAAAAATTTCACTCCCTAGGTATACAAGCTGAGTTGGTTTGTAAAGGGGAGGAGTCAGTTTAGTATTTTGGGGTAAACTGCCAGAGATAAAGTACAAATTCGACAATTCACAATTAGGTAGTGCTGGCTTCAAGTACCAGCTCCCTTAACTTGGAAGCTAAGTCACGTTGGCAAGTAATTCAATTTCTCCTAAGTTCAAGTTTCTGCATCTGTAAAGTGGCCATCTTGAGGATTACATGAGACTCCGTCTACTGATCTCAGCACAATGCTTGGCACACAGTAAGTTCTCAAAAGCACTGGCCATTACGATTCTCCAAGATAACTTGATTTATTATTTAAATGAGCTACTATATTTAAAGCATTATTATAGTGCCCAGTACACACATTAAGACACACATAAAAAATAAAAGCTGCTGCAGTTATTCTTATATGTCTGCTGGGTGTTGTAAGAAATTATGCCAATAAACTCACCCTGGGGCTGAATTCACATTTTGGGAATGAGTTTAAGGAATTTTTATATCTTAGGAGTTTTCAGAGCCTTTCATTGTTTATACAGTTATCTCAGAAGTAAAATTCAACCAAATTCCCATAGTGTTCCTATAAGTCCAGTACATGAAAATATATAAGGTACATTAAAACAATCCAGAGCCCTCACTCCCCTCTCCTCTTCAACCCAATAGACTGTACTCTGTCGTGACTCAAGGCCTAGATGCTCTAATAGATACTGTCACCACTGCTGTGGTCCATGTCCCACATCTCTCCTACTGAGAGAGACACACACAGGATTGTTAGCACTTTCAGAAATTTGAGAAAGAACACAAGTTACCCAATGTTACTGCATCAAAACTGAGTTGGTTTCTTTAATTAGGTTGTAAATTCAGATACAAAGGTAGCAGCACAATATCCACCCTCTTGTCCACAGTAGCAAAGGTTATTTATTTGGCCTTATTCTTTTTCCACTAAATGATATTAATTAAACCAAAGAGATGTATTATAAAGGAAGAAATGAAGACATGGATTAGAAGTGGTGTTTAGGAAATGTTGTCTTTGTCCATTGGGGTAAAACTCTAACTGACTTAATTTTTTGCTATGCTTAACTTCATTTGGCCATGCTGCTTCATATTAGACCACTGCTTCCAAAGAGACATGTTCCAGCTCTACTTCTTTTGTCCAAAACACAGAGGAACACAAAATGCTTTTGTTCTTTGACTAAAATTTTAGCTCTATTCCTTTGCCTTTCTTTCCTCTACCTAAATCCTTACCCTATCTTTTAAACTTTCCCCAACAGCTCCAGCTAACACCAACCTTACCTCTTCCAACCACCCATAGCACTTATGTATTAATAGCATGTTCCATATACTTGTCTCTTAATAGATTCAGTTTTGTTATTGATAATGTTCAGTTTGGTCTGTCCTGTCCTCAAAAAATCCCCTTCAGAGCTCACACTCACTTGAAATGAATAGAAAACTATTCTTAAAAAGTAGACTGTGGCCGGGTGCAGTGGCTCACGCCTGTAATCTCAGCATGTTGGGAGGCCGAGGCAGGCGGATCACAAGGTCAGGAGTTCGAAACCAGCCTGGCCAACACAGTGAAACCCCATCTCTACTAAAAATACAAAAATTAGCCGGGCGTGGTGGTGGGTGCCTGTAGTCACAGCTACTTGGGAAGCTAACGCAGGAGAATCACTTGAATCCAGGAGGTGGAGGTTGCAGTGAGCCGAGATCGTACCACTGCACTCCAGCCTAGGAGACAGAGTGAGACTTCAACTCGAAACAAACAAACAAAAAAAAGTACACTGCATGGATACACAGAGAGTGACATGAGGTAAAAATATGATTCTTTTTTATCACTGTGATGCAAATAATCACACATAATTCTTTTTTATCACTGTGATGCAAATAATCACACAATGTAAATAGGCAGGTCAAAACTGTTTGCTCTCTTACACTGATTTCTTTTTTCTTTTCTTTTTTTTTTTGAGACCGAGTTTTGCGCTTGTCGCCCAGGCTGGAGTGCAGTCCAGCTCAATGCAACCTCCGCCTCCCAGGTTCAAGCAATTCTCCTACCTTAGCCTCCCAAGTAGCTGGGATTACAGACACCCACCACCATGCCCAGCTAATTTTTGTATTTTTAGTAGAGACAGGGTTTCACCATGTTGGCCAGGCTGGTCTTAAACTCCTGACCTCAGGTAATCCACCTGCTTTGGCCTCCCGAAGTGCTGGGATTCCAGGCATGAGTCACTGCACCCCGCCTAATTTCTTTCTAGAGATTTTTCTTTTTTTCTTTCCTTATTTGTTTTGGGGTGGTAACAAGATAAACACTTATAAAAATGCAAAAAAGGCAAAGAAATAATAATAATAATCCAGCTCTGCTGATTTGAAGACATACCCTGAGCCACCTAACCTTGCCTTGGTCAAGTCACATGTTTTCTCCCCTAAAATACTGATCACATAGGAACTTGCATTCAGTAAGCCAATCTCAATGTTTACAAAACAGAACCAAAATGGTAACAAAACAAAAAATAAAAATATGAAACTAAATCAACTCCTTGGAGTCCATGGGAATAATATAATTTCTACCAGGTATTTGGTGTTCTTTGCCAGAGTTTCTAGGTTGTGTGAACTCAGTGGGTCACATGCCACTTCCTTTTTTTTCCCCAGCAGCAGAGACTGCAGGTAGATGAAGAAGAAAAACTAAATACTTAGTTTCCAATGCCATCATGTGTCATGGATGTACACAAAAGCAACTCAGGATATGCCTTTCTTCTCCCTGGTACCTGGATTATCCTGATAAGTGTCCTTTCCCAGTTGGAAAAAGAAAAATGTAATGTCTCTGAGAAGATAAGTAACAGAGATATCCAAAAGTATCTTAAAACTGGCATTTTCAGTAAATTTGGTTCTACTCTAAAGGAAGACAAAGGCTGAGTTATATCCCCAGAGGATGATAAATGTTGTTATCTTTGCCTCCCTTTATACACCTGAGTCTTGTTTAAAGCCATGGTACATTAGATAGACTCTCCAGAGGGTGCCCAACAATCTCTGCTCAGAAGAACACAATGTTGCATTGGGTTATGAAGTGGGGGTTAGGCAGGGTCTTTACCCTGTACATGTCTCCAAATAAAATCATGCTTTTGGAAACTAGGGGTGACGCCCAGCTCCACCACCTGCTAATAACTGTGTTGCCTGGGGAAATCACTAAGCTTCAGTTTCCTCATCTAAGAAAATAGAAGCTGTTCTCCGTGTTCAATGAAATAGGGTATGTCCAGCACTTAGCAAGTATCCAGCACAGAGGAAGTGCTTGATAAATGGTGATGTTTATGTCCTCAGCACATAACACTTAAGTCCACGCCCAAATTTCTTCTATCTGTTCTCAAACGGAGAATTCATTGACAATTCACAGCCAGGGATGAATCTAGCCTGCTGGTAAGGCTATCAGCAGAGTCACTTCCTCTCTCTCTAAAGAGATTTTAACGTTACAGAAGCCAGAACCTTCTAAGGGAATCCATTACATTCTCTTAGGGAGTGGTTGGGGCTGGAAAATCTTAATCTTGAATTCTTATCTCTTTGCCACCTCCCACCCCCCAATCCTCCCACTGGATATTTAGAACTCCTTGTAAACTTCACAGGATCGAGATGCATTGAGATCTGTAGGAGGTGTTGGAGGAAAAGGGGGGACTGGGATGTTAAAAATCAGGGCAACAAAAATACCCATGATGTCATTTACCCTGACTTCTGAACCACCAGCTGCAGCGTCTCCATTTGCCTAGTGTGATATACCTCACCTCTTCCAGTCTGCATTGTGACCTAACCCCAAATGTTGGCCTCTGGGAGGTCCTCCACTAGAGCGATTCCTACTCCTTCTCCATTTCCCCACAGCCCTATCTCTCCCTCCTTCTCTGACTTTTAGCATAGCCAATTAAACCTGAACAACGGGTGGATGGAGGAAATATGCTGCATCTATGGAATGGTACAGCAGGGACTAGTTTCACTGTTAATTTAAAATGCTAGAATTAATTAGGTAGTGTAAATGAAGAATTTAATAAGCACTCTTTACAACCACAAGTTTTACTTTTATTAAACACTGCTACCAAATGAGGGCAAATATCTCTGGTCTCTCTCTATATTTCTCTGCCTCATTCCCATAAGGTCTCTACAAATAAAAATTTTTTGGGCCTGAATTTAAGACGGATGCATAATTACAAATTTATGCCTGAATTGTATTTCTGCTTTCAACCCCATAAGTTTCTTCTTTAAGCTCAGATGCTACTGTATGTCTCTGCTTGTGCTGGAGAGGGTGCTAAACAAACCAAAGTTGACAATTTTGGTTTTGTATACCAAATTAAAGGCTGTCTTCGAAGCTGTCACTCCTATTCAAATCTACTCGGTGAACTACCAAATTAGCATTCTTTCAGTAAAGGAATCTGCTTGTTTAAACATGTGTCTTTAGAAAACAAGGAACAACACCATGAATCAGTACTTCTCAAAAATCTCACTACAGTTCTGAAGGAATTCTGAAAAGGTGATTAATAATATTCACTAATATAGCTGGCAGACTCTGTATTTTGAAGGTAAGGCTACACTAAAAATACATTTCCTATATAGGAGTAGGAGGAAAAATCATATGGTTAACTGGTTTTAATTTGGTTTGAATTATCATCCTATTACATAAAGATTATTCAGGAATCTAAATATTGGCTTTCTGAACGTATGGGAAATTCTGTTTAAGGATAGATGTTCCAGTGCTCTGGTACAAGATCATCAAAGCCTGGCCCTATTTGGAGAACTTGATAGATATATTTTTTTCTGTTCTGGCCACTTTCCTTGAAGCATACTAGCTGTACTTATAATAATAGATGTATTTACTGAGGCACCACTAAGCAATAGACACTGTGCTAGATGCAATATATCTAGTCTCTCATTTAATCCTCACAATAAGCCCTTTGAGACAAGCATTATCTTACAATTTTTCAAATAAGAAAATTATATCTGGAGCGTTATGTGACTTATATTTTGGAAAGTGGCAGTGGTATTTAAGTTTTATGATTTTGCAAACTACTTAATTTATAAGGGGAACAAATTTACATGTGAATTATGAGAACAGAAGAATATATACAATTACACGCACACATATAGAATGTATTCTCTGATTTAAAATAAACATGATGTATATCCCTATTTTAATGACACAGCTTCCTTTTTTTAAAAAAAACTATAGGACAGTTGCTGATTAATTAAACTGTCTAGAGAAAGAAAACAAAAGTCAATACTCAAAACTGACAAGTATTCAAAGTTGGATATGAATGATTTCAGGAGTGGAGTATCACACAGTAGCAGCTTCACTGCCATCGTGATGTAGCCTAATATATCTCTAAGAAAATATTCTCACTGCCAATAAGATTACAGGGAAACTTTCCCCCAAAGAATTATAGTGTCAGTGTCTGGCAAACATTTGGTTCTCAATGAATAGTTGTCAATTAGGAAAAAATCAGAACCTAAAAATTTCATGTATTGAAGTTGTACAGGGTGTTGATTCACTTTCAAATAAAAATTCCCTCACTTCTTAAAGAGCATCTTCAAAACGAACAGACAGATGACATAAAACAAAATACCTCAAATGCAGATCTTCATTAAGTATCTCCCTCCTACTGCAGAGTAGTTGTATTCCAGAATAATCTGCTATCCTTAGGGCCTGTTTCTCCCCAGGGACAAGGGCAGTTGTGTCAACCGTCCACACATCCACAGTGGCCCCCTTTAAAACACTTGTTTCAGGCACTTGGAAGAACATTGGGCACACATGAAGCAAATATTGAGCGGAGAAGAATACATGAACAAAACTAGTGTAAAGTATAGGGAGAGCAGAGTGTAGGACTGGAAACTATAGAACAAAGGGAGGGAATGGATGATTAAGAATAAAAGGAGACAAAATCAAAAGATCATTTTACATGAAGATGAAGATGTGCCAAAATCTTCATCTGCTTCCCAGCAGTACCAGTCTACAATAAGGTCTTATGTGGTGTATGTGGTGTAAGTTTATGACTGTGCATCCGTGCCATCCTGCAAGCAGGGTACATGATATAGACACTCAGGTGCATCATCACACATGTGCATTTCTGCTAAGATCTGCACATCTAATGGAACAACATAGCTTCAAATCCTGTGCATACCTGTAATTTTGTCTCTCACAAGTTTGCAGGATTCTATTTCACCGATGCTCCCAAAGAGACTCCTGAATTCTTCTTGGGTCATATTCTGGGGTAAATAGTTGACGATGAGGTTGGTTTTGCTGTCATCTGTGGTTGCCCCTGTTTGCATGGGAGAAGGACAGTTTCTGTTGTTGCTGGAGGGTCCATTGCTTGTATTGGATGTCGGACCATTTGACACCTGAGGCTCCATGGTGCTAATTATCTAAATAAAAATAAAAACAATTGAAAAAGCCTTTTGAAATCTCAGACACAATCAAAGTCTCTTTTAAAAGTTTATTTATTTTTTTGAAAAGAGAAGATAAAGCAAGATGGAGCAAGAGACTGGGTTGTGAACACAGCCAATTTAGAAGCATGTTTTTAACCAAAATGTTAAACTCCCCTTTCTATTTTTAGGCCAGCCCATAGATTTTGAACACAGACTAGAATGCAGTAGGAACTCTCCCATTATTTTGTTAATGAAAAGCTAATTCCTGTTTTCATTACACAATCACTCTCAGAAATGTATACTTAAGCCACACCAAATTATAATTAAAATGTAAAGTAATAATCATGATTAAAATTATAGTTCCATTAAAGCTGAAAAAGCTAAATATAGAGGGCTACACTCACAAGATCAAATACAGTACCTGTTTATTAACTATCTCATAAAATAAAATGACATTAAATTAAGTGAGGTTGTTCAATATGGGAAGGGTTTAAATTTTCACTGATGCTTAATCACTGATCAAACTTTAGATTTTTATAGATACATGCTAGGGAGCTGCAAAGTCCTCTAAGGCCTTTTTTTTTTTTTTTTAATCTAGCCATTCTGTTATTGTTTCTCCCAGACCTCTAATAAAACAAAAGACATGGAGGCAAAGTTTTCTCTAGGTCTCCACCTTAGGTCCGGCACCGCCTGAGGCTGTCCACTCACATATTACTCAAAAAGGACTTTATCTTGATTAAAATATTTAATTAAACAAAGATTTCTGGCTGGTGTGAATGTTCTAGGCAGCATGCATGAGAATAAAAAATGAATGAATCCCTGTCTTCAAGGAGCTAATAGCCTATAGAGGACACAGACAGGTAAACAGCTGGTGTAGGGCAATGACCATGCAATACAGAAGCAATTACTTCTGCTTACAGGATAGGGAGATTCAGGGAAAGTTCTGAGAAGATGCTAGAATGGGGTTTTATAAGAAAAATGAGTTTAAGCTCATGAAGTCAGGTCATGAAGATGCTCTGTATGGGATGACAAACATGGAGAATTGCAAAATTGCAGAGCCAGAAGGCGCTTAAGGGAACAAAATCTAGCTCAACACTCTCACATTGGACATGAAGCCCAGAGATGTCCAATTACTTCTCTGTTATCATAGAAAAATGAGGGCAAAGTCCAGGCCTGCACCCGGGTTTCCTGGCCCCAAACGCAGCCCATAATTTGCAACTTTCCATCCTCTATTTGTCCATCATAAAATGGCTTCCATCTCCTCAGAAATTGATCATCAACTCTTTGGAAATGAAATCATGCTCTGCCACTTACTAGCTGTGTGACCTTGGGCAAGGGACTTAAACCCTAAGAGCCTTCATTTTTCTCATTTGAAAAATGGGAACAATGCCACCTGTCTTGCAAAGCGGTAAGGACCGATCCAGTGATATGACTTATGTAAAGCACCAGAACAGAGGTGGGCGCATAACCACAGTCACTGATGTTTATTAGTTACTCTGCCAATCATCCAATGTGACTTCTCTCATTGTCTCCTCACAGAAGGCAATGAGGCATATTCCAATATTCTTTACATCTTATAGATGACGAAACCAAGGCATAGCAGACATCCGATAACTAGTAGCTTCCATTATTATTACCATTTGCCCGCTCAGAGGATTTGGGGGGGAAGCATTTTCATTTACTATAACATACATGTAAAAAAGTGTATGAATCTTAAGGGTACAACACAAAGAATGTTTACAAAGTGAACACAATTCACAACTGGGTAGCTACCTTTCAGATCACAATATAGAACATGACTGGCACCCCAAAAGCCTTTCTCAGGTTCTCACCCCTGTCATTTACCTCACCCCTCAAAGGTAACCACTATTCTGAACTCTAGTCCACAGATTTGTTTTACCTATTTTTTTCACCTTTATATACAAGGAATCATACAACACATACTCTTTTGTGTCTTTTCACACATGTATGGAGTGTCATCTGCTCTGTTACATGTAACAATACACTGTTCTTCCCACTGCCATAGCAATTTCCATTGTATGGAAATATTACATTTTATTTATCTGTTGATGAATATTTGGATTGTTTCTAATTTTGAACTACTATAGATAATGCTGCTATGAGCATTATGTACATGTCTTTTGATAGAAAAATGTACATATTCTATTGGGGATAGTCCTAGGATTCTATTTTTGGGGTCATAGGGTGTATGCATATTCAGCTTCAGTAGATACTGCCAACAGTATTTCAAAGTGGCTGTATCCATTTATATTCCCACCAGCAGAGTTTGAAAGTTCCAGTTGCTCCACATCCTCATCAATGTTCAGAAACCATTTTTTGTTTTTGTTTTTGTTTATTTTTTCATCTGAAGCAGAGTGGCATAGTGAAAATGGAATGAGTGTTTGAGTCAAGACAACAGATGATTTAAAATCCGAGTTCTAGGCCAGGTGCGGTGGTTCATGCTTGTAATCCCAACACTTTGGGAGGCCGAGGTGGGTGGATCACCTGAGGTCAGGAGTTCAAGACCTGCCTGACCAACATGGAGAAACCCAGTCTCTACTGAAAATACAAAATTAGCCAGGTGTGTGTGTGGTGGCGCACGCCTGTAATCCCAGCTACTTATGAGGCTGAGGCAGGAGAATCACTTGAACCTGGGCGGTAGAGGGTGCAATGAGCCAAGATTGCATCACTGCACTCCAGCCTGGGCAACAGGAGTAAAACTCCATCTCAAAAAAGAAAAAGAAAAATCTTAGTTCTACCACTTATTAGCTGTGTGATCTAAGGCAGGTTACTTCAATACTCTGAGCCGCAGTTTCCTCTTCAGCAAAACTGGAATAAAAAGCTTGCCATGCAGGGTTATCTTCAGGATGAGACATAATGTACATTAAATGTCTAAAATACAAAGGGCCCAGAGGCATCATAACGATTATTCCTCATCATGCCCCACGTAGGTGAGTGTTACTCTAATTCTTTCATCTTCTGATGGTTACAAATGATAAACGAAACAAAAAGGAAAACATGAAATCCTCAAGAGAAGCCAAGGAAATAAAGCAGACTGAGAAAGATGGGGAGCATCTAAGATTCTTTACCATCATGTAAGTAATTTAAGTGGCTCCACTTCTCCCATCACCAGAATTTTCTTCTTGGCTTCAGGTCAACTTTAGGATTCTAGAAAGCTGGTCCAGACAGCAAGGAGAAAGCAAAAAGCTTCTGAGAAGAATCTTAAATCAAGCTCCCCTCAGGACTGACAGAAGTTGCACCCAGCAAAGCCTACTCAGCCGCTTTGCCTTTGAGGCAAGGGTCCAGGAAAAGAATCAGGGAGATGGGCCCCAGGGAAGGAGGCATGCTAAAGGAGATGGCATTATAGAGCATCCTCACAACTCCTGGCTAGGGGGCAGGTTTCATTTCTGCCAAGCTGTGGGGCCTTCTGGGTCTTTGCAGTGCCTCCATTTGCTGTGTTGTCTCACTGCTTCACTGAATCAGGTGTCCAGGCAACAAACATAAGAAGCACTGCCAACTCGATAATGAACATGAAAATCAGAATTTATACATTCAGGAGGCCTGACCTCTATGTTTGATTTAATGGCAACCCCCACCCCCCCAGCCCTACAATCTTTAGAAACCCTTCTCTGTTCTCTACCTTTTTCAGGTTACCCTTCTTTCAGCTGCCCGACAAACACCTAGAAAATATCCCACAACAAGGCAGCTTATTTAGTGCTAATGATGGAGTATGTGGAAGAATTTCATGCTGAGATTCTGTGGGACCAAAGCTCTTAAAGGTCACCTGACAGTCAGGTTCATCTTTCATTTTCAGACACGTGGTGAAAGCCAGTGCTTGTCCACGGGAACATCTCACAGGTCCACCTGCTCCAGGAAGGCCTATGAAGTAACAAGGCTGCAGCAAAGTAATTTCAGTCCCCCCATCAGCTTTGTGGCTCTCCTTACATTCTATGTGGATTTCCTAATTTATGTTGACTCCTGGAGGTGAGTTCTGTCTGTAGATTAGACAGCCCAACTGGTCCCCACTAGCTCCTAAAAGGAGTCATGAGATACAATGTTCACTACTGAGCTACTTCAGCTGACCACATCTGAAAATTAGGCCAAGTCATTCTCATCCAATGTAGACAGAGCTCTCTTTGCTCTGCATCTACGCTACACAGTTATTCTTTTGTGTATCCAGAAGGAACAGATGAAAACACACAAACGGACACATACAAAGAGAGTTTTCTCAATAAAAATGTACAGTCTGAAAGCTGAGAAACATTTGCAAATGTGTTAATATACATCCTATAATAAGACCCCTCACGGGTCTTAATGATGCATCTTAGGATGCAACACAGGCTGAAAAAAAAATCAGAAATGTAACACTTCAGAATCAAATCTAATATGTGAATGAACCAAGAGGATTTTAAAACATTACCTGGAAAATAAGAGAAGTTGCCAAGATGTAAAGATATTAAATGCATGAATATGAAACTACAGCATTTTAAGGTTATGCGACAGACCTCAAAGAGAGGACACCTGTACTCTCTATTTGGGAAACAGAGGGACAGACTAGGGGTAGAAAAAATGTGTGTTGTTGGAAAGCACATCCTCCAGTAAGTACAGAGGCTGGCTGGGAAAATCAGAACACTTGATTCCTCAGGCTAACGCCTTTGATATTCTAACAGCACAATTTTCATTGCAAATAAATATATCAGTTACTCAAGTGTGCATATGTACTTTAATGAAACATTCTGTGTGGGTCTCACAGCCAACTTTGCAGCTGACCAGGTTCCAAGCCCCTGACTTGCCCTCTTTCCTCATTTGAATAGCAATTAAGAACAGAATTACAGTCAGCATCCAGGATAGAGCATTGAGGAGGTTCAGTTGACTTCAAACTCTAATGGTTGTACAAAGCACTACATTAAATCTTTTATGTTTCTGTGATATATTTTAAGAAACATTATACAGGCAGAAAATTTCAGGGATAAACTATTAGAGCGGTACACAATAACGTAGGCACTCAAATCCTGTCATTGTAAATGTCGATGGTTTGAATGACTAATTACTCACACTCAATGCATTAACCTCACCCCTCCCACCACTCTTTTCTGCAAAATATACAACAAAAGCAAGAGGGAATGCTTCAGATGTGCAGCTGCTGGATCATCACCATGGTCGTTTATCTCTGCAGAGGGGAGGTAAGGAGTGGAGGCTCAGCCAGCCTCCTGCTCCTGGAAAATAAAAAGCCACCCCTCTCTTCCACCTCTCTCAACACAATCCAGGCTCCTTTTGTCTACCCAAGTTAACCGTAACACTACTTCCTGGATATGTTAGGTCATACGCACATTTAAAAAGGGTTTATTTCCACTATGGCTAGATCTGAGTATGTTAGACAAACAGAGATGGAGCCGAGATCTGTGCTGGACTCTGGGGATACAGAGATAACAAAGACAAAGAGCAGGCCCTTCTTGAGTTCACAGTGTGGATGTGCAACAGATACCAGAGAACATTAGGGACCATGAAGCCCAACCCTGTCATTTTAATGTGGAGGAAACTGAGGACCAGAAGAGGGAAATGACTTGCCCAAGGTCACACTGCTAGTTAGAGTCAGAGATGGGATTGGAGCCCAGGTCTACAGATTACCTCTCTTGTGTATTCTTGTGACAATATGGGCATGTTCATTTGGATGAGGATTTACTTGTCCTCTTGGGCAAGGACTAATGGGTGGCCATATTACAGAAATGCACTTGAACAGGGAGGGCGTGGTGGCTCATGCCTATAATCCCAGCACTGTGGGAGGCTGTGGTGGGAGGATCACTTGAATCCAGGGGTTTGAGACCAGCCTGGACAACATAGTGAGACCTTGTCTCTACAAAAAGCAAAAAATAAATGTAGCTGGGCATGGTGGTCAGCTTGCCTGTAGTCCCAGCTACTTGGGAGGCTGAGGTGGGAGGATGGCTTGAACCTGAGAGATCGAGGCTGCAATGAGCTGAGATTGTGCCACTGCACTCTAACCTGGGAGACAGAGTGACTCTGTCTCAAGAAAAAAAAATGCACTTGAACAGACGTGTGGAGACTACCTCCATACTTTTCTGAGTATAGCACTTCACAGTTCATAAAAATTCATGACCTGAACTCTGAGGTCCACAGCACAGAGATCACATCTGTTTTGTTTATTACAGCATCTCCTGAATGTAGAACAAAGCCTAATAATTGGTATGTCCTAGATAAAGGACTGTAGAATGAATGAAAGTCCTTACATGTCCATTAGCTTAGTGGATCCCTCAAACAACCCTGTGAAGTAAAAGCCAAT
The DNA here is from genome assembly GCF_002776525.5 of Piliocolobus tephrosceles. Classification (NCBI taxonomy): domain Eukaryota; kingdom Metazoa; phylum Chordata; class Mammalia; order Primates; family Cercopithecidae; genus Piliocolobus; species Piliocolobus tephrosceles. The sequence continues at coordinate 172,165,791 of NC_045434.1, forward strand.
AAAGTAGTAATATCATCCCCATTTTACAGATAACAAAAGAGAACAGGACAGATAAGCAACCAGTCACCTATTGAGCACCTATTATATGCCAGGCATACACTTAAATATTATTTCAAATGCAGATATTTTTTCAATTTTTAAAATTGTGGTAAAATACACATAACAAAATTTGCCATCTAAATCGTTTCAAGTATACAGTTCAGTGGTATTAAGTACATTCATATTGCTTTGCAGCCATCACCAGAATTCTTGTCACCTTGTAAATCTGAAAGTATATACCCATTAAACAATACCTCCCCATTCCCCTAGTTTCCCCAGTTCCTGGCAACTACCATTCTACTTTTCATTTCTACGTCAAATGTAGATTTTAAGAATCACTCATTAGCCAGGAGTGGTGGCTCATGCCTGTACTCCCAGCACTTTGGGAGGCCGAGGTGAGTGGCTCACCTGAGATCAGGAGTTTGAGACCAACCTGGCCAACATGGCGAAACCCCATCTCTACTAAAAATACAAAAATTAGCCAGGCAAGATGGTGGGTGTGTGTGCCTGTAATCCCAGCTACTTGGGAGGCTGAAGGGGGAGAACAACTTGAACCTGGAAGGCGGTGGTTGCAGTGAGCCGAGACCATGCCACGGCACGCCAACTTGTGCAACAGAGACTCCACCTAAAAAAAAAAAAGCACTCATTCAAGCAGGAGGGTTAAACCTTTGGCTGGCATGGGTCTACTATTGAATACTTTGGCCCTATATCCTCAGAAAACCTATTGAATGCCTTGGCCCTACATGCTCGAAAAATGTACATGCATACAGCATTTTACGTTCACTAAAGCCAATCTATTATCTCCAGATTGAACGTTCCCAAATTGCTCCTTCCCATTCAAGCCTGCAGCATTTTTGGAGCACCTCTGTGTAGACTAGCACTCCTTCACTTTTTGGTAGGTAGGTTTAGAATACAGCCTTACCCCAGCCCTTCCACTGACCTAGCCTCTACCCATTATCTGCCTCACACCAAGGTGGCTGAGAACTGTTAATTAAGTATGTTGGCAGCACATAGTGTCTATCATCTTCACTCGGCCCCTCCACACCTTCGTCTCAGCCCTATTTAATGAGTCAAAAGGAAAAGAATAGAACCTGGTGGTTCAGGGCAGCCTCTGCTCTTACTGGTATAAAAAGGACTCAATGAGATAATGTACATGGAGCACTCAGCACTATTCCTGGCATGGTAATCCCTCCACAGATGCTAGTGGTGACTGATGCTAATATTATTAGAAAAGAACAAGGAGAAAGATAAAAACCAATACCTAAGAAACTAGGTTGGGAGTTAGACAAGAAAAGCAGATAAGCAATTAATCAAAAGTGAAACCTTTCCTTCCTCTCCAAATCACTCTTTTCAAATGATTTCTTGCTCTCAGAATTCATTAATTTACTAATCAAACAAATATTTATTGATGAAGCGTCCACATGTCAGAGGACAGACAGCAGCATGTCCTGTGACCAGGAAAATCTTTAACGTATATTAAGCAAGACTATTCTAAAATCGAAAAGTGTATGGATGTACTAAAAATGTATTTAAAGCTCCCTTAAACTTTTTTTCCTTCCCTTCCCTTCCCTTCTCCCTTCCCCTCTCCCTTCCCTTCTCCCTTCCCTTCTCCTTTCCCTTCTCCCTTCCCTTCCCCTTCCTTCCTTCCTTCTTTTTTTTTTGACTGGGTCTCTCCATGTTGCCCAGGCTAGACTTGAACTCCTAGGCTCAAGTGATCCTCACACCTCAACCTCCTGGGTAGTTGATATTTATTCCATTAGCTCATGACTTTCTTACACCTCCTTCCATCTTCCACTCTTCACAAAGCTTTAATTTTCTCAAGTTTGGGGCAATCAGGCTAGAGTTACAGGATTGATCCGCCTCCTCACAATGGAGGAGAACCATTGTCGCTACCGTAGTCTTCTCACCACCCTGCCAACCAGACCATATTGTGTCCTTGTCCTAATATTTTCCCTAAAAGTGGTAGTATAAAAATAAAGATGGAAAGTCCCCCAACTGTTCCTCCCCATTCAAGCCTGTGACATTTTTGGAATACTTCAGTGTAGACTAACACTCTTTTACTTCTTAATAGCAAGGTTTAGAACGCTGTCTTACCCCATTCCCTCCACTTTACCTACCCACAACCCCACTTTATTGTTTTGCATTTACATATTTTCATCTAGTTAACCTACACTTACTTTCAGGATTTACTTCATGAGGAAAATCAAAGGCTACAACTTTACATTACAGGAACCTGCCCTGATATAGAACTCACTACTGATATTCATCATCTAAGAACCCAGTGCAGGGTCCTTGTACACCTGTCACCATACTTTTGCCAGTCCTTAACTCCTGGTTTTCTGGCGGAGATATAGCCTCACTGCTCAATTCATGCAAAAAGATCAAGAGGAAAGAACCAAAGAAGGTCACAGGAACATGATGTTTCTTTTACAAATACCCTTTCCCTCTACTTTCAGCCACCTTTAAATGTCAGTATTCCCAGAAATGAGAAAGATGTTAAAGGAATGTACCAATTGCAAACATGTCTCAGGTGTGTACATCTGTGACTCACACATGCATTTTATTAAATATTTTAATGAGTATGTAAAGGTGTTTCCTTTTACCATGCTGGAAGGACTTTTGAAAATATATGTATAAAGCTAACCCTTATGTAATAGAACAAGCTCTCCCAGGTGCATGAAGAATAATGTTTACCAAGGGCAGTCACTGAATTGAACCGTTAAAGAAATAGATTTAAATTATTAATGAGAACAAAAATAAAAGTCCTAATTCTCTTTGTAGGCATTCCCCCACTTAACCCTTGTAAAATTCTGGCATGCAGTATGTTAGACTCTGGTGTATGCAGGAGCCCAGACTATTGCATCTCACCCGCCTTCCCAAGCCTGAAAAACAAATTCCCAAAGTTAGAAAATTACACAGCAGGCTCTGTGTTCCTGAAGACAGACATTATTTTTTTTTTTTTGTAAAATTCCTCACTTCTCTTGTTGCTCCTTAAAAGATACTAAAAATGTCCTTACAACACCCCAATTTCATATTTCTTTAAAGTGTCTTAGATCAGCTCATAAAATCTATTCTCTCCCTTCCTTCTTTTCAAGAGGCTTTAATCCGCTCAAGTCCCTTCAGGTTAATACTTTTTTTTGAAATGCAACACTTTCCTGGTTATGATTCAACTGTGAAAGAGACATATGTTATTAATGGGACCCAAGAGGAGGGCTGAGACTGACGATCTGATAACTCTAGGAAAAGGGAACTTGGAAATACCACCCTTCCAACCAAATTACAGGTGATGGCTCACAAAGACCACTGAACTAGGGGACTGTGGTTAAAGACTGCACTCATGTTCCCCAAAACCATTCATACCATGCTTCTGTAGATTCTGCCAGAAGGTAACTAGAAAACTCTAGAAAAAAATATTTAATTCCATCCAAGAAACACATGCTGACAGCTTAATAATACCTTTGGGCAGATGCACAAATAACCTGAAAGACCTATTTACTCTGGGAAGTTATGTGGTAATAAATTCTCAGCATATCCTTAAAACAAGTGTATTCAATTCAACACAAGTTTATTGAATGCTGTTGTAAGCCAAGGCATTTTTCTAGAAGGTGGGAAAACAAAAATAATTTGGTCCCTACCTGTAGAGGGTTCAAGCTGGGAGGATGGCAGAGGAGGGCAGGCAAACAAATAATTCATTAAAATCACTTGTATATCCCATTCTTTTAAGCAGTCCCCTTCAGTTTCTCAAATGACATCCCCTCTTCAGCAAAAGCATATAAATTGTATATACTCAGACTAATCCTACCTGTTTTGATACTGAACTGACAGTCCTATTCCTGGTATAAATGCCTACATCCTAAACAAATGACTTGTTTATTTGTCAACCCTTTGTTTTGTTTCTACAGTGAAAATATAGCGCTTTATAATCTAAAAGGAAGTTATATTTGTAACAATGAGGTAAGCGTGAGGCATCCCTTCTTTCAAACAGCATCTTCTGCTCTGGAGATGAACACCAGGCATGCCAAAAGTATTCTCAGTGGTGGTAGTCAGGGTTTTTAAAAAATCAGCAGCCACTGGAGAGAACAAGAGGCATTAATACTTAAAATAGCAGGGCCAGCATGGATATGAAAAGTATAATCAAAATTTAATTTCTCACAGGTATTATTCTCAAATTCATAGAAATCCAAGTTTTAATCTTCTTCCCCAGACACATCACACACATTTCCCCTCCTTAATAAATACTCGCCTCCTTTACATTTTACAGTGTTTCTTTAGAGCTTCGTTTTGGGCCTAAGATGATTTCCTGGTGTGTCCATCCTGATGCAGTTCTGATAAGACCCCTGGGTATGTGGTTTTAACCAACTTTTACAGCATACTATCCAGAGCTGAGGGACAGTTTGATCATTCAGTACATTATAAAGATGAGGGCACCTTTCCTTCATCCCCCACAATTCAGTTCTCTTTTCCAAAATGGCCAGTAAATAAATAAATACAGTATCATTCTTTCAATAAGCTTTCTTTGTTTAAGTCAGATTTGAAAAACGCAAATGTTTGCACTTTAATAAAAATACAATTTCGTGGGCAAGCTCGGCTTTCCTGCAAAAGTATCAGCTCTAATAAAAAAAAAAATCGATTGGAAAATAATTCCTTCTCATTCTGCTCCCTAAGTCCCTCTGAACTCTGAAGGTTTAATGTGGACAAAATAACTAAAATGCCTAATAATAATCTCTGGATACCTGTTGGGATGGGAACCAGTTGTGATGGGAAATACGTTATCTTCATCTTCCACATAAAGAACAGTCTTTCTCATAATTAATGAATCATTTGAAAAACTGCCCACAAACTGATTAAGCCAGACTTATCTTCCCAATTAAATGCATAAACAATAGCCAATGGCACAATTCATGTAAACATTAGTATTGTATATTTATAAAATGCCTGGCTAGTGGCTCAGTCGTAGCAAACTCTTGAGGTTTAGCTGTAAACAGCAATGTGCTATTCTACACATGTATCATGATCCAAAGCATTAGGTCACATCTCTGAAATTAAGTTTTATGCACACTCAGATTAAATTCTTCAGAAATCTACATAGAAATATATTTTATTTTGAAAATTAACACTTGTTTTCTTAACTTAGGGTGAGGAAGAGGGGAGGAGTAAAAGGGAGTAGAGGGAGTTTGTCTCTAGAAAAATCTGTGTAGAAGTCTTGTTCTTTTTAAGAGAAATTGTATAATGTCAACGGCTCTTCTAATTGTGCAATTCAAAAGATTAAGTCATTCTGAAGATAAAGACAAAAAGTGAAATAAAAGAGTTCTTAGCACCTCAATGTATATATAAATACATAACTGGCCATGATAAATTATACTCAAGGACAATTCATACAGCCTCATATAGCCACATGTTCATTCATGAAAAGATCCTGAATGTCGTTCTGATAGAGTAGCTTTAAATCTGAAAATTACTTTATCACACTTGAAAGTTTATTGTGAATTACTCCCTTCATTGCCTTTCTTTCTTTCTTTTTTCTTTCTTTCTTTCTTCCTTTCTTTTCTCTCTCCTTCCTTCCTTCCTTCCTTCCTTTCTTTCTTTCTTTCTTTCTTTCTTTCTTTCTTTCTTTCTTTCTTTCTTTCTTTCTTTCTTTCTTTCTTTCTTTCTTTTTCTTCCTCTTTCTTTTCTCTCCTTCCTTCCTTCCTTCCTTCCTTCCTTCCTTCCTTCCTTCCTTTCTCTCTCTCTCTCTTTCTTTCTTTCTTTCTTAGATATACATTAGGAAAAAAGAACGTTTTGACTTGACAGGAGAACTTTATCCCTCAAACTTTCTCTGAGGGCCAGTTGGATACCATTGCCCCTAGACATTCCCTTGGAAGGTAGCCAGGGCAGGAGTAAAACTGGACTCCAACAAATCAATGTTGGTGAGAATTCAGGCCTGGGTGAGGAGAAGTATGCCTTTGAATTATTTGTGGGCAACATGTTTACATGGAAACTAGAAATTTAAGGTTTGCAACTGTCAAGTTCTAAGATGCAGTGAAATAGTCTTTCTCATAATTATGGGTGGAAGGAGAAATTGGCACATCTCTTCTTATGTTCATATTCTTGGACCCACTGGTCCATTCTGAAACTCAGAAAAGAATCCCAAATTCTGCAGACCAAAAGTACACACAATGAGGTATATTAAGAGGAGTGAGAAAAACAGAAACAGCTCAAGGGTCTAACAAGGGGGATGGCTAAATAACTCACTGTGCAGTTTTTTGATACAGTATTCTGCAATTGTTACAGTTATGTTTATAATGGGTTTTTATAATGTGAGAAAATGTATATGATCAATGTAGAAAAAGAAGTGAAATAAAAGATTGATTATCTCAATTATATAAACAAGTACAGAGTAGGAGGGAAAAATAAAAAACACTAACAATAAGTGGCAGAATTACAGGTGATTGTTACACTTTTCTCCATCTTTGTCAACTCTGTTTTGTTTTTACAATGAGAATACAGTAGTTTTATAATCTGAAAGGAAGTAGTTCTTTAAAAAAGAAAGAAAATGTCAAGTGCTTCAAACCAGTTTGGAGCCACAGTATTAAAAATGATTCCATCTCCTCCCCAGAGCTATCCTGTAGGATCTTTCCTTGGACACACACTGTTTGTTTCTACATTATAGTACACATGGGAGCCCAAATGAATAAAAATCACATTTCTAGAAACCCTCTCTGGTTCAGTCTCCCCTTCACCTAAATCACTGTGAATTAGCAAGGTTACAATCTTAAGTCTGCCTATCGCCTGGCAGCAACCTTCATGAGGACACTAAGGAGAGAAGATGATTTATAAGAAAACCATTCCCTGGATCAGGGAGTGAAAAGTACTGATCCGTTCTAAAAGCTCCTGCTGACAAACTCTGATATTATGAACATTTTGCACTTGGACAAAAGCTCCCACTTTTCTTAATTACATGGTTTGAGCAGGAGTCTGCTTTCAGGATCTGCCCAATCACACAACAGCCATTTATTTTCCCAACTGCAGCTGCCAAAATTTCCGTGATCTCTGTTCTGTGCTCCATCTTCAAGGACATCTTGTGAATGTATGACACTGTCAAGCGGCATTCCATACCACGCTTTTTAAGCTTCTCTCTCTCTCTCTTTCTTGCATTTGAACATTCTTCTAATACATATCGATTAAAAATATCATGAACAAGAAGCAAGCAAAGTAGAAATGGAAAAAACAAACAAAGAAAATCCAGAAATCACAAGTATCAGAATACTTATGTCTGCTCTGAGGCAAGCACTTTTTGTGACATTGAACCACTAATATTCTCTGTTCTCTGTGTGATGGGTTTGCTTTTGTTTTCAATATTAGGAAAATGGGTGCCAAACTCTATAGCTTTCTGTGTGTAAAGAGCATAGGACCTCACTGCAAACTTCTGTTTTTTTTTTTTTTTAAAAACATGAATTTTACCTCTGAATTTATCTCTTTAAAATCCTCTTAGTTTCCCTTAACTTCACTTTCTTCATTGTTCTACTTTAAAAAATACTTTAAGTTCTAGGGTACATGTGCATAACGCGCAGGTTTGTTATTTTTTTGTTTGTTTGTTTTGAGACAGAGTCTTGCTCTGTCCCCAGGCTGGGTGCAGTGGCGTGATCTCTGCTTACTAAAACCTCTGCCTCCCGGGTTCAAGTGATTCTCCTCCCTCAGCCTCCCAAGCAGCTGGGACTATAGGTGCATGCCACCACACCCAGCTCATTTTTTTGTATTTTCCATAGAGACAGGGTTTCACCATGTTAGCTAGGATGGTCTCAATCTCTTGACCTTGTGATCCCCCAGCCTCAGCCTCCCAAAGTGCTAGAATCACAGGTGTGAGCCACCGTGCCCGGCCCATTGTTCTATTTTTTAAAAAACTCCTACTATATGTATTTTTATGATTTGCCACATAAAAACAGAATTTTAGATTATAAGAGAATAAATAAGTTAGTATTTCTGTCTTCACAATCTTTTGTCTTTTCAAAATACGCTTTTGAAAGGTCACACTCACTAATGGGCAAAAGTCAAGATGGCATTTTTAAAAATCAAAAATAAAACTTTGAAATTATAAAAAAGACATAATAAAATTTCAGAAATTACATTCGTATTATAATTCAAGCTGCATAATCTACAATTCTCAGATAAGGCTCTTTTAGAATTAATTTACTATGTCCCAAAGAATATTTAGTATATAATACAAGTATATTATCATGTATAATTATCAAATGGATATAATACTTGTGTTTTGAAACTAAAATATTACTTCTTCGAGTAGGGTAAGCTTGTCCTTTGAATCACAGATACAAAGAAAATTTGGTAAACTTTTGCAACTCTTAATATATTCTTTTTATGTCAGAAATTTACCTTTTTAAAAAGTAAAATGTTAACACATATTCAGTATCATCCATTGTCAATTAGAGCAATCTAAAATTTCTTTAGTTACAGGTATATATTTGAAGGCAAGTTATGAGCCACAATTTAAAGACGTTAATATAATACTTCATTGGAACAGCCCCTCCCCCAAACTGAAGTTGGCTCTCAAAAGAAGGAACAAAAGCCAAGTTAAGTTCCCTAACATTAATGAGTTCCTTCGATGGGCCAGAAACCATTATGTTGAATGCCAGGGATACGAAGGAGAAAGAGTTCCTGCCTGCAAGGAACTAAATAAATAAGTAAATAAGAAATTACTGGCCGGGCGCGGTGGCTCAAGCCTGTAATCCCAGCACTTTGGGAGGCCGAGACGGGCGGATCACGAGGTCAGGAGATCGAGACCATCCTGGCTAACACGGTGAAACCCCGTCTCTACTAAAAATACAAAAAAAAAAAAAACTAGCCGGGCGAGGTGGTGGGCGCCTGTAGTCCCAGCTACTCCGGAGGCTGAGGCAGGAGAATAGCGTGAACCCGGGAGGCGGAGCTTGCAGTGAGCTGAGATCCGGCCACTGCACTCCAGCCTGGGTGACAGAGCGAGACTCCGGCTCAAAAAAAAAAAAAAAAAAAAAAAAAGAAATTACTGTCTAATGTCATAAATGTAGTAACGGAAAAATACATACAAAGTGCCTGGAATATGACAAACACTCAGTAAAGGGAAATCCTGTTATAATGCTGATTAAAAAGTGCTTTGGGTTACACAGGAAAATATTTAGGCAAGTAATTATCATTAACTCCTTCCAACACTACTAAGAAGAAATGGTGAGAGGTGTCTTTACATACATCACTTCACTTAATTCTCACACAACTTTGAGAAGTGGGTGTTGTCATTTCTCTCATTTACAGATGTAGAAGTGCTGTCACTCTACACATGATGGAGAAATGAGGCTTCAGGCAGTGTTCACTGTCACTTAACTAGGATTGCAACTTGAACCCAAGGCTGAAACCAAATTCGTGCCTTCTCTTCAATCTCTAAGTCTGAGGACTTTTCCTATCACTATGAAATGCAACTCAGTAATCTTAGAGAATGTAAATTATCTAATCCTATTAAAATCAACTAGCCTGTGTATCTGCTATTTATTCGTCAGTAAATACTATCCAATAAATGGGTGTTACAGGAAAGATCATAATTCAAAATTCTACATGGTACAATGGAAAAAGCATGAGATCTGGAGGTGATCTGACTTGGGCTGGAAATCCACCACCAGCCTTGACCTTGGTTTAGCCAGTTGAGACTCTCTGCAGTGCAATTTAAATTTACTCATTTGAAAAATGCGAACAATTCTATCTGCCTTGCAGCGTTACTGTGAGGATTAAAAACAACAAATCTGAAGAGACCTGGTTCAGAGCTCAGTACATAGTAAACACTCAGTACATGTTCACTTTCCTTGTCCAAAAGATAACATTCCGAAATATGTGCCCATTAAAATGTGCTGCAGGTGGCAAAGTTGATTAATCTAAGAGCTGGGTAAGATGTATCCTTGGAATTTAATTTCTGAAATAGAAAAGTATACTTAAAAACATTACTACTCATCACCTATGCCAATAGCTATTTCTTTCATCTTCACAATGTTCCACAAACATTCACTAATAAGCTCTCACAATAATGCCAAACCAGAAAACACATAGCAAAGGGGAAGGGGCTATGTGGATTCTAAAAAAGAAATAATCAAAGTATCATTTTTGACACAGACACAATTTCTGGTATATTTTGCCCTTTCAAAAAGCTGTCCACTGTGAAGGGCTCAAGTTACATACTTCAGATGTAAATAAGCAGTCATTAGGGTTTCTAATTTCATACAAGGAAAACGGTCATGTTTCATGGGAAATTTCAGATCACTGCCACAGTGCACTCTGCATACTGACAGCTGAGGGCTTTTCCGGTTTTCCGCAAGGAAACTCAGGGTGGAAGAGCAGGGTTGTTTTTGGTCCATCCTCTACTTGGACTGCTCCTTTCTTCCTGTATACCTCAAGAAGCAGCTAAACTGACAGAATGTACTTCAAGAGCATTTTTCCAGGGCACAGTCAGAAAGCTGTGATGGGAAGTGTAGAGATAACAGAGCAAGTGTTATTACCCCTGAGGAAATGAGACTTTTACAAAGCCCTTACAAAACCCTCACTTACAAAATAATAATTTTTTATAATAATTAATTTTATAATAATTAAATTACATGCTGTACTCAGAGGATTTTGTAAGTACATTCACACTCACCACCCCACTTAATTTTCACGAAGAATCTGAGAGATGGGTGGAGTCTTCCCTTGTCATCACTTGCAGTTTACAGGTGAGCAAACTAAGGGTTAAGGAGTAAATGGAAGGTAAAGCTAACTAGCCTCTATTCACAAGGTGGAGAGCCTGGATCTGAACTGACATCTTCCGGTCAGTGACTCCCATCTTCCTTCTTTACCCACTACAAGTTCCATAAGCCCTGGAATGCACATTCCAGGCCACAGCCTTCTGTAGCCTTCTGCAGCCAGCAAAGACAAACCAGAACACACTGTGTTCTCTCCTGTGCCACCCTCTGCACATAAACACTCCCTTGGCATGGAAAGCCCTCCTCTCTCTACTTTCAGACCTAACATGCCCCTTCCCCTATCCCCATCATGGCTCTTATCTCTGTCCCTCATACACATTTCCATTACGGACATGTGCCACACAGCACTGAAACCCTCCAGCCTCCTGTCTTTCTCTATCACTGGACTGTGAGCAACTTGAGGACTGGGACTGTGTTTGATTCATCTGTAATCCCAGGGACCAGTGCAGAGATCCTGATTTTGCCGGTAGAATACATGAATAAATGGATGACTCTCTAGGTCCTCACCTGCTTTCTACAGCCAAATTAGCTTTCCTTGCCTGTTCATCACCACTTCGCTCTCACCATAAACCTCTCTTACCTCTCCTCTTCAGAATCAATGCAAAAGTAGGAGGGAATTCATTCTTTTAAAGCTATATTGCCCTTATCATTACTGTTTCCCTCAACTTCCTTCAAACTATCCCAAGAGCCTATTTTCAAAACCTAGGGCCTTCCATTTTCCAAGTAAGGCCATCTTTACAGCCTTTGCTTCTTCATCTCCACAAAGGAAATTAGATCTCCTCTGTTTCAGGCCTAAACTCATATTTCATTTTCATGCTGAGTCTGAATTTGGCTAAAGTCTGCATACCATCTTGAGGTTCACAGTCCTGCAGAACATTTCTACCTGTAAGAGTTTCTGTAGTCACAAAGCCAAAGCCATCAGGGACTCTTAACATTTTCCTGCAACAACTATTAGACCTGGGCATGCCTGGCATGTTATTTCTTTTAAATAAGTGATAGATAAATTATCATGTAATCACTTCTACATCCATTCAATTAACATCAATTCAAACATTTATTAAATATCAATAGCATAGCATAATAGTTAAGAACAGAGTCACTAGAGCTTGACTGCCCAGGTTTAAATTCCTGTTTAGCTGTGTGACCTTGGACAAGTTACTTAACCATTCTGTGTCTCAGTTTTCCAAGTGTAACTTGGAGCATATCAATAGGATAATGTTTTAGGCTTCACAGAAATGTGGTTCACAGGAATGTGGCAAAGATAAAATCTATTATTGTTGCTGGATAACTGAGTTCCATGGCACTTGATCACTGCCCTCTAGGAATTCAGTCTTGGAAGATTAGTAGACATTTGAAAACAAAGTTCCAGATGCAGTGAGGCAAGTACCAGAATCTGAATGCCTTTGGCAGTATGTCCCTTCCATGTCTTTGCATATGTGTCCATTGAAATGCTTTCATCATCACCATCTAAATTACCCTGCCATTTTGCAAGACTCCCTGGAGTCCACCTCCCTGACCTACATAGCCTCAGACAACTCCTCTCTCTCCTCTGTCCTGGTACTCACCACCCTATATTGAGTCGCTTTTTACCTGCCTGTCTCCCCACTGACAGGGAATGCCTTGAAAACAAGGCCTGAATTTTGGTTAACTTCTTACTCCCAGCATGCAGTACGTGGGGAAATTCAACCAATGCCTGCTGAATGGATCAGGGTTCAAAGGCAGGTGCAGGGTGCTAGGAGAGTTTAGAGGCAGAGCACATGGGGACATAGGAGGAGACATCCTTATCTCCAACCCACCAGGCTTCTTTCTCAGCATGCTGAGATAATCATAAGAGGAACGGGTGATTCTTTATTTTAAAATGCTTTTTTTAAAGCGTTCTCTTACTCTTCCTGCTCTGTTTATTTTTAGATGAGTGCAGCCATCAATATTAAAACAAATGTGAACTAGTGACAAAGGGGGTCAAATAAATTCTGGGTGAATCACAATACTAACATGCCACTAACCACAAGAGGAAAAAATATTTAGAGTTTCATCCAGTGCCCTGTACAAAAAGTGCACTGACAAATATTTGGAAAATCATTCTTTTATTCTTAAATGTGTTTGATGGGGGAGTTTTGTTTTGCTTTTAAAGTAATTTCAAGTCTACACATTGCTAATGAAAACAAAGGAGCTTTGGGATGAGAGTAAACTGTGCTTTTTTCTCTCTTTCTCTTCAATCTTAATTTTAATCGGGTAAATTGATTTTAATCAGTGAAATTTAAAAGTTTAATTTTAACCTTTAATTTTATGTAAGTATATACAATGGAGTGAGAAGATACAATACATAAAGTTTATGTCTACATTCTAAAACTAGTGCTTTCCAGTTGCTCTCACCAGACCATCAATTAGGTTTATGTATAATTCCAGTTAGCATAGGAATCCTTCCTTGAAATTTTTGACCTATGAAAATAATCAAATCACCCATCCCCTTCATCCCCCATTAAAAAGTAAATATTCAAACTTATTACTAGAAAGAATTAGACTCAGGATTTAAGACTCCAGAGCCCTTTTAACCAAGTGCGTTTCTTCACAGAGCCCCAGGCCTCTAAGAGCCTGTGACACCAAGAGGATGGGGCCAACACAGTTGTTTGACAGAGACTAGTCTCAATCATACTGATTTACAGCAAATCTAATCTTATTTTCTTCACAGTTCTTTCTGAGATGACATATCTTTAGTTTTGAGATTATCTGCTCACTTTTTTGAAAGTTATAGAATGGGAAGTAGCTCTCACTTTTCAGTCTAAATCTTCTCTCCCTGTGAGCCCTGAAATAAATTACCACTACCTAAAATGCACACCCTAGAGGGACTGAACTTATTTTAAAAATCCTCCTTTATTAGATGCCTACTATATGCCAGGCACTGAATCAGGTTCTTTATACATGTTAATTAGTTCATCCTCTAAACAAACTTTGGAGGAAGGTATTATTAGTCTATTTTTACAGATAAGGAAACTGAGGCTCAGGCAAGTTAATGACTTTACCAAGACCCCACTACAAGTAAGTGAAGGAAAAAACACTCCATTTTGCAGACCTCTAAGATGCTCTTAACCAGCAGAATACTCATGGAAAGGTAGAATCCTATCATAATGCCAATGACTACATCACCTTCTAGGTTTAGGCTCCTGCAAGGAGCTGTCAGGAGATCTTAACAGCCTGACTTGAGAAGACATTCTGGCTGATCCTGTCCTTAGCTGAATGATTGGCCAAATCCTCCTCCTGACCCTCCTGGAACGTTTATCCCATTTCACAGTCTAATATAGGGAAATAGTATAGGACCTCTCTTCAAAGGCTGGGACCCCTGGCCTCTTTATGAGTTCTCTATGTTAAGTTTTCCTGAGGCTCAGACACCTCAGTCCAATTGTCCAATCATTCCACGGATGACCACCTTACACCAAATGCAGGTCAAGCAAGCCTGTCTCCAAGAGTAGTAGCTGGACATATGAAGCTCTGCCTTTCAGAGTAGGGCATTGACTGTTCCAGCTCATCAAGCAGAAGCAAGGCACTGACTGAACTATTGTGGCCTCACTGTGTGCCCACAAACAGGGACTCATAGTGTCTAGCATCTCTTATTTTTTAAACAGCATTTCACTATGTGAAATTATAAAACACCACATACGGTGAAACCCCATCTCTACCAAAATTACAAAAAATTAGCTGGGCGTGGTGGCAGGTGCCTGTAGTCCCAGCTACTTGGGAGGCTGAGGCAGGAGAATGGCGTGAACCGGGGAGGCAGAGCTTGCAGTGAGCCGAGATGGCGCCACTGCACTCCAGCCTGGGCAACAGAGCGAGACTCTGTCTCAAAAAAGAAAAAAAAAAAAAAAAACAACCCACCATATAATACATAATATCTACTTTTAGGCTGGAGTGCAGTGCTATGTTCACAGCTTACTGCAGCCTCAAACTCCTGGGCTCGAGTGATCCTCCCACCTCAGCCTCCTGTGTAGCTGGGACTACAGGCACACATTAATTACTATGCTATGATCTACTTATTACTTACTTACTCTATTCTCTGTCTTCTCCCTCTAAAATGAAAGCTCCATAAAGGCAAGGACTTGTCTTAGTCACTGCTATCACCATTACCTAGAACAGTGTCTGGGAGGCACTCAACAAATATTTGAAGACTGGGACACAAATTAATATTGTATGATAACAATAATGATGATGGTCATTATCACTTTATATGCAAAGTAACTGTTTTAAAACCTTAATATTCATTGGTCCATCACATCCTCACAACAACCCTAGTTTACAGACGAAAAAGTTGAGGCATAGGGAATGGAAGTGATTTGCCCAAGGTCACAACTGATAAAGCCAGGATTTGAATCCAGGCAGTCTTGATCAAAAGTCCTTACTACCTTGGGAAGTTGAGGCTCCAGTGAGCTGTGATTGCACCACTGCACTCCAGTTGGGGTGACAGAGTGAGACCCTATCTCAAAAAATCCCTATTAATAACCACTAGGCTAAATGTTTCTCCTTAACTCCTACCTTTTAAGGGATGAGTAATACAAAATAGGAGACAGACCATGGGCTTCGGAATGAAACAAACTAGGTTTTAAATTCCCAGTCTGATATTTTCCTAGCCACGTAACCTTGAACAAGTTACCTAAACTACGTTGTCCTCTTTCTTCAAAATGGGAATAAAAATATCTGCTTCTTAGAGTCGTTGTGAGATTTAATGAGATAACCTAAGCCAAGTTCTTTCTGCAAAGCCTGACACACACATTATAAAAAGGGTCACTATTATTGTGATGTGTCATTGTTAACTGCGTGGTACAGACAGCAAGTGACATAAAGGAGTCCAGAGGAAAGAAGAATTACTGAGGAATTACAGGTGAGTCATGGTGATCAGGGAAAGTTTCATGTAAATATATATACTCAAGACCTTCAGCTCAAAGTTATAGAACTGGGGTTGGTGAGCAATAGCTGTGTCAAAACCAGTTGTCATAACAAGGGGGATTTGGGTCCAATATCCCACTCATAAGCTAGGAGGCACCTGATGGGAATACATTATGAAAAACCTAATTAATATCTGACTACATCAGTTAACAATTAATTACTGAGCACCTACTTGGTGCCAAGCATAAAGATAAACTCAGTGCCGATTGTTGAGGCAGTGGTGAAACCTAGAAAAATAAACATTTGATTATGGAGTGTGGAAGATCAATGATGAAATGATGCTGGCAGTGTTAACGGAGACGGCTACAACCCAGAGTAAGTTAAGGCAAGGCTTTCTGGGTAACACAGGCCTCCTATTTGTCTCATGAAGCCAGGTGAAGAAAGCAGAAAGATGTGGGAGACCAAGGGATCTGTGTGAGCATCGGTAGGGAACACCGTGGTGCAGTTCTACAGTGGAGCACGAACAGAAGGCAAAGAGACCCAAGATGGGAGGCTGGAAAGGAGAGAAGGAGTCTGGCCACAGAGGGGCTCCTGGGTTTTGTGAAGCTACCTGGACTTGGTCCTGAGCCACAGAAGAATTAAGTAGCCACATCTGAGATCTCATCTTAATTGTGTGCTTATAGAAAATACACTGTTTCTTCATGAAATACAAACAAAACAGCACTGGGAGAGTGAAAAAATACATTATTTTTTAGGCATACTGCCGAATTTTCCTCAGGGCCCTATTTTCTTCCTGAGTAGATCACAGGTATTTTTAGCACTAGTGTAGTATATCACTGCTTCATGACACTGTTCCCCTTTTATGCTCTAAAGTTGTTTTAAATTCAACTCTGTTCAGCAAATGTTACCCTCCCTTTCCCAGCACTCCACCCTCAGCCACCTGGTAAATATTTGCTGAATTGGGCTGGATTCATCTAGCAACTACTGTATAAGGTAACATTGTGTCAACAGGCAAGGATGAAATTTAGGGGTAGGTGGAGATAAACAGATGAATATCAGAGCTCACTCACTCTCAATAAACTTGAAATTCTGATGATGCAATTGAGACATGTATATGACAATATACACATACCCCAAGGAGGACTGTACAGTGCTGCATCCTATCAGTAGTGAGCTGTGCAGATGGTGGGAGTCTGAATCCCACTTCTCACAGCACATTCACCAGATATTCAGCTCTTCGAGGGCAGGGGGCCATGTCTCCTTTACTACTAAATATTTACAGACTACCAAATAGTAAAGTCTTAGTAAGTTTTTATCAAATGGGTCTATTTAATCCTAATAATCTTGAGAGGTATTAATCCTTTAAAAATGTGGAAACTGAGGCTTGGAGAACTAATATGACTTGCTTGAAGTTATAAGGCTAGTAAATGGCATTGTAAAGACAACGGTAACAATGATAATAACAATTTTCCATTCTAAGGAAGCCCACCTTCCATTTATCATTCTCCAAATGTCTCTGCCATGGGATTTTCTTTTCACACTAAGATGGAAAATGTTCTCTCTAGCTGAATGAAACTTGAAGTTTACAATTTGAGTTCTTGAGCTCTTGTTGACTTTTCTGTGCTGCCAGTTTTAGGAGCTCCAAAAGGCACTGAATGGATTTGGGACAGATGGACCTGCCCACATTGCAGGTAAGAATACCCGTGCCACTAGGCATATACAGCTAAACATATAAAAATGTACAGTGTTTCTTTAGTACAAAGGTTCCCTAATCCCTAGAGGAGAATTAATCCAGCTTCAATTCCACGGAATAAATCTTTAGTGAATGCCTACTATGTGCCAGGCACTTTTCTTAGCACTTCTGAAGTAAAATATACAGTACTTTATGTGCCTTTCCTATCTCCTGTTGTGATAAAATAAATTCTTATTTACCTTCTCACATAGTGAGAGGTGAATAAGGGCAGCTAGTAAACCCTCAAGGACAGAGACTGACTTATATTTGTAGAGGAGTACAGAGCTAACACATAATAGGCACTTTAATACATTTTCATGGAACTGAATAAATTTTTGAAATTTTGTTCTGGAATCAGACAAATTTGGGTTCAAATCAAATCCTCGTCCAGCCAGTTACTGGCTGTGTAACCTTAATTTACCCCTCAAAACCTCAGTTAGCTTGTCCATAAAATAGAGAAATTAACATTTACCTTTTTAGTTTGTTCTAAGGATTAAAAGGGATGGTGTTTGTAAGGCACAGTGCCTGACTCATATCAAGAGCTCAAGAAATGAAAGCTAATCTTACTATTTCTAGTCCCACCTCTAGGTCACCTTCACTACTGATGATTGTCACTTTTATTATTATGTTGCAGGTTCAGCTACATAGCACAACCAAGGAAAAAGGTTTTCTAGTTAATAAATACTTCGGTTAATAGAAAGCCCCAACATATATCATGCAGACATCAGTAGTTATCAAAGATATAGGATACAATGCTTCATATTAAATCTAAAACAACTAGAAGTCATCCTTTCTTTAATAATTCAGAAGATACTAGAGATCTTGCATTGCATAGTTCTAAAAAAGTTGACTGTTATTTTTCCTTTGGATAACAGAGAGCTCACTATTATCTAGACCAGTATTTCTCAAACTTTTCTGATCATGACCCAACAAAGTAAAACAAAAAAGTAAGGAACATATTGAACACCATATTGAACACCACAGCTTCATATCACAACTCAGAACATAGGTAACTGAAACAAAGATTCACAAAATAATACTTACTCTTAATAAGTACCACCCACTGATACTTTCTTTTCTATTTCATTCAATTCTATCATTCCATTGTTTTAATTTTTAACGCTGGTCAACACTCAATAAACTATCCATAGGTAAAACTAGAACCTAGTAACTTACTAATATTGCTATCCTGTCCAATAGAGCGTATCAAGGATACAATTCAATGGATTCTCCCATTAAGCCATGAAGTTGTACTCATTTTGTTTTACATATTAAGAGACTTGAAAGTCAGAAAAGTTAGGTTAGTTGGGCTAAATAGGCTCCCAGAAGTTGATGACAGATTCAAGATCCACAAGTCTAACTCTGTAGTTCAGACTCTTTAAAAATCAAAAATAAAAACAAAACCCCCAACAAAAACCATATTATGACAACCCAATTCAAAAAACATTTTTTTGAGTACTTACTATGTACCAGAAATTGAAATAAGAGAGGATTTGACATGATCTCTGCCTTCCAGGGCTAACAGATGATCAGTCAGGACAAGCATGCCTTGGTACATGTACTCGCAAGTTTGAAGTGGGTACATTTTTATACTACAGAAAATAAGCATATTCCCCACTCACCACCATCTTCTCTCTGGCCACACATTATTCCACAAAATGAGCACTGGGTACCTCTTGGTGAGAGAATGCAGTGTACTCCTCTAATGGCACATTTCTTTACAATCTGAAGTAAAGTCGATATTTTTCCTCCTACTGCTTTCTGCCACTGTAACCCTAAAAGCATTAATGTGACTTCACCAATGAGCATCACCATCATAACATCACAGTATGACCAGAAGAGTGCTCTAATGCCAATTCCCCTAATCAATATCTAATTTAGAAGTATCTTTAGGGTGACTTCAACTTCTGAGAAATAATGACTTAATAAAGACAGGTCTTGACCCTGAAAAAGAATAAAGAAAGGAAAGTCCTCTGACCTAAGACATTCCATAGCTACCACTTCAAAGTAAAAACCAAGTCAAAACACCTGAACCTTCCTAAATCATAGCTTTTGCCTATCTCCTTCTAGCTTTATCTTTACACAATGTATGATGCATTCACACCAGATTACTTACAGTTTCTTAAGTAGGCCTTGTAAGTTCCCATTTCTATGCCTTTACTCATATGATTCCCTCCATGTGGAATTCCCCTTTCTTCTAGTTTTTCCATCTATCCAGCTTCCCTGGCTCTACTCAAATGGCATTTCCTCCATGAAGCTTATCTCCTTCCCCCCAAAAGAACTAATGTCTCCCTCTTCTGTACATTGTACCTCCTCTGCTGAGACACTGTCCACATCATTCTGCTTGTCATTATCCTTGCTGACTATCTTTTAATATATTTTAAATACTATGATGTTCTGGGAGGCATCTAGAATATGGTTTATATGCAACAGACATGATATATATATATATTTGTTGATTCTCCAATGGAAAATTTGACATAGAAAAGAAATTACCTTATTTTTCCCCCAAGAAAAGTAAACTTTGGCTGAGCTGGACATATTCCCAAACACTTTAGAGCAAAGACTTCTGATATTACTAAACATGCAAGCTTAGTCAAGTGGCTAAGCTTTATTTTCTATAAAAAAGAGTACCTGCCCTAATTACATTAAAGAGATCAAACTGACACCACAGGGCAAAATTTATACAAGGCTGAGTGAATATGAAAGATGATCTCTATGGTCACAGATCTGTTATGAGTAGAACTATGCTGAGAACAGCTGAAGTTCTAGAATGCGAACTTCTTCTGTTCTTGCGAAATGGACGTGGGATAGTTCAGGAAGAATACTGTTAAGATTATAACAACTGCAAGCCCATGCCTCCAAAATTCAATGACTGGAGACCTGTTTAAGAGTTCTTACTAAAGCAGTTCTAAGCTCCAAGTCTTTTTTCTTCCCATGAAAAACTTCAGCCAGAAATCTAAAAAAAAGAAGGAACTGAGATTCAAGTATTGACCTAAATATGGATGAATTTTTAACTTTTAAATAAACAAACACCTACCTAGCAAGAAGGTACTAAGAATATCCAACCTTCTCATTTGCCTGCTCAAATCACTAAAGCATCTCGTTTTTGTCCTTCATTAATAGGCATGAGATTTTCCAAGGCTAAAATATGGAGAAACATCTTCTATATCATCCCTTCTCCAAAATCAAGTTCCTCCCTGCTTTTTACAGATATATTTCTGCCCATACAAACACAGTCTAAAAACCTACCAAATTCTTCCAGAGCTTGCACATCATATACAATATGTATAGACAAACACCTGCAAAATCCTCCAAAGATTCTTGGCGAAGACTTAAAACAGATTCTTGTGGAAAGAGAAAAGTTTTATTGTCTGCCTATTTCACGCAAAGGATCTGTTTCTTTTCCTTCCTTCCTTCCTTCCATCCTTCCATCCTTCCTTCCTTCCTTCCTTCCTTCCTTCCTTCCTTCCTTCCTTCCTTTTTAACATAGGACCTGCAAAATGGCGTTTGGGATATCAGATCAACTTATAACCCTTTCCCATAGCTTTAGGTATTACATTGAAGAACAAAAAATTGACTTCCCTTTACATCCTTCCTGTAAGCATATGAAGTAGAATTCAAAATCGTTGTTTCAAGATAGTGTTTTCAATTTAAGTCTTGAATCCCTTCAGGAACATTTTGTATTATTTCTCCATAACGGCAACAGGTCACACCAACAGGTCCCCATTTAGAACAATTTGTGAATTTATTTATTTCCCCCTTCAGATCCTTAGGAAAAAGGTACAAAATTAGGTTTAACCTAACACCAGTCCTGACACCACCCATTATCCCTTCCCAAGAGTGTGTAATCAATAACTATGCCAAGGCCTTTGTGGTGGTTTTCCTCTTTTCTTTCTCTTTTTTTTTTTTCTTTAAATGGGAGGGTAATGAATTGAGGGTCAGCATTCTGCTCACATCCTGCACATCTCTTCAGTCAATCTGATCACTTCTAGAGGTGTTCACACTGCCAAAGCCATCCATCATCCTGCCTTGCCAAGCAGAAGGAAAACTGATGGCAAGTTAGAAAAATCTCATTAAGCCACTTTTTGCTTCAACCTCTTCACCATTCCGTGAGAAACAGAACTTCAAAGTTCAGCCTATTGGGAAAACAAGGGGAAAGGAGAAAAAACCTGATGTAGTGAAGAGGAAAAAAATAGATCTGAAGTAAGTTGGTTTCTGGGAAAAAGTCAAATAATTTGCAAGTTACAATATATAGACAGCAAAGATGGGACCATATCAATTAAGCTCAGCCTATTTTTATTTTCTTTCTGGCTGACTTCTAACTTTCCTAACAGGCTCTTTCATGAAATTAAAAAACAGCACTGGGTAAAAGTAATTTTATCTTCATCTTTTTTTTTTTTTGACAACTAAATCCCAAGTGAATTCTAATTCCAAAGGAGATCATGGATATAGCTTACGAAATCCTAGGAGGATGCAGAAAACTTAATAAAGCCATACAATTCTGAGGAAGAACTGAGGGCTTGTCTATATAGAAAAAAACAACAACAACACTGTGTGCCACTATCCTTGCATGCTGGGGACAGTATGGAGACTGTGGGGGTAGCATGCAATGTCACTGCCCAGGACATCTGGCATGGGCAGATGGGCCTCTTTCTGGGGAAGGGCTTTTGCCAAGGGACAGAAAGACTGACAGACTGAAAGAGACTTAACAACCTCAAAACACCTTCGACTTTCAAGTCCTATGTATGACTTGTGCCTTCTAATACTGTTTCTCATCTGATTCTTGCAGAAACCCTGTGAGTTAGATATTATCATCACAATCATAAAGATGAGGAATTGTGGCTCATGTTGAAGTAACTCATCTGTGATTGCCCAGTTAGTAATTGGAAGAGTTAGGATTCCAACTTAAGTTCACCTGACTCTGAAGTCCTTTGCACTTGCCAGTTTCTCAAGACAAAGAGCAATCTTTTTAGAGGCGTGCCTGTACGAGCACACCATGACATTCCTCAGAGGCCAGAAGCAGACTCACGGTTCTCTGGTCTCTGAGATAGTCTTGCCAACAAAGGCATGGTAATAGTTGTGTCTAGTAGAAACAAATCTAATTTTCCTACATGTGTACAGGTCAATATAATATGTTTTTAGCCCCATCTGAACACAGGCCCTCTGGGTCCTAATCACAATAACCAGGTTGCTTTTAAGATTAGAAACTTTTCCACTAGAGGTGGTTAAAATATAATCAAGCCAGGAAGTTATCCTCCCCCAAAGCCACCTAAAACAGAGCAGCTCCAAAATAAAACCAATTTACATATTTTAGCCCAAATTAAAAAGTAAAAGCTAAGGATTCCCTTTTAATATCCTGAATAATAAGTACACATTTATGTAAAGCTTCCTTTGGGGAACGGTTACTATGAGGACAACTTTCCCAATATTATTCATAAATATCACTTTTGTTTTGGTGTTACAGTAAGAATCTGGACTTGTGGGAATTGTACTATCTGTACCCAGTGCATCAACAGAGATAATTAATGTTGAAGACATGTATAATACCAAGAATTTTGGATGTGTTGTTGACTGCATTACAAAAAGTAACTTAAGAAAAGATGAGTCAAATCTGGTCAAAATCACAAATTTCAGGGACTTGGTTGTTTACTCCATTTTAAGTGTGCATTTTCCTAATGAAAGTTTCATTAGTAAAGATGGCAACTTCTCAGCCTTTCTACCACAGACTTTTGAGTAGCACTTAGAACTAAAGTTTATCATTAGAGCAGTATTTACTACTGCTGCATCTTCAAAGAGGGCACTTGAAAAAAAAATTCAACTCAGTCTGTTATTTTTCATGTACAAATTAGAAAGCAAACCTTTAAAGGGTTTAGACTGGCAGCTTAGGAAAACACAGAGTACTTGAGAAGCCATTATTGGTACATCCCACGGCACACCGGGGCTCACAGCTGTCTACAACACACGCCACACACACATACCACAGTATTTAGATGTGTATGACAAAGTAACCGTGATTTCTGCTCCACTAGCAAACTTCCAATTTGGCGTGCCAAAAGGGTCACTATCTGTTCAGATGCTCCTGGGAGGTAACAGAGGAAAAGGAATTCAAAAAGCCATTTATGTCAGAAGCAAGGAGGCAAGACATTCGTGTTTCCGTAAAATTAACCGGTTCCAGCCAAGCTTCATGGGCAGCTGACTGAAAGACAAGTTCCTTTCAACTGTCCAAACTTCTATATTTCTTCCTGAGGCTGAAGATGTGGACACATGAAACCTTATAGACTAAAATGTCCAAAAGATCTCTTATTTCTATCTTTTGGAGTCACACCTAGACACTTATAAATACAGAAGGAAAGACATTTATGTACTTGAATGTTCCAGCAGACCTTTTCTCATTATTTGACACAAACCTCATTGTGCAATGTGCCACCTTAAAAATCCCTCACCCCAACTTTATCTCCAATCACAGGGACTTATCCTCTAATTAGTTATGTCTTTTGACCATTGTCAAAAGAAAAAGAAATGGTGACCTTGGATTCCACGTTCCAAAGAAATACACACAGTAAGTCCTCAACAAATACATCTTCATCCAACAAGGAATGACAGCCAGCCTCTACTATGAACACTGTTGGCAAAACAACTTCAAGGTCTAGTTGTTATGAGAGAGTAGACAAGAATAAAGGATAACTCATAGAAGCAGGAGAAGACTCAATGGCATGAAGTGCAGACAGAGAAAAACTCCATGCTGTGTTTTTTTCAGAATTCACTGTCTTCGCTGGGTCGTTTCTCTGCTTCCCCATATCCTGAACAAAGAACTAAACTTCCTATAGAAAAAAATATTTATGAACTGTATTTTGTAGTTCAAAATGAGTGATTCAAAAATTAAGCTAAAGTTTGCATGTTATTTTTCAAATGAAGAGTCCAAGGGAAGTTATTTTCAGGAGAGACCTATGACATATATATTTTTTTCATTAAAAAAATCACATATGCTAGTTTTGCATTTTACTTTTGGGATTAAAAATAAGACTTTCCAAAAACAACAAAAAACAAAAATGCAAGCACAAAAATTACACTGACCTTATTTCCTCAACACTTTTACTGCTTTTTCAACCAAAATTTATTTAAGGATTCCTTTAGGGCTCTCAGCATTTCTTGATCCTTGCAGAGGGGTATCTTTATTGAGGGGAGAAAGTCCTTTGGTATTAGATACAACAAGGATCTGAATATGAGCCCCCACTAAAGCAAAAATGGTTGGTCCTAAAATGGTCTGAGCAAAGACAGTCTCGGGGTGGGGTGGAGAGAAAGAGATAGCTGGAGCTAGAGAGAGAGAGAGAGACAGAGACAGAAAGTCACCAGCCTATTAGGAGCCCTGACACTGCATAAGTTATTTCTTAATGAATATACAAGGGAAAGCATAAATATTACCATTAAGCAGAGTGGATGTGACGATCCAAAGCAAGCTACCTGGCTGATTGCTGTCTTATTTTTTTTATTCTTTTTTAATAATTCCATTTCCAAACTGCTCGATTCCTAACACTGATGCTCCAAAGCTACTGTGAATACACTGCCTGAATACTTAATGAAGTAAACAACAAACAAAATGGCTCATCTTTGGTGCCCCCAGCTAGCATCCCAAACTGGATATAATTAAAGGTATGAACAAGCAAGCAAGGAAGTAATGGACCTGCAAAGCCAAGGTTCTGAGAAATTATCGGGCATCCTGCACTGCACCAGTTCAAATTTATCACTCATTATCTCCTATACCGGAAAGATGCAGACCCACATGTTGGTACTCTTCTCCCCTCTTGTCCCTCTTCCTCCAGCCTTTTTTTCCTTTTCACTGCTAAATAACTACTTTAAGACAATTACTGCTTGTGACTCCCACCCACCCGCAGATCACCTTTTCTTTTTTTTTTTTTTTTTTTACTCTTAGAAAGCCAGTGACCTATAAAAGCCCTCTACGCCTAAAATACATGGAGATTTCAAAAATATAAGGATGTTCCTAACACACACACTTGCACACCAACTTACAAAGCAAAGCACAGATTTTAACACTGCCATCTTACCTCCTCCTTATTTATACCAATGGTAAAGACTAGGTTCAAATGCCCTCAAAGAAAAATATCCTGCCCACCCCTCCATACACATACACATATCCATATACACACACACACACACATTTTCTTTCATACCCAGGCCCTTGACTGAAGGGATGGCTTTCAGCTCACAAACATTGTTATGGATTTGCACACTTATAGTTTCTTAAGTGGCAGCTAAAGAAAGGTGTTTGGTTACTAACAGACTGCAGGGTCTGAGTATATCTTTTTAAATAAATATTTGAAATTTCATATTTTTCTAAGAAGAGAACTCCTGGAGTCATGAAGAGAAACCAGTTCTTATGGGAAACAACCCAGTTTGGTTTTCTTTCCATTTATAGATGCACATATACTTGCAAGTAAGTGTGTGTACATGTTTAGTAATACCAAATAAGGAAAGACTAAGACAGGTGCAGGAATCCGCAACACACTTATACTGATACACACAGAGTCTCTCTGCCTCTCTTTCTCACACACACACTCTTTCCACATATACATTAAATGGATGGGGGAATGGATAGTGGTAAATGAAAGGTTGACTTTACTTTCAAAAAAAGAATTGACCAATTCTGTACAACATGGCCCGTCGACTGGACAATAGTAAGATAAAAGCTTGAAAATGTTCATGTCCCTTCCTGGCCCCAAAATTCCCAATGACATTGGGGAAAAAGTACTGCATTGCAGCATTTGCCAGCGCATACTCGTGTGTTTAGCATCCGCTGGCCAGCTCACCAACAAATGTACATATTAAATGCCTAGGCATATAAATTAACTGCCTGGTGGCCACAGATCATTGGAGCTAATGAAGAAATTTGTCAAGCCCAAAGTACTTTTGTCTATGTATGATGACCTCTATGAAGACCACCATTTCTTACTTGAGGTACATACAATTTGTTTCTTTTTTAAAAAAAAATTAATATAAGGTGTTAAGGTGCTCAGGGCTAAATGAAGCAGCACATCTCCTCATGGAAGAAATAGCATTTGGCCTACATATAGGAAAAGAACCCACCTATAATAAGGAAATAAGTGGAAAGGGAAGAAATCAAACCATAGAAAAGGACTTACTCTGAGGAAACCCTATTGTTACTCATAGTAACTCTAACTTGAGAAAAACACCTCAATTCATCCACAAGTCCTTTTAGAGATATTGAACACACACATACAAAGCACCATTCATGCAATAATTTCTAGATATGAAATTTCAAATAGCTTATCCTTAATAGAAATCCTAAGTTTAAAATATCTGAAGTCTAACATGTCCCAAACCCAATTTCAAGACTAAGTTTAGAAGTAAAAGGCAAATGCGCAGTTCATTTTCCTTCTCTCTCTCTTTTAAAAATATTCTATTGTTATTATCTCACAACAATCTGGCCTTCCTCTCATAACAGCATCCTAATTTTCAGAGGACCAAGGAAGGGGTATTGGGAAAGAAAAAGTTTTAAGGTTTTGTGCAAACCATCAAATGGAAGCAAGGCCATCTATATCTGGCCAGGAGAATGACTTGAATGAATGGCAGGTAGAAATGAATGGGACTGAGACCACAAATGAATGGTTAAGTTGTTTGTTAGCTTTTTAAGAAATGAGATATTAAATTGTCTTGTAAATAAACAATTCTCAAAGTAATTTTTCAGCTACTTCCCCATCTATGTTAATTTTACCCTTTCAAAAATTTAAATACTAAATGATTTAGCTATTACGCTACTATGAGATATATGGACACTCAGATCATTAAAACTGCGACTTAGTCAGATGTTTTTTGCAGAAATATTTCCAATTGGATTTTCACTTTTTAATAAATGCACATTCAGCCTTGTGCTTCCATAAAGGCACACCTCCACATGAAGGTAGTAGGCATTAATATTTTTAAGACAAAGGAGCGAGAAAGGTCAGCATCAGAACCACGTGTCTTTTTTACAACCCAAGCCAAGATGACACTTCTTACAGAAATTATTTTCCCCTGACTAAAAATTGCCAGACAATTCTCAGAAAATAAAAAAGAAACTATATTAGAGACTTAAAAAAATTCTATTTTTTAAAAGGTGACATAGGCTTATGCATTCAACACATGGCCACAAGGTTCAAGTGTATCACAAAAAATATAAGTTTATTTATTTTTACCTCAAGAGTGAAAACACAATTTTTAAATCCCCTAATAAGAAGAGAAAACAAAAAGATGTATCTGCAAGGAAAAAAGAATTGGGGGGGATTTGCAATGAAGAGAGTAAAAATTAAGAGTACTTTCAATAAAGCCAATTATATTTCCTAATCTTTTAATGTATTTCAGCATTTTTTAATCTCTCATTTTGGGGCTTATAATTAGCTACCTGATCATGTATCTATTTTGTCCCTTAGTATAAATCCCTGAGAGATCACCATTTCAGTTGTTTTTACGCTATCTCCTGTTCACCCAAGTACTACACCTTTCAATCCTTATGGTACCCACCATCATGAGAAAACGAGACTATTAGTAAAACACACTTAGAGAAAAAAAGAGAAATGCTTGTCACCCAGTGCACACATGGGTCCCAGACGTTCAAAGACACTAAAATAAAAATCAGCTTTTCACTCAGTTTGTGCCAAGACCAGAACCAGGACCAAATGCCAAATGGAAGGCAGTGGTTGTGAGAGTGCAAGCCTGATGCATCCTGTGACTGTGGGCATGGGGAAAGAAGGAAAGCAAAAGGATCTTCATTTATTATTTTGTAAAGTAATTTCTACTCAGGAAAAAAAAAATGAGAGGTAGAATGAACTCCCCTGAAACTAGAGTATCAACATCTGATTTAGTAAAAATACCAATATCACTTAACCCCAAATCATTACTTAGGGTAGATCTATTCTACCTATATTTTTCCTATGAATATTTGCTGGAAATTTCTAAGAAATCATTTGCAGAACCTATCAGCTGTGGGAGTTCACTATTATGCTTCCGTCAACTTCATTCAATATAATTTACATTTTTTTCAAATGGTCTCACAGGATTCCTTGCGATTTTTCGCATGTACAATTTCACAGCAGGGAAAAGGGGGAAAAAGGAAAAAAAAAAAAAAGCAAGATTCCCTACCTTCCCTTCCCCCTCTCCTCCTCTTTGGGTTTTTTAAAAACAACAACAACAAAACACACACACACACGCACACACACACACACAAACAGGGGAGACAGAGCAGATGCTTAAAAATAGATTCCTAAAAATCACTGTAAACCAGAGTTAGAAATGTAATTAACACCTATTTATAACAAATAATTAAAGTTGGGCTGGCCACAAAGAACAGCAAAGATAATCGAGGTCCTGTCCCCCTCCCCTTTTTTTTTTACACTGTTTGCAGTGTGTTCTCATGATAGCCACCTGCTCCCTACTCGGCTTCTCCTCTGTTCGTTTCCCCGGCAACCTTTCATTGGGTTTTCCTCCCAGCTATCGCTTTCAGTTGGGCTGCTCGGTCTAATCTTATTTGTTTTACACCCATCAAAACAAGCAGCCAGACAAAGGCAATCCTCTAAGAATGGGAAAAAGACCACAGCTTTGTTATAACATCTATGCAGAGCAAAAAGTCCTCCCCAGGCTTTTCTAGGGAAAAATAAGTAAGATGATTATGAATTTACAGCCTGCCCCCATACCCAGCTCTGAAACCCCGTGAAACCTATTGCTGGAGAAAATTCAAAGTCAAAGTGGGCACTCGTGGCATCTGATCATGCCATTTTGTGCCATATCTTCAGGGTCAACATCAGGCGACAGAAGCGGCACTCAAGGAGTTTCCCTGATTCTTTTTTCAGAAAAAGATGATGCTAAAAATAGATTTACTACTTCGGCAGAAAGGTTTTCCACTTCCCCTTCCACATTCGAAAGTCCTGTTTCACAATTGCATCTGCTGGTACTGAATCTCACCTCCTCCACCCCTCATTCCCATCCTTCCCCATCACTCCTAGCATGAGATTGAAAAGAAATGTGCCTTTAACTTTATCAGTCGTGTAATTCCGTTGAAGGCTCACAGAGGCGGTGGACACGCCAACCAACAGTGACGGTGACATTGATTGTCAAAAAAGACACCAACCTTCCTTGGCTAAAATGTATGTTTGCTGGAAGAGGCAGTGTGTGTGCCTGTGTGCATGCAGTGCCATTACACTTGGAGATGGATTCTGGTTTTCAGAAAAGAGAAATACTAATAAACACACACATACATACACACACAAACGATCAGCACAGTGATTTACAATGCACAGTCCAGCATCCTTACACATACACACATACAAGCGCGCGCACACACACACACACACAGGGCTGGGACCTCCAGGCTGCCTTCCTCTTTTCACTTACCATCTTCAAGCCATTCCACTCCATCTGTGATCAGAAGAAGATGGACCCTCACACAGTGTGTCAAAAGCGGAAAGGAACGTTATGTAAAAGCTGACATTCCTTCTTACAGAGCTGCTGCCCAGAGAAGGAAGCAACAACTCAACACGCCAGGCACTGCTACACATACAAGCCGCCTCCTCTTTTTTATGAGGTCATGACAGGAAACTCTTTGAAATACAAGATGCAGCATTTACTGAAGCCCAAATAAATCACTCTCTTTGCCGTTTTGACTGCGCAGTCCCCCGAAACACAACTGCCCATCTCAATGTTCAGTATCCAGGAGCTGCCTCTCGAGGTTTAGACTTCCAGCACGGAAATGGAGAGATTCCTAACCCCGCTGCATCCACCCCCAGCCCCACAAAACCCAGGCACGTAGACAAACCCCCTCTCGCTTACAAAAAGAAAACCCTTCTTTTGCCATTATGTCTCAAGTAATATAACCTCTTCAATAAACCAGCAATTATTTCAGCCCTCCCCCCCCACCCCTTGCCTTTATGTTGAAGGGAAAACTGACAACGACTTGTTAAAAATGACAATCTTATATCCCCACTGCTTTTCAATAAAAGGACCTACCCGCACTCTCTACACAAAAGAGATAGTAAATGTAGGAACCAAACAGCAGCACAGAACTAAACTCTTGTGCAAGCATAAGACTGGTCAAGGTGTAGATGCTTTTCTTCCCTCCAGCAACACAAACAACAGATTATAAATCTAGTCATACCTACCATAACCATTCTTATTGGCAAATATTGGGTCTCGCAGAGCTTCGACTCTTCTGTTAAAATTTGCAAAGATTTCAGAATATATATTTAAAATGACTACTATTGTTATATATAATTAAAGATCCACAAAACACGGTGTGGATGATTGTAAAGCAAATCAATTATTTTTGGGGGGGTGGGCGGGGGAGAGAAAGAAAAAAAGAAAAGGAGCAGTGAGCTGAAACCCCCGATTCTAGGATGTAGATAAGAACAACTGAACAGAGCCTTGCTGAAATTGGCTCGAAGCTTCCCCTTTTTACATCCATTTATGGGACCATCTGTCAGCCGAAGCCTGGATCTGATTGGCTGGGGAAACGAAAGGAGGCGTTGCAACATCAGGTGCTATTTAAATTAGCTACTGCCAGATTGACGATGTTAATGATTTGGTGACCTCTACAACAACAGAGACCAGATTTCTGAACTGCTTCTTGTGTCTGGTAATTAAGGCCCGGCTGAAGCAACAACAGCCATATTTGTATTTTTACCTTTTCCCTCCTCCCAGCTCAAAAGTACTGTAACAACTGCAGGTCACTGGAGGCTTGCAAACCTTAACTAACAGTGGGAGGGTCCTTCTTTTCCCCTGTCCTGAGGGCCAAACCATCCCACCCCTCTGATGGAGGGCTTTTCCACTGTAGAATATTTTCAACCACCTTATCTTTCCAGACAGTTGCTTTCTAGCGAAATGCATATTTAATGATCTGCCTGTAGGCTTAAAGATACAACAAAAGCACTTTAATGTGCTAATTCATCTACAATTTAACTTTATTATTTCCTGATATTGTTGATTTTTAGTAAGTACTGCTCCTTCTCCAGCTAACATGGCCAACATTTCAAAAGCGAGCAAGTTGGGGATTAAGCTTGCTCCGTGAACTAGGTTCACACAAGTTTGTCTCAGAAAACTATTTCCTAATAAACAAAAAGAAAAAAAATGGTGGGGATAATGGAGGGGCAGCTGTCAGCCTCTACCTTTCTGCCTTCTGTCTGAGCTTTTCAAAACTAAGGATGATGAATGATTTATTTAAATGAATTTATTTTTCATCTTGGATAGGGGCATGATCTGAATTTTTAAAAATCCACTAAAACACTTTCTCCTACTGTTTTAGAGAAAGGTAAAGCATGCTTTTGACAACAGCCTCATTTCAAAACCTGTGCAGAGTGCTCATTTTGCTTAGCTAAATAAGTGATTTTGCTTCTCTCCTTCAAAGGGATGTCTTTTTGTCTTTGGCCTCTTAAGAGATTTGCAAAGAGACATTTAGCAAGTGTGTGGTGATGTATACAGTTTGTCTGCCTATTTACATATTTTATAGCCTCTACACTACCAAGCCATCATAGTGTATTTTTTGTTCTGGTTTGGGTTTTTAAAGTGGCTTACCTGAGAAGTTCATGCTTCACACCTATGCAAAAAACTAATGTATCACTGTTTATTTAACTCATAATTTAATCAATTTGTTCTTCGATAAATACACAGTGGTAACACATATTATCAAAGACAAAATTCAATGTAATCTTTAATCTTTGGCAGTGAGACAGAACTAGGCAGAGTAGAAATAAAGACCAAAAAATATGCTATATCTCTGGGTTTCAAAGTCCAAGAATAAAATGGGTTTGTGAAAAATTATTAGAAAATAAAATAATCTTACATTTTTCAAGACTAAAACTGTTCTGTCCAAGATACTGTTTCATAAATACACACATATAAACATACATATATATTCATACTTTAGAAAATACAGATACATCATAAAAAAATATGTGTTGGGTACGCTGCATAATCCATTAGACTTCAGTATGAATACGTTCAGCTTTAGAAATGAAAATACATGAAATAGAATAGTAAAAATGTTAAAACTATAATTCCTTAAAGTGGAACAATAATTAAGTAAACTTTTAAAGTAATTTCTTTAGCAAATGTATAAAATGTCTTGTGAGTCACAATAGTACTACAGTATCTGTTGAACTGTGTACTGAGGATGAATTCACAGGTTAAAGTGTTCTAAATGGTTCAGCATATGTGCACAGAGTAGGTACGTGTGCCCCAAATCAACAACATAAACTCTGAGTGCAATTTCACCAATATTAAAATATTGTGAAAAGTAAACATTAAGACAATGCTGACAAACACACAAATAAAAACAGCTCGCTTGGAACAAAATATTTACTTAGATTTCTCTGGAGGTTATAAAAGATAAAATTTTACAAAACGCTTTTCTCCCATCCATACTAACCTCAGCACACTTATTGAACCATAAATTAACATTAGGTATATTAAAAGATATTCTGGCCACTTTTCCAAAATAGTAGCTGTATATACAGTATAAATAACTAGCTGGTTTTGCTAGGCTAAAAAATTCATGCATTTCTTATATTGATCACTTTTCCACAAACCTCCACTCTAAAGTCTTTCAACGGAATCCTCAGACAAATGCACAAATGTCCTCAGAGGCCTTTTCTCTAAAGACAAAGGCAGAATCCTATTGTTGGGAAAAGTCAACCTTATTATCGCATTTCCAATAGTACCATTCATCCTTCAGAGTGAGGGGCTGACCGCTACATCAGTGTGTGACATTTGTAAAGCAACAGATTCTCAATATATTATCTCAAGAATCAGGCAGGCGAGTCTCCCAGTCATGCATGATTTTTTTTTTTTTTTTTTTTTTTTCTGCCACAATCCACCACCACAGAAAGAAACTTGTCTCACTCAAGCAGCTAAGGCAACCTAAAAATGATATCCCAGCACTGTGGGGCTGCCAACACCGCTGTATTCCTCTTACCATAAATGAGCAGTTTCTTGACTCATTAATAACAATTTCCCTTAAAAGAAGTAGTCTCATATCAGTCAGCCCCTTGCCACCATGCACACATCCCAAAGGTTGCAGATATCTCAGCATCAGTCGCCGGCAGCCAGCTTTCCCACACAGAGTCCAGATGGACTGTACCAGAAGCCAATTCAGCGTTAATAACTACCTACTCCGCGCAGTGGAGAAGCCTTACGTGGCACAATGGGCTAGGAAACAGCAGCCGGCTGAAACTGCAAATAAAAAAAGACAACCAAATTCTCCAAAAGCACCAAAAGGAAGGAACAGAAATGGAAGCGTGAATTGTATTTCCTTGACTTCCATGAGGCGGAAAAAAGGAATCCTTCATAAATATAGGGAAAAAAAAGAAGAGGGGGGGAAAAACAGATGCTGCCCAGAAAAAAGTGACAAAATATTACCTCATTATTTAACAAAGCAGCATTAAGCGTCCTGCTGATTTCAAACATCTTGCCACAGATTTTGTTTTAAGAGAAACAGATAGAATCCTTTGCAAAGCACTCCGTCTGCAAAGGGTTCTTCAATTTTCTTGCGTGTCACGGAACAGTCAATATATTATTTCCCTAGAGTTCGTACATTAAAACCTCTAGTCAGTGAGCTGAATTTTCCCCTTATCTCACACACAGTAGACTCCTGTTATATGTACTGCTCTCTTTGCAAGAGCAGCCTGCCCCAAACATGGCTGGTGTTTAAACTACTCTTTAAAGTAACAGTTCACTATATAACCACCAGGTGGGTAGAGTGCACAGATTCAAATGAACCATCTTAAAATATTTCTTTTTTTTTTTTTTTCCCTTGGAATAGCTTTTGGGTGTAAAATGTGACATGAGAAACACCAGCATCCTAACAGGCAAGATTGTCTCTCACTATATCTTGTCAAAATAAATAAATAAAATTCCTTCTCTTGACTTAAAGCAAGGAAATGAAACAAAACAAAACACTGCCACCAATTCTAATAAGAACTGTGAAGAATGAAACACAAGCAAGCTTTGTTTCATTTAGCAAAGGATGAACAAGGAAAATACAATCAACACAGAGCAAGGGGGAAGGCCAAAAACCTCACGGAAATATTTCTCTTAAGCAAAAACAGAAAAATATTCACACACAGTGAAGAAAACTCAGAAGTGTGCATTTGGATGAAGCACATACAAGAAGGAGGCAAGAGTTTAAGGGTGCAACTTTTCTTCTGAGTAGAAATTAAGTTTATTTAATGTGGGTCTTTCCTGATAAGAAATAACTGAAAGCTTAGAAGTAAAGACACTGAAAAAAAATACAAAATCTTAAGCCTCTCTTTTTAAAATACAATTAAATGAATAGTGATAAACAACCACAAGAGCAAGCCAATCACAGATCTCTACCCATTGCTGTTCTTTTTCCCGAAGATCTGCCTCGAAGTGGAACATTTCTGTCGTATACTATTTTGGATGTATAGCTAACTTGGCATCTCCTTTGTACCACTCTATTCCAATTAATCTACTCCTCTGCCAAGAATAAATAGACTGTCCCAAGTTGAAAGCTCCAAGTGATTGGGGGTATGTTAAAAGGATATAGAACCACCTGAATAAAAATAAATTACATCACTTATACTGTTATATGGCCTGATTTTAAGGAGGATCTTATTACGTACAAAGCATGCAACACCATTCTATGTTCCACATGTGTCTAAAACAGAAACCAACACACACAGATACCTGGGATTTTCTTTTCTTGGCTGAACAAAATTAAAGGTCTGGAACCTCCACATTTTCTTGCAAACACAGGTGTTGACACTAATATTTTTCCAGCCCGTCCAGGCAGTATTTAGCCATACACGATAGTGACTATCTCCTTCATCTTTAAGTCAAGACGGCATCACTTAATACCATTTAACCTCCTTGCATATATTAAGTTTCAAGTGACAATTTTTAACTGGCGAGTGAGAAGGAGGAATTGCTCTCATCAAATTCTGGTTGTATGAAATAAGCTAATTTGTACACTCACCATATGTCTTAAACACTAATTAAAAAATGTCACTTTCTTCAAACATTAAAATGTAATCAGCCTAGTAAATAAAATATTCTCAAGTTTTCTTGCCTTGGTGATAATTTCGAGAGTGTTTATCTCAAGGTAACCTCTCTATTTTGATTACCAAGGAAGACTTTTAATTTGAAAAGGGAAAAAGGGGATACTGGGGACTGGGGGTCGTGAGAAGAGAAAACCACTACTGTATGAAGCTGCACAAAGGAAAATAAGATGAAGCGGGTTTTTAAGGACCCAAAGTCTTGTTACCCTAAGGCAAATCCAGCCAATCAATACCACCCATTGACGGTCTACCATCTGCCAGGCTATCCAGCGATGTGGCTAAACAGACCTGTTCCATATGACTGTAGCCGGCTCATTTTCAGTCGATTAGGGCAGTTCCAGAGCATTCACATGCAACAGCACAAAACTCCAAGTCAGACTGAGCCTCTCTCTTCACACCAGTCCCTCCGAGCACAGCTGCAGACCTTTTCCTCCTGTTCCGGCTGTCTGGATTACCTCTTCTTGCTCCTTAATTGAATTGGCAAAATGGGGTGGGAAGGTAGAGTGAACAGACACTCACATATCCACACACACACACATATAGATAATTGCTGGCCCTTCTTCACTGTTAGGCAGAAATCAGGAATTCCATGTGCTCTGCCCTAATAGCACACCATTTAAATAGCGTCATCAGTGACTACGACCTGACATTTTCTTGTAGTTCAATTTCTTTTTATCCTTTACCTCTTCCCTTGAAAAATAAACCTAGACTGCTGGCATTTTTTTCTTTAGGAAAAATACAATCAGTCTGTCCAGAAAATGGTATCCTATATGTAAAAGCTTTTGAGAAAATTTAAAGCTTAATTTTCCTTTGTTGAATTGTGGTGTTGGTTTCTTTTTTTTTTTTCTTTATCATGTAGAAATATTAAATCAATTTTTATAGGAAAATGCAAACATACTACAGAGGCAAGAAAGATGCACCAGATTGACGTGAAAGAGTCTACCAGAAATTCACTGTCGAATGTTCTCTGTGAGATATATGACCTGATAGTCAATAATGCCTTTCTCCTTCCTAAGGAGTTTGTCTACTACAGACTGTGGGAAAGCTAGAAGAATGCTACTGTGGGGGGAAATGTGACAAATGGATGTCTAACCTGTCTAAACCACCAAGCGTTCACCTGTGCAGGTAAATGGACCTAAAAGTAGATTCATACTTCATCTTCCTGCTTTCTTTTCATATTCCTAAGCCTTATGCAAGAACAGCAGCTGAAAGTAAGATGCCTTTCCAGAGTCAATGTATGCTTACTTTTTCAAATGTGCCTTTGACCATACTCTTAAAGCACTAGAATCTCTTTCTGGGAAAGAAAATTTGAAGTACAGGAAAACTATCTTACTTAAAAAATTCTTAAAAAAAAAAAAAAAAAAAAGGTAAATACACATTTATCCAAGCATCTGATTTAGGTAGAATGGCTGTCTGGACTTTTCCCTGATATAGTCTTCATCACAACCCCTAAAAAACTCAGCAGGGTCAATGTGAAAACACACAGAGATTTCTGAAGATCCCTGCATTAAGGGATTTGGGGCCTTTTCATATCAGTTCAGATGAACTTTACAAAAAGTTAAAAACCAAAACGAAGAAACAAACAAAAATCTCTGCTATATATATAAATTTTTATACATCTAAGTGCACTGAGCAGGTAAAGTATGGAGTAGCTATTCATACCATTAAAGGATATAGTGGTTGGTCAGTTAAATACGTTTTTAAAAATGATTTGATATGGAATTAAAAAAAATTCTGGACTCATTTATAATTCTGTAACTAATAATAAAGGAATATATGTAAAAGGCAAAGAAGGTACATCTGTGGAAAAAGAAGGGGGGAGGAGGAGGAGAAAGAAGGAAGAAAAGGTCAAAAGGAGAGGAGGGGAGGGGAGAAAGGGAGAAGAAGAAATAAGAAATTAACAGGAATTCTAAAGCACAAATGAAAACGCTATATTTTACCAGGAGTCTACTGTATACCAAACACTGTATTAGGCCCTTGACATACACAATTTTACTCAACCCCACAGTAGTGACAACTATAATATCTAAGCATTACTTCTAGAAAGGTGTTTTCCTTATCCAAAAGTAAGATATCTCTTCCATTATGTCACAGAAGAATATGCTCAGTAAATATTTGTGTTTTTTAATTAAGATTTTTTTTTTTTTTTGGTAGAGATAGGGGTCTTGGTATTTTGCCCAAGCTTGTCTTGAACTCCTGGCCTCAAGGGATCCTCCTGCCTCAGCCTCTCAAAGTGCTAAGATTATAGGGATAAGCCTCTGTGCCCAGCCTTAGTAAATATTTGCTGAATCAGTGAGAAAGATGGGCACAGACTAGAAGAGAAAGGAAAGGGAAGGTGAAAGTCATGCTCAATTTTTTCTCAACTAAAAAATCACAAGATTAAAAAAATAAAAAAATTATTTAAAAAATTTTCTTGAAAAGATTTCTTTGTGACATGCTTTTAGCTAGGTATGTCTTCAAGATATCTCATTTAATCTATTATTACGATCAGGCTGTAAATCTGGAGTGGGAGAAATACAAAAGATTAAAGCTGGAAAGCAAAACATTTTAGAAAGCAGGATGAGTACCTGATTGAGTGCCCAACCCTACCCCTTTTTCCTCTTTTAAACCTGAAAAAAACCCTTACATACAGTAGTTGCTCAACAAACAGTAGTTGAATTAAGTTATATATCCTTATTTCCAAGCAGTGCTGAGTTACAGGGAATGAAGGAAGATCAATAGTCCCACTCATTAACACTTCAAGTACTATCCCAAGGCCCATTCTGTTTGATTCAACTAGGGGTTGCTGAACATCTCCTTCAGGTAAAATGATATGTTAGGCTCTATAAGCCTCAATGTCCTCATCTGTAAAATAGGCACAATAATACTTCACTTATGGTTTGTTGCCATAAAAAAAAAAAAAGAAAAAACAACATACATAGGCTTGGTGGAGGCATCATTCTAAATGGCAGCAATTATTACTAATATGCAGAATGGGAGGAAATGCATAAATTAGTATTAGTTTCAGGATAATTCAGTCTTGTTGAGGAAGATATTATACAAAGACTCTCAAAATAACTAGAGAATAACAAGACAATCATAACTAACAAAGGCTGAACGGTCTGTACCAGTTCTAATAAAAAAAATGCCTGCTGCAGATAAACATTTATTTAGTCTTGTGGGCAAAGTTCAGTACTAAATTATTGGTGTGAACAACAAAAAGAAATAGAAGTCATGGCCCCTACCTTCAAGGAGCTTAAAATCTGGTTGGGAAGGAGCTTTCCTTTTTACACATGAATCCTAATAGCCTAAGGAAGGATGTAAAAAGAATACCAAAATTAAGTGTTAGAGATAGTTGATAAGCCTCCCCCTGTGGGGGAAGGGAAGGCTTCATGGGAGAAGCCTGAACTGAGGCGAGGTCCAAAGAATCATAAGAATTGGCTAGGAAAATGCAGAATATTTTTAATATAAGAATAGGGGTGGGGTAGGGGGAAAGGAAAGAGATACCGATAGCCATCGCATCCTAGCCAGAATCCCTGTGAGGGCTCCTCTGAATCTATTCCAACCTCCTCCATTTTTAAAAGCTATAAATAGAGGGATATTAAGATATGACTACTGTGGGAGGGCAGACCTCTTATTCAGTAAGTTCTTTATAAAAGGAACAAGAATTAATATTGATGGAACATTCACTGTGTGTTGAACATTATGGTAGGTGCTGTGCCTATAAATCTCATAACTCTGAGATTTCCAACAAGAAAACTAGAGATTACAAAATTTAATTGATTTTCTCAAGATCATGTAACTAGTAAGAAGAGGCCAATTTAGGTTTCACGCTTACGTATGCCCAGCCTCAGTCCACAGTCTTTTCTCTATAACATACCAACTTATATAGAAAAGTGTGAATCTAAAGATATTTAAGTCTTATTTTCTATGTTACTCTATACTCAAAAACTAACATTCAAAATAATGTCTTTGACTTCTATTGACATTTAAAACAGTAACAATCAAAATAATCTATGCCTGTAAATTCACTATTCTGCCACCAGGTGATAATAGAACTCTGGTCCTACGAGGATTACAAGGGAAACATTTTGTCTACGTTATTTTGTGCATGTGCTATTCCATTCCCCATGCTTGGAAGTGGTGTAGAGAGTGACTGATCTTTAGATGAAATTGTCTACTCAAGTCCCAAAACATTAATCTTTACAAATATTTCCAAATTTTATTTATTAAAAATCCAACTGTGAACATAATTCTAGACCTCAGTAATTTTCAAGCAATTCAATTACAGATTGCATTCAATGGATTATAGTTCATTGTTATTTCTTTCTTTTTCTTTTTCTTTTCTTTTTTTTTTTTTGAGATGGAGTTTCGCTCTGTCGCCCAAGCTGGAGTGCAGTGGCGTGATCTCGGCTCACTGCAACCTCTGCCTTCCTGGTTCAAGCAATTCTCTTGCCTCAGCCTCCCGAGTAGCTGAGATTACAGGCATGTGCCACCACGCCCGGCTAATTTTGCATTTTTATTTTTAATAGAGATGGGGCTTCTCCATGTTGGTCAGGCTGGTCTTGAACTCCTGACCTCAGGTAATCCGCCTGCCTCGGCCTCCCAAAGTTCTGGGATTACAGGTGTGAGCCACCGCACCCAGGCAGTTCACTGTTACTTTCACACTGTACTATGAGTTTGCATGGCAGAAATTGTACGTTATTTGCCTTATAACCCCAGCACACAGAATAACAGTACCTGGAATATGGTGGACACTCAAGAAAAGAATATAAATTATTGATTTCAAATAATTCAGAAAAACTTTTGAACCAACTACTTAGGGTATAATTTGGTGGTCAATGCTCTATTCACTAAAACATAACTTTCTTTATCAAGTCATCCTTAATGCTGACTTATTACAAAAATCCCTTTCCTGAGGTTGGTCACCAGCAGAAGCCTTAGATCAACAGCCCATGGCTGCTTTTCTTTCAGTGGTTAGGCACTTCCCTTCTGCCTTAGCCAGGGACATTCTACATTTATTACAAGCCCTGCCCTACTTGGTAGTCTAGTTTCCAACTCTCTTATGCCCAGAAAGGTTGCTTCCTTTCTCTATGAGAGGTGAATAAAAAAATGTGGAAAACAAGAGAGGCATGCTATACAACTGTCAGAAAGAGGCAACTCTCCACTTGACCCTTTTTAGTTCTTCCCCTCTCTGACGCTAAAGCTGGGGAAATGATTTAACTACTTTTAAGCAGAAGAGTAAAGTTACACATTAATGCTGAGTAGCTCATTTCCCTTAGCAACCCCTTAGCAACAGCAGCTTCAAGTTCAAAATACCTCCGTGAAAAGGATCACATCTTTAACGAAGATGAGTATTTTCTTAATGTAAGGTTTTTGAACAGAAGTTTTAACATTACAACACCCAAAGCCTTGTTTGCTACAAGTGCTTATTTTGTGTTAACTTTCCTTTATGATATTGTGAGGTAACCATAATGATGCTAGGCTTCTACAAAATTTGAGTGTCTAGAAAAGCCCTGGTCCTTCCCTAAAATTATTCACAAACATAACTTTTCCTTTTTTTTTTAAATCAAGTCATTGTTAATCCTAGGTCATTATAGAAATTACACTTAGGTTATTTTAAAAGGGTTATTGATATTGAACTCACTATTCAATCTAACCACTTGCTATTCCTCCCTTACTATAAAGAGTATTTACTAATTTTATTATTTGATACCTACTTTGCCCACTTCATTACCCATAAAATGAACCGCGGGATAATTACATAATCATCACATTGATTAGTTTTCCACTGTTAGTGAAATAAGAATGCTTGCAAAAAAGTTCTCTAGCCTTTAAAAATCCTATGAATGTAAATGTGTGTTATATATGTTATGCATATTATTAAAACTTACATCTTGTTCAAGGATTTTGAAATGCTTACATGATCTTCAATGTTTCACAACTCAAATAATGTAAAAACTCCTGCTTGAAATTTTTTCTTTATTATTTGTTAGCACATGGGTACCTTGGGGCAAAAGAAAACAAAACACACAAGGGCTTAGAACAGTAATCTTAATGGATATCTTCACTATTAAAAATTTATTATCAATTTATGTGTGCCACTTCCATGATATGGATAGCTAAAAGACAGATTTCCCCCATATCTTTGACATAGTATCAGTAGTTAGCCAAACTGAACCATCTACCTAATATGAATTTGTACACATTTGCATGTGTAAGAGAACTGAAGAACATACCTAGAACAATGGGCCTTATACACAGTAGGTGATT
Organism: Piliocolobus tephrosceles; assembly: GCF_002776525.5. Taxonomy (NCBI): domain Eukaryota; kingdom Metazoa; phylum Chordata; class Mammalia; order Primates; family Cercopithecidae; genus Piliocolobus; species Piliocolobus tephrosceles. Next base: position 172,207,514 of record NC_045434.1, read on the forward strand.
GGTGCATGTTTGTGAAAGTAAGATCCATTTTAATTCACTCGGGAACATAAAAGGAAGAGCCAGGAGACATGAAGGCCAGTTTCATCTCTGCTACTAGTAATTCTATGACCTCAGGCAAACCACTTGTCCTCTCTGGACCAGAATCTTCTTGAGTAAATAAGAAATGAAACTAGATGATTCCTGAAATCTCTGCCAGCTCTAATATGTCAGAGTTTAAAAATAAGTAGTTTTTAATTAGCAATTTTAATTCAGTAGGGTTTACTCAGATTTTCAACTGACTTTACACTGTAATAATGCTGGCTAAAGGGAAATTAAGCTTTTGAAGAAGATTTTTAAATCTGCCTCAAAGAAAGAGCCAGGGTAGTAGCATGTTCCTCTAACACCCAGTCTGGTCGCCAGAGGTTTTGTTTTTTCTTTCTCTTTGAAAGAGGGTCTTGCTCTGTCACCCAGGCTGGAGTGCAGTGGTGTGATCATAGCTCACTGCAGCCTTGACCTCTCAGGCTCAAGTCATCCTCCCACCTCAGTCTCCTGAGTAGCTGGGACCACAGGCCTTTTCTCCAACACCCAGCTAAATTTTTATTTTTATTTTTAGTAGAGACAAGATCTCACTATGTTGCCCAGGTTGGTCTCAAACTCCTGGACTCGAGCGATCCTCCTGCCTTGACCTCTCAAAGTGCTGGGATTACAGGTATGCACCACTGTGCCTAACCAAGTTATTTTAATAAAATGCAGAACTGGAGATGGTTGGTTAAAAATCATTAAAACCATGGGCTTTTAAAAGTCAGGGACCAGGACTTTGATTAAGTCCAAAGATACTCTCTGAACTGTAGTGTCGTATTTAAACTGGGACAACAATAATGCCTAAACTTGTGAGGATTAGATGAGATAATCCATGTAAGGCATGTATTATGGGGTGTGACATGCTGCTAATTACTCAAAAATGTTCACTATTTTTTATTAGGTTGAAACATGAAATTGTTATTATAGGTTAAAAGCAGTCAAGCATGGTCAATTTCTTACGATTTGCCCTATGTTCTGTTACTCCCCTGCCTAAAAATCTTTTTAAGATCCTTATTGCTCTTTTCAAGTCCAATTATTCAGTACAGCATTCAAGGCTCTTTACAATTTTGTCTTTATAATAAAGTTTCCTGATACCTCCAAGACATTTCTTTCCATATACACAGCTCTAGATATGACAATCTATTCTCTCACAACACTTGTCTTTGTTGCTGTCATTTCTTCCATCTAGAATGCCTTTTCTCTCTGGAAAATCATACTCATCCTTCAAGGCCTCAGCTTCACTAAGCAAAATGAGCTTCTTTGTTATCTGAGCTTTCATACTAGCTTGTTCTTCCTGACACCACAGAACTCACGTCAGAGCATTACCACAGTTGTTTACGGGTCTGTCTCTCCCACCTGTTTTCAAGGTACTCAAGAGCAAAGACTGTTCTTATTTGTCTCTGTTTCCCTCCAGCTGAGCACAGTGGCTGTCATAGTTGGTGCTCAATAAATATTTGCTAAAGTAAAACAAATATATTCATATGGCAGGCTGAGATATGGCCTCTCTTAGAAATACATGAAAAATAGATGAATCCCAAGGATGACTCAAAAACTTTTGGAATCCACCTTTCCACAAAATCATTTTTTTCTGATGTGAGAAAGCTCTGCCAAAGGAAGGTATTATTCCTCTTAGAAATGTTCAAGTGACAAAAACCAAAAACTCGAAAGTGGAAGTTGCTCTTCAAACTCAACAAATCCATTGAGTTCATGCTATGAGCTTTCAACACAGGCACTGTTTTATTGATAGAGATGGGGATGCTCTGGCTGCAACCTTATTTGGTGAATAATGTGAGGGTTTGCCCCTGAATTTGTGCTTCCATAGCTGGAAAGTCTTCAGTCACAGAGAACTCCAATAGGTCTGGATGGTGTGAAAGCTATGGAAAAGAGGAAGGCACTGCTGATATTGTAGCCCATATTCTCAGATCTATACAACCAGGCCTCTGGGAAAACCCTAGGAAGTACAAATACTTAACAGAATATCTATATAGGCGCAGACATTAATTAATATGTATGTATGTGTGTGTGTGTGTGTGTGTGTAAAAATTATATATTATATAAATATAAAATTAGTTTAAAAGGAGAGTATATAGTTTTACACTACAGTAGTTTCAGGCTATTTAGCCAATTTGTAGCTTCAGATGATTTATTTTCAACATTTTTTTTTTTTTTACAGCAAGTGCTTTTTTCTAAGCAAAATTTCATGAAAACCCTCAATATATAAACAAATAGTATATTGCTGTCCTCCTAGCAGTTCCTGAGGCATCCTGAGGAACTCAGCAATCAGTGAAGGGACTAATCTAGTCTAGTCTAAATAATACTATAATGAAAGAAGACTGAACTGGGAGTCAGAAGATGGGTTTGAGCACCAATGCTGCCATAAACTAGCTATGTGACCTTAGGCAAGTCCCTTAGCTCCTCCACTTAACTCAAGCCTCCTTGTCTATTACTTTCATTTTGAAGCAGACAGTCATTGCTATCTGAAATCCCAAATGGAATGTCTCCATTGCTGAGGCCTCCCAAGCATACAGGATAGCAGTGCTTACTCCTCTCATACTTTTCACCTACCTGAATGCTTCACAATTAATCTTCCTCCTAACCATTCTTTTTTTATTTTTATTTTTATTTTTATTTTTATTTTTGAGATGGAGTCTCACTCTGTTGCCCAGGATGGAGTGCAATGGCGCAATCTAGGCTCACTGCAACCTCTGCCTCCCAGGTTCAAGAGATTCTCTCACCTCAGCCTCCCCAGTAACTGGGATTACAGGCACCTGTCATCAAGCCCATCTAATTTTTGTATTTATTCATTTATTTACTTTTTGTAGATACAGGGTTTCACCAAGTTGGCCAGGCTGGTGTTGAACTCCTGACCTCAGGTGATCTGCCCACCTTGGCCTCCCAAAGTGCTGGGTTTACAGGCGTGAACCACCTCATCAGCTAATTATTCTTTACTTACAGAAACATGAAGTGAAACAACCATGGAAACACTCAAGGTTGACAACACAGGTTTCACAAGTACCATGAGAGGGCTGGGAAAATAAAGCTGGTATCTTGATCCTGTCTTGAATTATTATCATCAACATATCTTTGCCTTCAGTTTTAAATGAATACCATCTACCAGCCACAGTAACCTTTCTTAAATTCCAATCTAACCACATTGCTTCCTTGATTAATAGCAATCAACATCCACCCTTTCTGCTGAAACTGTCAATGAGTGGTCTGTAAAGTGGTACCCAGCAGACCTCTGACGGAACCCACAAATTTATAGGACATGGTTTTATGACATAAATATATGTAGATTCATAGTCTTTTTTGCATGTCTGTCTCTCCCACTTTAGCTCCTTGAGGGTGGGGCTTATATCTGATTCACAATAAATGATAGTTAAATAAATTAACAAATGCAACCTTTCCTGGACAAAGCTTCCAAATAGCTGCTTTTCTCATTTTTAAGCTGCAGAAAACTATCAGTATCTCTGTTGTGTTTACAAAGTGCTTTCACACAACACTGCTATCTATTGAGCATTTACTGTGTCAGGTACTACTCTTAGCTCTTCATATGTATTTACTCACTTAGTTTCACAACAATCCTATAAGGTAGATACGTTATCATTATCTCTGCATTGACATACAAGAAAAACTAAGAAAGAGGTTAAATGACATACATTATTTATTCATTATAATCATTCAACAAATATTCACAGAGTATTTACTGTGTTATTCTTATAACCATGAGAAAGATAGGATATGTACAATCATCACTTTGAATTAAGGACAAAGGAGAGACCACGTTTTGTTCATACTTATGGGTCCCTGAAGTGTCCAGAATAGAATCACATTCAATAAACATCTGCTGGGTAAGCATTGAATTAGTGCTCCTGATATCTGGTAGTGGGGCTTTCTACATCAACCACTTTTCTTGACTGATGCTTGAGAGAAGGGATTCTTCCTTCTCTTGGTCAAACCCAGATATTTTTGAGAGTGCAAGGAGTCTCTATTAATAATTACAACAAGACAACAGGCATAAACCAGTACTGACAAACCAGGTCACACGGTCCATTACCTATGACCAATTTCACCTGATAGCCACTATGGTTTCCAACAAAGGGATGAGGGTAGAGGATGCAACAATGCCCAACCTAATGCAGGTAGTTCAAAAGGACATCAGTTGACAAAGGCCCTGGTTAAAATGTGCTGGTATAGTCAATCTTCTCAAGACACTTAGCACAGTAATGTGTGGGGAGAATTCAATCAAAAGCTTAAAAACAAACAAACAATAAAAAAAGAAAGAAAGGCCACTATCCAGAAATCTCAATGATACCCAAACTTTATAAGAACGCTCCCTGGCAGTACATTCAAGGAAACAACATTTGGGCAAATTAAAACTGACACCTATGTATGTTTCTTTGCTCAAGCTATTCTCTCTCTGTCTGGAATACATGTCCCCACTTCTTATGCTTGATGATCATAAATCAAGTTCAAGTATTAATTTCAATAAATTCACTCAGCAAATATTTATTGAACACCTACTGTGTGCCAGACACTGTGGATTCAACAATAAATAAGGCACACAAAATCCCCGACCCTGGGAATTTATATTGGAGTGAGAATAGGCAGAATTAATGGTTCCCTATTTAAGCTCTCACAGAACTTGTTCCACAGGTTACTCTTGTCCTTATGAATTGTGATTACTAGCTTCCCTGTCTACCTTCCACTCAAGACTGCAAGCTCTTTGACATCAACAACATCTGTGCCCTCCATGCCTGGCATGGTGCTGGTTTACCTAATTGAACTAAAGTCCATATATTTTCCCTCTCATGGTGCTACATCCTGCTAATATTCTCTTGAGCTCACTGCTTGATTTCTGAATATTTAAAAATCACCAAGCAGTCCCTTGGCACTTTACAGTCAGACTAGGGAGCCCAGGCCTAATGATGAAAACATGGGCAGAATAAGGCAAGAGTACATAATCAAAGACTGAATTGTGTGGGTCAGACCCAAATCACTCCCTAAAGTCAGAGAACTGAGATGCCACATGAGTCCAGGAACAACGGTGCACATGAGTGTCACAGAATATATTCCTTTACTTTTAGCTCAGCAATGCTGCCGGGGTGCCCCCATAGGGTTCATTACTGTCTAAAACCATCCCAAAACATGCCAGAACATCCCTTCATAGGCCACATTTTATGCCTTTGCACAAGTTGGTGCCTCGCCTGGGATGTCCCCTGATCCCTTGTGTGTCTGATGGTCATACACCTATAAATTCAGCTCAGATGTCACCTTTGTGACATCATCCCTGACCTTCTAAGGAAGAACTTACCATGCTCTTTTTGTGTTCCCAATCCCGGCCCTTCCCCACACATATACCCATCATAACTTGTCTATATATGTATTTGTATCTGTCATTTATTTATCTCTATTTCCATCTTTCCTACTAAGCTGTGAAGGCAAAGACCCTTATTTATCTCTGTATCTGAAGCACAATGCTTGGTACAGAGTTTGTGAGTTTGTGGATGGACAGATGGATTAATGGATCAACAGATGAACAGAGTCAGTTACAGTGAGCTAGAATGGCCAAAAAACCCATCAGCTGATATACCCTTGTGTGGTTTAGGCGAAAGAGTTTGGAAGTATAGAGATTTGGGTACTCATCTTGCATACATGTCTCACAGACCTTAAGCGAGTCACTTAATCTCTCTGCACCTCAAGAAGTCTTATCTATTAAATAGGGATAAAACATGACATCCCTACCTCACACAACAATGGCTGGGGATTTTAACATGAGATGATACAAGTGAAAGTGCTTAGAAGAAAATGTTGTTTCAATACAACATGGTTTCAGGAAAAGAAAAGCATTAGCAACTTTAAGTTACTTGGAGATATTTTTAATGGAGGTCAGTGCTTCCTTTCCTTCCAAACTGACACATGGCTGTGCCTTTTCTAGGTCTGTTACAGAACAATAGGTGACAAATTTCTGTGTTGGAAGCCTTTGGGGGTGAGTTTCTTTTGCTAGATGTGAGGAAGAGGAGTTGTCCTCTTCATGGGTCTGGGGTTTCAACTCTTGAGGTCTAAACACTTCTGATGGCCTTGAACTAATTTTGGCCACCATTGACAGAATGGGAGTGGAAAAACCCCATCACATCTGCCTTGTCAGGGGGTGGAGGAGAGAACTTTCTAAATAGCCTCATTATTGGTCCCAGCTGAATTCTGCTCCTGTTCCATGATGCCAGCAAAAGCATTTTAGTAAGACGCTGCCAGCATCAAAAGCAGATCCACTTACGGTTTCCTGTAAGCGTATCTGCAATGGCAGAAGGTGGCGAGCAGCCAGGTGTAAGCGTGCGTGCTAAAAATCTCCAATACGTCAAGCTGGAAGAACAATTCATGAAATGAAATTCAACATTCTATTTCTACTCCAAGAACTCAGTTTAAGTCACCGGAAATTCAGATGGGTAATTCAGCTCCAATTCCCTTCTGCTTTACTGAATTAGAGAACCTCAGAGACAGAAAGGTCCTCTGCATTCTTCTAGTTTAAATTTCCCCGACCTTACCCCGGTATGACTGGGAAATAAGGGGTCACTGGACTCTGCTTACATACCTTCAGTGAAAGGGAGCTCATTCACTACTTTTCCAATGATTTGCCTTGTTTTGGGCTACCTCTGACTGCGGTGCAGGGACTGCCAAGTGTCCACCCAGTCCTATTTCCTTTTCTGCCTAGCCATACAGCTAGACTACAGTGGGGCTGAGTGATTGAGCTCCGGCCAATGGAATGTGGGTGGAAGTGATGCACATCACTTTTAAGACCAGTCTCTAACAATTTCTGTATGATGTGCCATCTTCACTCTCTCTCTTCCTTTGCCTACCAAGTAGATGCAAAGGGTACAAGGGAGAACTCTGAAGTCCTAAAGGAGAACAGAGCCACCAGATGAGAGGCACCTGGGTCCCTGAATGACTGAGTGGAGCACAGCATCCTATGGACCTATGTTGAACTGTGAAATGAGCAAGAGCTAACCCTTACTGTATCAAACCATTGAGATTTCAGGGTTGTTTGTTATAGTAATTGGCCTATTCTGACTAATATACACTGTTCAATTTTTTTTTCAGTTGTAATATTAGACTAAGTGTCTTGAAAGTTACAACATCACCATCTCCCTTAGAAACCTAGTGGCACACATTGTATAGAATATTTTAGAATAGCTCTTTCTCTACACTACTGGCTTCTGAAAAGTGAAAAAGAGTAGTGTGAGAATGCAGAGGAAGGGGGTATGAGAAAGGAGAGGTGGGGATTTTTTCAAGGACTAGTCTTTTTATATGTGAGAGTTTCATTTATAGCTTATGACAACCTTGAGATAGATAAAATCACTAACTTTTTAACAGGAGGAAAAAAGAGATTCAGTTGTTGTACATAACCTCTGCCTGAGCCTGTTTAGCCTCTGTCATTCCCCACTGATTTCAGCACCAGAACCTTCCAATTGTCCTCTGTGGCAGACCTTTTCACAACCTCCACCCAACTCTCTGATGCCCAAATACCAGCCTAACAATTCCTGTACTTTACATGTTGGGATCTCAAATGCTTTTGAGGCCTTTACATGACTCTTAAACATCTGAATCTCTTAGGCATTAAGTTTCCCCATCTGGCTATTCTTCTGTAGGTGTCCCTAGCAATCAGCTGTAGTTTCACTGCACTTGGCCTTATCCTTCCCACTCCTGATGACATCCCTGAGAAAATACACCCCATTCCCCAAGCCCATTCTAAAAACAGAAAGGGTTAGAAAAATGCTTTTTGTTTGTTTGTTTGTTTTAGAGATAGAGTCTCACTCTGTCGCCTAGGCTGGAGTGTTGTGGTGCAATCATGGCTCACTGCAGCCTCAACCTCCTGGACTCAGGTGATCCTCCCACCTCAGCCTCCTGAGTAGCCAGGACCACAGGCACATGCCACCATGCCTGGCTAATTTTTAAAACTTTTTTGTAGAGATGGTGTTTTTCCATGTTGCCTAGGCTGGTCTCAAACTCCTAAGCTCAATTGATCTGCGCACTTTGGCCTCCCAAAATGCTGGGATTACAGGAATGAGCCACCACACCCAGCCAGAAAGAGGCTTTTAAAAGCCAACATGAGAGAATGTTGAAATTAAACCAAAGTTTTTAAAAATCAAGTTGTTGTTTTTGTTTTTTGTTTTTTTTTTAAAAAAATAACTGTATTAGAAGGTACAGAGATCACCCTGGAATCTAAAAAGGAAAACCTTTAAAGTTAATAATGCCTTATATCTTTAATTTAATTTAGCCAGTTTTTAAGAATCTGCATTAGGTTACCCTCCTCTCTGCTCCTATAGACTCCTTGCTTCCTTTCCAACATTACAGCACTTTTCACACTGTAACGACAAGTTCTAATGAGTCTTTCTTTTCTGCTACATTGAGAATTCTACAAAGCCAGAGACCATTGCTGGTTATCTTTATCCTAGTGCCTGGTAGTGTGGCAGAATAGCAGATAATATTTGAGGAGCTCGTTCACTTTCAGGTAGCTTCTAGTTAGAGCTGCTCAATTCCTTTGCTGTGGAGACTTCAAGCCTTGCTATGGGTTAGTATCATCAACTGTGAAATGGGGCTATTGCTATACTCAGCCTTCTGCAAAGAACAATTGCCAAGCCTGAGTAAAACCAATACAGTCATATGAATGGATCTGAAACATCCTGGCACTCACTAAGGCTCAACAGATTATTCTGCTGTCTAGTATTTGGAGAACAGGGTCTGTGGGAGGATATGAGAGGTGCTGGCTGGCTGTGTGGGTGGGTGCCCTTTCTTGTTTCCTGGTGTCTAGTGCCCTGAGTAATCGAAGGAGCCTGTCTATCCTTGGAGATGAAAGGCTTTGGTGGTTAATGTTATGGAAGTAGCATTACCATTCTGCCAAGACCTTCAGGCCAGCAGTTGGCTTTCTTTGACTTCAAGAAGTTTAAGAGGCTTGAGACCACACATTTTTAGATCCTTTACTTTGTCCAAGGTTGCATTAAATATTTATTAATATTTGTTTCCAAGTTTGGCATCAGCTGAATCCATCAGTTCAAGATAACCAACTCTTCAGTGGCGAAGATGAGAGCCTCTGAGTTTTGTTAGGGATGTTTGAGGAAGAGTTGGTCTACAGATAGAAGAGATGAGCTGGAGAACCTCCCAAAAGGATTCTATGGTTCAGATGGTTTACACAAATGTTAATGAATAAGTCAGCATGGCAGGGAAGACAAAAACAGTTCAGTGATGCTGTTCAGGTATTATGTGCATTTGCCTATAATTAAGTGATTTCAGGAACTCAGAAGTGAGTTCCCAGTCCAGCAAAGGCCTCTGGCCACAGTGACATCACAATGCTAATACATCCTTCAGTCCTGCTTCAGTGAAGGACAGGCCAGCTTTCATCAATTTCATTTGTGAGCCAGGATGTTTCCAGTCAACAATAAGCTATTCCTTACAATTAAAGCAAGTGCTCTGAAGCACTTACAACTCAATCACACAGAAGGCACACAGAGCCTCAAAGGAACTATCAGAATGATTTTTCTAAAGCACAGATCAGCCTCAATGATCTTGTAATTTGTATGTCTACTGGGTCTAGAAACCAGAATTTAGTGGGACAATAAAGCTTTTAAATTAGTCAACTTGGGCTGCCATAGCAAAATGCCATAGACTGGGTGGTTTAAACAAAAGAAATGTATTTTCTTGTAGTTGGGGAGAGTGGAAGTCTGAGATAAGGGTGCCAGCATGGTTGGGTTCTGGAGGGGACTCTCTTCCTGGCTTGCAGGTGACTGTCTTCTCACTGTGTCCTTGCATGGTGGAGAGAAAGATCTCTCTCTTTCTCTTCTTATAAGGCCAATAATCCTATCAGACTAGGATCCTACCCTTATAACCTCATTTAACCTTAATTACCCCCCAAAAGCCTTATGTCCAAATACAGTCACACAAGGAGCTAGAGCTTCAATATGCGAATTTTGAAGACACAATTTAGCCCACAGCAACTTTTCATGTAGAAAATTCAGCATCTACTTGAGGCCAGGTGTGGTGGCTCACGCCTGTAATCCCAGCACTTTGGGAGGCCAAGGCAGGCAGATCACCAGGTCAGGAGTTCGAGACTAGCCTGGTCAACATGGTGAAACCCTGTCTCTACTAAAAATACAAAAATTAGCCTGGCATGGTGGTGGGTGCCTGTAATCCTGGCTACTTGGGAGGCTGAGGCAGGAGAATCACTTGAACCCAGGAGGTGGAGGTTGCAGTGAGCCGAGACTGCGCTATTGCACTCCAGCCTGGGCAACAAGAGTGAAACTCCATTTCAAGAAAAAAAAGGATCTACTTGAGGTGGTTACATTTTAAGTCACATCGCTAAGGTGAAATTTATAAAAATTAAAATATATTTATCTTCAATGGGTTATTTTAGCTAAGTTTAAAAAAGTACAATCTAGAAGATGTAGTCTGTTGTTCATAGCCACAGTTGTAAACCATGCATCTCTGAAGATTGTGAGAAAAGAGACAGTAGAAAGTACTAGAGTGGAAGATATGAACAGCAAGCATCTTCGCTCTGTCACTAATTAGCTCTGTCACCTTGGCTAAGTCCCTAGCCCTTTCTGTGCCTCTCTGCTTCCTCATTATACCAAGCTGGTTTAAAAAAGAAAATAAATTAATTTAAAATAAACCATGTTTTAGAATTCCATTTCTGGTTGGCTGTTTTGGGGATCCATTCAGTACAGTGATAAGAAAAAGATTATTCTGCTCCAAGGGGGTTTTCATAAGGAAAATAATAAATGATGAAGTAGATATCCTTGAACCATGGGTTCATTTTCTTTAGTTTTAAGCCCAAAAGATAATTGATTGACTCTCTAAGCCCACCCTCTTCTTCAGTAATGGCAATCTCCCTTTGGAAAAAATAGATAGGAACAATGGGAATCTCTTCCTTTAGCTAAAGAACAGCAGAGGCTAAGGAGTGACTTGAGGGGTTCGGAATGAAGAACTGGCCTTGGATCTGCAGAGTCCCCGAGACAATGCACTCACACTACAGCAGTCCCTATTCCTTCCAGAATATAATACACAACCACCCCTCTCTGAAAAGCAAACAACAAAGAACACTAGCTCCAATCCAATTATCTGGGGGTGGAGGGTGCGGGGTGTGGAGGGTACACCACTCCCAGGGTGGCAGGAGGCAGGGGTTGGAGAGCTCATAGCAAGAAGAGCTCTGAAAATATATTTCTTATATAGAATGCATGCTTCTGGCTTTAAAACATTAATTCCATTGCAGAGAGTCACTGAACAATTTCCTAAGGATTCCCAAGATCTCTTAAGCCATAAAAAGCATCCTTATTATATTAGTATGCTAAAGGGTTCCTCCGCATACTATTCCAGGAGACAGAGCAGAGAGAGTATAAAAAAAAAAGCTGAATGGTTCCAAGGAACTAAACAAAGAAATACCTTTAAATCTTATCTAGTTATACCTTATTTTGAAATCTATTTTTTTCAAAGTCAAAGTAGAAAAATTTCCCAATTTCAAGGAAAATGCCATGGAACCAGGTATTTACAATTCATACAATGTCAATGTTCCTTTATACAAGTAGAAAGGACCTTCTAAGCAAGATGTGCTTAAACCATAAAATAACCAGGAAAAAAAAGTAACCCATTAGCCAGTCTTGGTCTCTTATAAGCTTAAAAGCAATTAACAAGGAAAAATATTGACAGAATGGCCTACATGTACTTCAGGAAGTCTAAAACAGAAAAAGTTACAAGGAAGACAAGCTGGAAAAATATTTACCAAAGATACAAAAAAAAAAAAAAAAAGCAAGATCACTGCTTTTACTACTTAAAGCACTCACATAAATGTATTACAAAAGACAAAAAGACCCAGACAAAACGCACAAACAGTTAACCCAAACAGGACTCACAACTGGTGAACAGACATGTGGGAAAACATCTACCCTCACAACTAGTTTTAAAACTCATACATGAAAATAATACTAAGGGGATATCTCTGCATCTATCTCCCCCTTCGCTGCCTCCCTAAGAAGGAGGTTTGCAGCTGTAAATATAGTCAGGTTCAAGAGCTTTATATTGGGTTAAACTCTCAGAGGTATTTACCATGCCATGCATTAAATATGATGAATTTTTAAAGCGTTTGCTAATTAGATATCTGAATAAAAATGGTACCTCATCTGTCAAGGAGATAATAATGAAATGGCATTTGGACAGGTCTACACCAGCAATGACAATGCAAATATGCTTTCTTTGCTCTGAATAGGTCCTTCCTTACTATTTGGATATAGATTTAGGGGAAAAGGAGCAAGGGGCAACTGTATTTTTAGGCAATGGCTACCTCTAGGCCTAGCAAAAGAAAGTCTTCAGAAGATCCTGCCCAGATTAAGAAGGCTGAAAATAGAGCCAATCTGGGCACCTTTACTTGCCGCCCTTCTCTAGAACCCTTGGTCACAAGCCACCCTCCTACCTTGGCCTCCCGAAGTGCTGTGATTATAGGTGTATACCGTGGCATTGGCTACTGCTGTTCTCTGTATTTATATTCTCTGTGTGACCTCAAAGGAAAAGGAGTCCAGGAAAGGATGTGGGTGTTCTTGGAACTCTGGCCAAATGTCAACTTTATATATCATCCCTTTAGCAAATGAAATTTACTGAGCACCTACAGTGTGCAGGCATGGTTTGAGTCACCTATCAAAATAGCTAAGACTTTAAAAACTGATGATGCTGGCAAGGGTGCAGTGAGACTGGCACCCCCACACAGTGCTCACAGTTGTATACACTTTGGGATGCTGGGATGAAATTTTTGCAGTAATGTGAAGTAAGAGCCCTCAAAATGTTCCTACACTTTGATCTAGTTTGAACCTCTATGAAACTATCATAATGATAAAGTGTTTTATATAGAAAAATGTTCAATGCAGTATCATGTATAAGTCCATGTTAGACCCAGACCTATAAAGATACAAGAACACAATAAAAAGGCAAATAAAATGAACTAATGGTAAGTTATAACAAGTGCTACGAAGGAAATCCACCAAGTGCTAAGAAAGAAAACAGGACCTATGTGAGATAAGACTTTCAGGGAAAACTTATACATTTAAGCTGACACCTAAAAGATGAGAAAAAACTAACTGCTGAGTCATTAAGATCTAAGACAAGAGTGTTTGAGGCAGAGGAATGGCCAGTGCAAAGGTCCCAAGGCAAGAACATTCTTGACTTGCTCCAGGAACAGAAAAAAGGCCAATGTGACTGGAGTGTGGCATGCAAGACAGAAGGGGGCAGGTATGAGATGAAGGCAGGGAGGGAGGCAGAGCCATACTGTATAAGGAAAATGCTTATACCATTATGTTAAGGGTAAATGGGAGGGTCAAAACTGTGTTCACAGTATGATCTCAGCCATGAAAAAACATACATAAAAAAAGACTTGGAAGAAACAATCTAGAATGTTACCAGTGGTTATGTGGGAGAGTACAGGCTTTGGAACTAGGGAAAAACAGAATGTTGTAAACTAAGCAGGACAATTATTTAACTTTTCTAAGCTTAGTTACCAAACCTATAAAATTAGAATGATGCCACCTACCCTACAACAGAGTTGACACATGGTAAACCTGCCTTATTTAAAGAACTTTAAAAAAATTACTACTATAATTACTCTTGGGTAAGAAGATCATGGATGATTTATTATCTTTATGCTGTTTTATATTTTCCTAATTGTTAACATTGAACATGTGCTTCTTTCATAATCAGAAAAACACAAACTTGATTTTTAAAAATGTTCTGATGGTTAAAGAAAAATTAACGATGCTGTGTTAAGTCAAATGCCTTTCCATTGCAACAAATGTACTTCCACTGGCATTATAGGCATTCAAGGCAGCTCTCTACAATGAGGGGAATGCACCATTTGTAAGGGACATTTTAATAATAAAGGTTCAGCTATGCAAAAATGCAGAAACTCACAATTAACTTGAAATATCAAACAAGTTGTTATTGACCTTTCAGGAGTGTCAACAATGCCGCAGGTTCTTTACAAAATGCAAAATTAAGATACATGGCTGCCCAGTGTGGTCCTAAAACAACCTTCAGAAACTTCTAAAAATTCACAGTAACCATTCTTTTCCTTTCGATTTCAATACTGATTTTCAGATTTCTCAGAAAGTGGGAAAATAGCAGCTGTGCCCTGGAGAAATGCTTGATTTGCTAACTTACTTTTTTGAATGTGGAGTTTTCTCCCCAAATTTTATGTTTAATCACAACAAAACTAACTAGTAGACCCAGAGAAGGCTGAAGAGCATTAGTGTCCATCTGCAGGTAGTTAGATATATGCTCATCCAGTGAGAGAGGAAGGAGCTTTGAAGTCAGACATACCTGATTCAAGTTATAGTTCAACCTTAAAGACTCTAGATGACTTACACAGTACATAACCTCTTTAAGCTTCCAATTTCCTCACCTGTGAACTACTTTGATGAATTAGTAATAGTGTACCTAAAAAGTCTTATAGAATGCCTGGTATCTGGTAGGTGTTCAAGAAATGGCAGTTGGGGGAGGCTGAGGCAGGAGGATCACTTGACATTGGGGGTATGAGATCAGCCAGTACAACAAACCAATACCCAGTGTCTCAAAAAATAAAAAAATAAAAAATATTAGCCAGGTACAATGGTGTGCGCTTGTATTCCCAGCTACTCAGGAGGATTAGGTGGGAAGATCACTTGAGGCCAGGAGTTTGAGGCTACAGGGTATTATGATCATGCCAATGCACTGCAGCCTGGGTGAGAGTGAGATTCCATCTCTTTAAAAAAATGGCTGTTGGTATTATTCTCTAGGAGTGTTAAACTTCCTGGCCAATGCTTTTTCATCCTTTCCTATCAAAAAGGCCAAAATCCCAGGGTAATCCCCATTCTGAAAGGTTAGTTTATCTGAAGTTCACATTGATTCACTGGGTACAAGGCACAATGAAGGTTGATTTGTAAATACAGGTGGGTAGGTACACAGGTACATAGTTAGACAGGCAGACAGGTAGGTAGCTACAAGGAAAAGGAAGGAAAGAGGAAAGGAGACAGGAAAGAAAGTCTGTTCCATAGTTATAGATCAAATGCCTAATTCTTACTAGCAATCTCATGTATGGAAATGAAGACCATGTCTTTCAAACCAAAAATCAAGGCATAAGGTCTAAAAAGGTGCTCTAATGGAGACAATAGATGAGAATAGGTAAAATCATGACTTTTACCTATTCCCTTTACCTGACAAAGAGCTAATAATATCCAGAATCTACAAAGAACTTAAACAAATTTACAAGAAAAAACAAACAACCCCATTAAAAAGTGAGCAAAGGATATGAACAGACACTTCTCAAAAGAAGACATTTATGCAGCCAACAAACATGAAAAAAGCATCACTAGTCATTAGAGAAATACAAATCAAAACCACAATGAGATGCCATCTCACACCAGTTAGAATAGCGATCATTAAAAAGTCAGGAAACAACAGATGCTGGAGAGGATGTAGAGAAATAGGAATGCTTTCACACTGTTGGTGGGAGTGCAAATTAGTTCAACCATTGTGGAAGACAGTGTGGCAATTCCTCAAGGATCTAGAACTAGAAATACCATTAGACCCAGCAATCCCATTACTGAGTATATATCCAAAGGATTATAAATCCTTCCACTATAAAGACACATGCACACGTATGTTTATTGTGGCACTGTTCAGAACAGCAAAGACTTGGAACCAACCCAAATGCCCATCAATGATAGAGTGGATAAAGAAAATGTTGCACATATACACCATGAAATACTATGCAGCCATAAAGATGGATGAGTTCATGTCCTTCACAGGGACATGAATGAAGCTGGAAGCCATCATTTTCAGCAAACTAACACAGGAACAGAAAACCAAACACTGCAAGTTCTCCCTCATAACTGGGAGTTGAACAATGAGAACACATGGACACAGGGAGGGGAACATCACAAACCAGGGCGTGTGGGGATGGGGGGACTAGGAGAGGGGTAGCTTTAGGAGAAATACCTAATGTAGATGACGGGTTGATGGGTGCAGCAAACCACCATGGCATGTGTATACCTGTGTAACAAACCTGCACGTTCTGCACATGTATCCCAGAACTTAAAGTATGACAATAAAAAAATTTCAAAATAAAATAAAATAAGAAAGTTGCCCTAGTTGTAGAAAAGTATGTAAATGACTCCATAAAACCCATCCCCACTGCAAGATGCAAAAGGGCTACATCCATTAGCATCACCCTGGTGTGCTTATTAAAGGCAGATTCCTGGGTTCTAGCCCAAACACACTGAATCAGAATCTGGATGAAAGGCTCAGAAATCAGCATTTTAACATAGCTCATCAACAGACCATTCTTAGGCATGGCATAAGCCAGTGGTCTAGGGGAAATGGAACTTAAAGTGCTAGTGAAAGCTAGTGTGCATCTAGCACTTCATCCATCAGAGACTGCTCTTAATCACATGGGGCCTGTCTCCATGTGCTGTTCATAACCTTCACTATGGGTATTCTATATTCTTGAAGAACCATCTGATTTACCGGAGACAAACTGAATTCAGTTTGGGGTATGCCTTGCCACATTCAAATTCTTTAAAAATATGTAATTATATGCATATGGAAGCTTGACTAACCAGTACAATGGACTTTACAGAAAACTGCTCTCTCAATCAAGGTTTATGATGATTTTATAGACTTGCCATATTTGGGCTATTTTAGCACCTCCACAAGAGGGCAGTCAGGGGAAAGTTTTCCTTTCATCAGAAAGCCTACCTTTAGGAGCTCTTCTAATCCTTGAATCAAAAGATTCTGGTTCTTCTTAAAGCCAAGAACAAAATCAAATATCAGATATATTAAGTCACACTTTTAGAGATACATATAAAGAGTATTGACTCTGCAAGATGAAAATTTTTAAGTACAAAGGCTTTGCATATAACTTCTCCCATTCTCTGTCTACCCTGATCTTCTCACGCCTCCAACTAGTCCACAAATTCATTTCCTTCCATCCTGTAGCTCTCTGTCTTGGAGGAAAGGCAGCACAGAGCAGCAAGTGTCATTGTGGGGAAGCCAGGGAAGGCTGTCCAGTGGAGGAAACATTTGAACTGAGACCTGAAGGATGCATAAGTAATGAGAAAGCTTTCTGCAGAAAGGAAATGACAAGCACAAAGACACAGCAACATAAAAATTCTGGCATGTTTAGGGAACACAAGAGTTTTGCTAAGACTTTAAATTTTGTGATGGAGATGTTAGGGAGCTACAGAAGATATTTCATCAGGGAAGTGACACAATGAGATGTGTGAGTTAGAAATATATACACATATATATTTGAGAGAAATCAAATGATGATGGAATTCAGAGAATAACTGGCTGACCACATTAGTATGTGTGTGAGTGTGAGTGTATGTGTGTGTGTGAAATCAACAACATATTACACCTTTGAACTCCTGTATACAGTTCTTTTCTATAAGCAGCTAGTCTCTGGAATTGACTCAGAGTTGCTCAATATTCTTGATCTTTGGAACATTCATTTTTCCTGTTGTCAGCTTTTGCTAAGATATTCTGACGTCTGAGCCCCACAAGCCTATTCACGATCAGTACAAAGTTGGGAATGCTAGTGCCAGTACTGATTTACGTTTAATTAACTTCACTGATGGGAATCGTTAATGTTAGCAATGTTTAAAGACTGCACTTAGACTTTCTCTGAGCCTATATGGAATATAAAGTCTGAAGATAGATAGTCAAGAAAGTGCTTCCAGCTGCTCTGACCATCCCAGATTAAGGTCAGAATTCAGAACAGTCATTTCAGTGGAAAGGAAATCAAACCAAATCAACCCTAGAGGTTTTAAAATAGGATGGCATAAGCACTTTTAAGATGAGCTTAATAACAAAAGAGAGAGGGAGAAGGGTGTCTTTGGGAAGTGAGAAGAAGGGTATATACAAGGGTATATACTAACTGCATGAGTTTTATTGAGAAGTTGCTCTAAAAACATAGAATTAACTCAGTTGAAGAAGTATTTACCCAGCCCCAGTAATATTACTCTTAAAATAACAACAACGAAAACCTTAAGTTTAACACCTTGCAGAATGCTTTCACATGCATCAGCTTTCCTGTGAAGTTGTTACTTGAGTAACTGGGTTAACCAGCTTGGGATATTTGGGTTACTGGAAGGCTGTGATGCCTTCCAAGTCCTCCTTTGAAACTGAATAACTTTAGTTTAGACAACCCTCAACTGTCAACTCTCTTTGAAACTGCCTTGACTGAGAGAATTGTCTTTCCCAAGGTCATGCCCCCTTCTTGAGGTGCCCACATCCAGTGATTGATCAACGTAGGGTATAAAGACCTGACACTCTCACTCTGACTCAGGACTATTTTGAAAAGCTATCTTAGCTTCAGAGCTTCTCATGGAGGCAGCTGAGGCCTTCATTAAAAATGTGCTGTAGCCTCTCTTCTCCCTTTGCCTGATCCTGCTTCCTTCCCTTCTCTTCCACTGTGATGATCCCAAGAACACTCCCTAATAAATTTCTACATGCTAGTCTACATCAGAATCTACTTCCTGGAGAATACACCTTGTGACAGTTATTATCCAAATTTTAAAGATGGAGAGCTAGGTGTGGTGGTACACACCTGTAGTCCTGGCTACTTGGGAGGTTGAGGCAGGAGGACTGCTTAGGCCCAGGAGTTCGAGACCAGTCTGGGCAACAAAGCAAGACCCCATTTAAAAAATAATAATAAATAATTACAAATTAAAAGATGCAGAAACTGAACATCTTAGATGGCAAGGTAATCATCCAGACATCATCACTTGATGAGTAATGGATAATAACTAGAACTCAGACCCAGTGGATGGTATTTAATGAATGGTACTCAATGGAAATTCAAACAGGCAGGAGATGGAAAAATGAACATGGGTCTAACCCTTCTGAGCTCACAATGGAAGGAGCATCACAAACACAAACAGCCATAACCTGTACGGCCACCAACAGACGCACATGTGATAGGCACAGGAATGGAGAAGAGAGGGAGGTGTCAGCAGGATGTGGGATTTGCACAGGGAGAGCACAGAAGACATTCCAGGGAGACTGCAAGCACCACAGGCACCTTTCCTCTTTCACTTGCCCTACCTCTGTCATAGGTCAGTGAGAGATCCCATCCTCAAAGGGGTCAGAAATGACAGACAGTAGGATGGACTGAATGTTCCAGTTCCACTCACCTAGGAACCTTGAGACCATCCAAAGAGCCCTACTGGCTTTGGAGTCAGGCCTCTGTTCCCTTTGTTCAGTCCCAGTTTGCCCTGGTACTGACTACCTTGTAAGTGAGCTTTGAATTTGACATCTATAAAATGGGCCACTCTGCTAGCACAATTGTTAAGGGAAGTACTTGTGAAACACTCATTACACAGCTTGGCAGATGGCAACCTGAGGGTAAAAAAAAAAATGAGTTTTAGGTGGCCCAAGTAGTGTTTTGCAAATTCCTGGATTTTAATGCCTTCAAGTTAAGAGGACACTCCCTAGTTCTTCACTCATACACCCCCACTCCATACTGACCTATTATTGATCACTTCACACACTGATATTACCTGACTGGTGCTTGAAGGCATGAGAGTTTGCTCTCTGTGTAATCACTGTCCTCACCACCACTACTACTGCAACATATTCACATAGATATATAAACACACACAAATACTATACATATATACACACACACACACACATACTTGGTATATATTTGTATACTAAATGCCAGGCTCTGTCCTAAGCACTTTGCAATTATTATCACACTTCACAGAAGAAGAAACAGGCACAGAGGAGTTAGTAACTTGCTCCCAAGGTCATGTAGCTAGTGACAGAACTGAGATTGAAACCATGGGAGGCTGGCTCCAGAAACTGTGCTCCTCTTCACCATGTCTTAAAGCAGGGAATCTGTGTGCAGCAACAATTATAGACATGGACCTCTCTAAGGGGTAAACAGAGGGATAAAGTTATTGTAAGAATTAAATGAGATAATGCTAGTAAGACCGAATAATAACTGGGATATGGGAAGCATTGGATAAAATTAAACTATTATCATTAAAGTAACCTTTTCTCTTTGAATCAACAGTGATACTTCCTTTCATGTGTACAGTATTTTAAAACTTAACAGCATTTCACAGCAAGCAGGGTAAGTGTGATAGTTAATTTATGTATCAACTTGACTGGGTCACAGGGTGCCCAGACATTTGGTCAAACATTATTTGGATGTGTCTCTATGAGGTGTTTTAAATGAGATTAACATTTGGCTCTGTAGACTGAATAAAGTCATTTGCCTTCCCTAGGATGAATAAAATCATCTGCCCTCCCTAATTTGGGTAGGCCTCATCCAATCAGTTGAAGGCCTGAATAGAATAAAATGGCCAACTCTCCCTCAAGTAAGAGGGGACTCCTCCTGCCTGACTGCCTTAAGGTGAGACTTCAATTCCTTCCTGCTACTGAACCCAGACTGTAACATTGGCTCTTTCCAGACTTTAGGCCTACCAGCATCTGTACTAAAACTATACCATCAATTATCTTGGGTCTCCATCTGCTGACTACAGATTTTGGGATTTGTCAGCCTCTGCAATCATGTAAGCCAATTCCCTATATGTCTCCCCTACACCTAATACATATATACATGTATCTAGTCATGTACATGTATCTAACATGGGATAGAACTGGGTCTGGGAGGTGAATCTGGAGCCTTTAGTCTTCTTTAGGAAAGAGGATAAGCTGTGCAGTATAGGGTCATGTATCTAACATATATGTATTAGAGAGAGAGAGAGAGAAAAAATCCCATTTACTTTGTTTCTCTGGAGATTTTTTACTAATATAATAGGGAGTATTCTTACCTTTCCCCTCTCATAGATGAAGAGCTGAAGCTTAGAGAAGTTGAGTGACTTGCACAGGTTATAACTCATCTCCTTGTCCTTCATCACCAGGACTCTCTAAGTCCTGCTGATTGTACTTTAATTCACTCAATAAATGCTTATCAAGCAACTATTATGGGTCAGGCATTATACCTCTAAATAATTGTCAAATATTTCCCCTCCCCCTCTCTCTGTCTTCCTATTCTGCCTGGCCTTACACACAACACAGCTTATCCTCTTTCTTGCATAGGACTAAAGGCTCCAGACTCACTTTCCAGGCCCAGCTCTATCTCATGTCAGACATTTCCCTACACATTTTTGCCTCCAGGATCCTTGGAATATGCAAGCCTGCTCACACTTCAGTAGTTCCCCCTTCCCCACTGGGGATACGTTCCAACACCTTCAGTGGATGCCCGAAACTGAGATACCACCTAACACAATATATACTATGGTGTTTTTGCATACATACATACATACTTATGATAACATTTAATTTTCAAAGTAGGCACAGTAAGAGATCAGCAATAATAACTATTAATAAAATAGAACAACTATAACAGTATATTGTAATAAAAGTTACGTAAGTGTGATCTCTTTCTCTCTCTCAAAATAGCTTACTGTATGTAACAGATTTGGACCAAGGTTGGGATCAAGGTCAAGTACCAAGGGTCACTGAAACTGTGGAAAGTAAAACCACTGATAAGAGGGCTCTATCTTACTGTCAACTGAAATCCTTTATGACCTCCCCATGGCCTACATATACAGCTGCTCCTCGATTTACCATAGGGGTACGTCTTGATAAACTCAACATAAATTGAAAATATCATAAGACGGCTGGGTGTGGTGGCTCACGCCTGTAATCCCAGCACTTTGGGAGGCTGAGGTGGGACGATTGCTTGAGGCCAGGAGTTCGAGGCCAGCCTGGGCAACATGGCAAAACCCCATCTCTACTAAAATACAAAAAATAGCCAGGTGTGGTGGTGCATGCCTGTAATCCCAGATACTCAGGAGGCTGAGGCATGAGAATCACTTGAATCCGGGAGGCGGAGGTTACAGTGAGCCAAGATCATGCCACTGCACTTCAGCCTGGGGACAGAGCGAGACTCTCTCTCTCTCTCTCTCTCTCTCTCTATATATATATATATATATATGAAGCCAAAAAGCACTTTCAGCTGACAATATGTATTTTCAACTTACAATGGGTTCATCAAGATGTTGCCCCACTGTTAAGTCGAGGAGCTCCTGAATGTGTACTGCTGCTTTCACACCATCGTAAAGTCAAAAAATAGTAAGTTGAGCCACTGTAAGTCTGGGACCATCTGTACTCTGGCACAATATGAAAAACCCACTGTGGTCTGGCCCCTGCCACCTACTGTGCAGTGCAGCCTTCCAGGCCTCCATGCCTGAGCTCTTCTTTACCTACAATGACACTAAATGACGAGACTAGGGCTAGAGCTCCCAGTTCCCCTTCTCCTTCCTCTTCAATACTCTTCTACATAGAGGATAGGACATTTAAAAATACATCACATCTTTGTATCCAATAAAATGAAAGTGGTATTATGTGATGGGTATATAGGAGCTCACTTTAAAATTCCTTTAACTTTGATGTATGCATCAAAATTTTCATTTAAAAATAAAGGAAAAAAATCATGCTGCTCCCCTGCTTAAAAACCTTTCAATGCCTTTTCCTTGCACCTAGGATACAATGCAAATTCCCTAAAATGTCTCCTAAAGTAATTTATGTGATCTCTTTCTTGCTGTTTCCCTGGTGGCCTTACACCCTCTTAAACATGGCTGCCCTAGGGCCTTTACACAAACATGAAATTCCCCATCTGACACACACTTCATCCTACTCACTTCCTCGTTATTCCATTATGTCTCTGCTTAAATGTACCTTTCTCACAAAGACCAAATCCAAGTTATGTTCTATTCTCTTAGCATCTAATTCGTTTCCTTCATAGAACTTACTGTAATTTGTAGATAAATGTTTATTTGTCTTTTTACTATTATTTATGCTATCCTCTAGATAACATAAATACTAGATTATAAGCTCTGTGAGGATTTGCTCATAATTATATCCCCAGTGCCTAGCACACAGCCAGTGTTCCATATGTTTGCTTAATGTTCCATAAACCCATCACATAGCTGAGCATCTTCCTACCTCTGCTTTTACTGTTCTGTCTACCCAGACTGATCCACTGTCCTCTGCCTGCCTCTAGTGTCTTCATCTGGCAAATTCCTATTTCATCTTTAAGATTTAGCTCCACCATGTCCCTCTTTTCCCAAGGTTATTAGGTCACTGTGCACAAACTCCCATAGCTGTTGCAGCACTGAGCTCACCATACAGTAATTGCACTTCATCTTTTCTGTGAATTCCTCCAGGTACCAGACTGGGTCCCTTTCTTCCCTGAAAACTCCGGAGCCAATACAAAACTGGACATGTAATCAGCCCCAGTGAATATTTGACAAAAGCTTGCTGACCTGAAAGGCAGGAATCAGAAATGCGAACAATGCACCTGGCATATAGAAGGTGCTCAGTAAACGGCAGCAATTATTGTCATTATTATTGTAGTACCATTTTTGTAGCTGATCTTCCTGTGAATGCTCTTTAAGTCATCCTTTAATTCACTCAAGAAAGATTTCTAGAGTGCCTACTCTGAAGTAAATACAGCATGAACAGTTAAAATAATGAACTGGTCAGAGACTGGCTCCTCAAGGAACTCACAGTGAGATAAAACAAAAACATAAGTAACTATAAAACAAATCCTAAGTGCTATAAGGGAATTTGTCTGGGCTTCAGCCACAAACTAGAGAAGCACAGCCCAGCCAGCCAACCAGGCCAGCACATCTATGGCCCCAGGACCCTTGATCTTGAAGCTTTACCAGTAAAACCTTTCGAAATAATGCTTTCTGGACTTCTGGCCACCACTCACCTCTCCTTACCTACCATGCTGATGACTCAGCATGCTTTGCAGCCATGCCTAGCCAAATACCAGTTCACGGTCTCATTCACATGATCCAATGAAGATGTCCAGAAGGCAACTAAAGGTACAGGAGTCTTACCTGAAAGTCTAGAGTTTCTGGGATTTCTAGGATCCTGTGTTAGACTTCTACTTTCTTATGCACCTAGAGTCTTTGTGCATCTAGTTTATCTAGTTTAGTTATGGTAATCACTATATTCACACAAGGCTCTTGGTGTTTTTCTCATCTACAAGGCCATTATTCCTCAAACTCCAGTGGATGACCAAAAGTTAACATTTCATGTTAATGTTTCATGTGTATGTGTGTGCATGTGTGTGTTTGTGCATGTGTGTGTGTATCCACTAAAAGGTAAGGGGTTGTTTTGTTCTTAATTCATTTTTCATACATTTTTAATGCATATTATTGATTTTCCATTGAAATGGTTTTGCAAAACATTTTACTAGAATCCTTATTTAGCATCTTGCAGACCTCAACACCTAGTGATAATGTTTACTCAGAAAAAAAGGACATGGGTTATTATTACTTTGCTTTAAAAAAATCAATAGAGCATTTGTGCCTGTATTAGAGATTAAAATAACTTTTGCCTCACAATTAGGATTTTTTAAAATAATAAGAAAGAATTTGTCAAATATCATCATCCCCATCCATAAAATCTCCATATTTCTTTAAAGTTTAAAGATACAGAAGAGGGTAAATGGCCAGATATGAAGTCGAGGGCCCTGAGCTTATATCCCAACTACATTACCTACTATGAAGGACTGGCAGAATGCTTCTTCCTCTGTAGAGATGTAGCAATACCCTCCACTCCCTGCTGCCATGAGGCTAGAGGGAGACTGTGTTCTGCACAAAGGCTGAGGGGAATGCACAGGTGAAGGTACCTTCTACCTTGCAACTCAAGATACACTCATGATACATTAGGGCATCATCCACATGAAAAGATTTAAAAATTTCATCTTAATAACTACTAACTGTGGTGAAACTGGGGATAGATGGGGACTAAAGGTGAATGAGAGGGTTATCTCTCCTCCCAAAGAGTTTACAATCTGGCAGACAACAGACAAGCTCTGGTGTTAGATGACTTTGATTCACGGCCTAACTCCTTCACTTTTTAACTGGGGTACCTTGGGAAAGTTATTTCATCTCTTGAAACCTCAGTTTCCTCATCTGTAAAAATGGGGACAATAATAGTACCTACAACTCCTAGTGCTGTAGAAGGATTCAGATAAAGGATTACGCACAATGTCTGGCATTTAGCAAGAATTCAATCTTTGTATCAGGATTATGATTTATGTCATTCCCAGCAGTTGCAAAGACCACAGATGTGAAGGACCTTCAAGGTACATCAGTTTCTAACTACTGAGACAAGGAGGATCTGTGTCCCCACTTGATGAGCTTGAGGGAGAGAGTGACTTGTCCATAGCTCTTTCTTTTCCTAACTTCTTGTCATTCATCAGTGATGACGGCAGTGAGAGGCTGCCACTCTGATGGGTCTTGGCATCTATCTCATAAAACAGTGAGAAGGCCCAGTGGGGCTATGTGGACAAAGCATGCTCATGTCTCTGCTGGAGAAGGAATACAGGAGGTTCACGTTCATAGAGAGGTACAAAAGGCATCCGTGAATTTCTCAGACCACAGTTTATTTCTCTTGCTCCTGGTTTTTGGCCACAGTGCCTCCTTCAGATGATGGACAGGAATTTGATAGAGAAAGAAAATGAAAGCTTGCTTGGGGGTAAGATTAGTTTGAACTTTAGTCAATTTGCTTATTTATTTATTCATTTTCTTCAAGACTTGAACTCATTTCTGTCTTGACTCTAGAGTCCAGATTCTTACTCACTGCACTCATGGGCCCTCCCACGCTTATAAATGCAAACAGGGAACAGAAGACAATTCGAAAGTTTGTTTAAATTTAAAGAGAATAATCATTAACACTAGTAAGAGATCCAAATCTTTACAAGTGTTTCAAATCATTTCCAAGTGATTTAATAATGTTAATATAACTAGTAATAGATGCTATTTGTTGACTACTTACTGGATGCCAAGCACTTTATATGCATTTATGTCCATTTATGTGAGTGCTACTCAATATAAACTGCTATCGCATTAAGTTCTCCCAACAGTTTTTCAACACTCTTACTTGGTAGGCAGCCTCTACTCCTCCCATTTCTCCATCTATGGGCCTCATTTTATACCCAAGGAAACTGAAATGCAGAGGAGGTAAAAGAACTTGATCAAAGTCACACCATAAGTATAAGGCTGCTGGTACCTCTTGCCCATCCAGTTTGGTTACAGTTTCCATCATGTTCAGATACAGCTCTTGGTGTTCTCTTGATCTCCTCAAATTCAATTCTTTCCATCTTACCTTAGCTGCTTCTCTCAAAATCACCTGATAGTAATAAGCCTGCCTCTAATGTTTCCTACACAAAAGGCAGCCATGTGGTCCAGTAGGAAGTTGTATTCACGATGAACCTCAATTTGACTCTGAGTCTAGTCAAATTGTCAAATTAAGTTTTATTGGATATGTTCACAAAAATAAAAGATGCATAACTCAAGAAAAAAAGTTGTTACAAAGCTGAAATTAGGAAATCTATCCATTCCTTGTAGAACGAATAGTACCAGGCACATTTACGTCCATGGCAAGGAATACTGTTTAAGTATTTACTGTGTGCTAGGCTCCAATGAAGGGGCTGAGGAGACAAGGAAACTAGATAGACAAAGTCCTCACCCTCATAGAGTTTACATTCAAATGAAGGTAGCACAAACAAATAATAAAAATTAAAATAGTTTTAGATAGCAATAAGTAGTATAAGGAAAATAAGGCAGGATAAGGCGGATAGACAGAACAATGGAGGGAGGGAGAGCTCTTCTGGACTGCAGATGACAGAAGGACTGTTCTGAGGAGGGGTCCTTGAGAGCAGAGGCC
This sequence comes from Piliocolobus tephrosceles, assembly GCF_002776525.5. Lineage (NCBI taxonomy): Eukaryota > Metazoa > Chordata > Mammalia > Primates > Cercopithecidae > Piliocolobus > Piliocolobus tephrosceles. The sequence continues at coordinate 172,234,340 of NC_045434.1, forward strand.
TGAGCCAAGTGAAGAAGGAAGCTGTGTGAGGGTCCGGAGGTGCAGGTATAGCAGGATGGCGCTAAGGAGCCTATCGGACATCCTGGAACAAGAGTTAGAGGGCCAGTGAGGCTGAAGTGGGGTTAGCAAGGGTCAACAAGATCTGAGTGTCTGAGAGGCAGGTTGGGATCAGATAATACCAGATGTTGCAAGCCAGTTAGGAATTTGGATCTTACTTATTCCACCAACAGTCCTATGGAGTATGTGGTATTTCCAAAGCAAAAAGCTGAATCCTAAAAATACTATGTAACTTTATTTGCCCTTCTGAAACCTCACCATTTAGTGGTGGAATTTTTTTTTGTTTGTTTTTGAGATAGAGTCTGGCACTGTCACCCAGGCTGGAGTGCAGTGGTACAATCTCTGCTCACTGCAATCTCTGCCTCCAGAGTTCGAGCGATTCTCCTGGCTCAGCCTCCAAGGAGCTGGGATTACAGGTGCCCATCACCACACCCAGATAATTTTTTATATTTTTAGTAGAGATAGTGTTTCACCATGTTGGTCAGCCTGGTCTCGAACTCCTGACCTCGTGATCTGCCCGCCTTGGCCTCCCAAAGTGCTGGGATTACAGGCATGAGCCACCACGCCCAGCCTTAGTGGCATTTTTATATTCTTTAGTCTTGCTATCAAATGAAAGCACAGGGTAGTTAAAAGGAAAATGAAAATGATGAGGCAGGGAGTCCCATAGAGGACCTCATCCTCCCTATCCCCAATAAGTCACTCTCAAATAGTAATAAATGAGTGGGAATCCAAATGACAATTCAGGAAAATAAATGCAGTCTTCAGCCCTCTCTGGCCTTTGAAGTTTTATTCTATTTCCTAAAAACTAGAAACACTGTCCCGAGAACTGCTATCCACTCCATTCCACTGACCATTATTTACATTCCACATTATCCTTCTATGTCCAACACCATTAACAGTGTCAAGAAAGCTCAGGAAAACAAGGAATCCCATTGCCTGGCAAATCCAGGAGTGGCAAATATATCAATTCTAGGCTAGTCTAGCCATTCCCTGCAATACTTCTGTACTTAGCAAATCTACCTAAAGGAAAAAGAAACCACAGAATTTTATAGAGGATATTAAAAACAACCTTGACACTAAAATAGAAAGGACTTAGAAATGTATACAATACTTAGGTAGTACCTTCAATCCACCTTCACTACAAATTCATGAGGGCTGAACCCTTGTGAGTTGCTGAGCACAGGAAGGGTCTACGACGGAAATATAGTACCCAGGTGAGGAGTATGGGTTCTGGGGTCAGGCTGTTTAGGTTCAGAGGGTGATGATAAGGGCCTACTAAGAGAATTTGTATAAAGTACTTAGTATGATGCTCTACATGCAGTAATAATGCTAAAAATTAAGCTGCTATTATTATTACCATTATTACAGAGATAAACCCCAGACTTTGATTCAAGGATGGTAAGGTGAATAATATCACTAAGAGAAACACTGGAAAACAGTAATGCCAAGAATAAATTGCAAGATTGTAGGGGAACCAAGACTATGCACCCAAAAAATATTTATTGAACAACTTCTCTGGGCCGGAGTTCAACTTTCCTTTTAGCCATGAATGATTCTAAATCAAACAAATAGAACACAAGCACCCATGCCTAGTGTTGGACAATGCAGCTCCTGGTTTAAAACACAGCCTTTGGCTTTTCTCCATCTAGGGAGATAAGAGTCAACCAGAATTAACAAGAAAATGAGCTAAGTGTGAGGTGTGGAGCAGTATACAAATGCTATAGGTAATCAGAGACAGGAGACAATAATAGAGGCCAGAGAGGTCCAGAAGGGCTTCATTAACCAGAAGACCTCACAGAGAATGAGGTGTCCTTGTCACCACAGTGGTTAGGTCTCCATCCAAAGCAGTCAGTCCTCTTAACTTGTAAATGATGCTGCTGTTACAGAAATTAAAATGTGACACAGAGATACATAAACAGAAATGTATAAAATGAAATAAAATTTGTTTCATGTAAGACTGCACGGCCGGGCGCGGTGGCTCAAGCCTGTAATCCCAGCACTTTGGGAGGCGGAGACGGGCGGATCATGAGGTCAGGAGATCGAGACCATCCTGGCTAACACGGTGAAACCCCGTCTCTACTAAAAATACAAAAAAACTAGCCGGGCGAGGTGGTGGGCGCCTGTAGTCCCAGCTACTCCGGAGGCTGAGGCAGGAGAATGGCGTGAACCCGGGAGGCGGAGCTTGCAGTGAGCTGAGATCCGGCCACTGCACTCCAGCCCAGGAGACACAGCAAGACTCCGTCTCAAGAAAAAAAAAAAAAAAAAAAAAAAAAAAAAAAAGACTGCACGATGTAGTAGAAAGAGCATGGACTTAGAGCCACAAGGCCTCAGTGATTACTACCTGTGAAATCCTGGGTAAAATACTTATTCTCTCTAAAATAAATAAATGTTTTGTGAATAAGTGGAATAAATAGAAATTAAGTTACCATACCCTGTTTAAATCAGGTGCGGCTCTATGGTTAATAAAACCACTTTGTGATCCTAGAAAGAGAAAATGCCTATTAAGTAAAGCATGGTTGGCCGGGCGCGGTGGCTCAAGCCTGTAATCCCAGCACTTTGGGAGGCCGAGACGGGCGGATCACGAGGTCAGGAGATCCAGACCATCCTGGCTAACACGGTGAAACCCCGTCTCTACTAAAAAAAAATACAAAAAAATAGCCGGGCAAGGTGGCGGGCGCCTGTAGTCCCAGCTACTCAGGAGGCTGAGGCAGGAGAATGGCGTAAACCTGGGAGGCGGAGCTTGCAGTGAGCTGAGATCCAGCCACTGCCCTCCAGCCTGGGCAACAGAGCGAGACTCCGTCTAAAAAAATAAATTAAATAAATAAATAAATAAAGCATTGTTATTAATTCATTTCATCCAGGGATGCTGAAACCAGAATAGATCATTCTTTTTGGAAAATATTATCCACAGACTTCCATTTAAATCCATAGCCATCTCAACTTATCCATATATTTCACTCAATCAGTCATGATGTTCAGAAATACAATTCAAAAATCAGCTCTTAATTACCTACTATGCCCTAGAATATGCAGAGATTTCACACAACCAGACATGTGATGGTCAGAAGTACAATTCAAAAATCAACCCTTGATCACCTACTACATGCCAGACACTGAGGCAAGTGACAAGGATGTGACAGTGACAAAGGCACCACTCTTGTGCCCCTATGGAGTTCATAAGCAGTTGACCAGGCTTTAACAACAGTGTGTCAGAAGCCCTTCTACACTCTACTATTAGACAGCATAGATTTTCACTCTTGAAACTTCCAGCCACTGATCCCAGCTTTGTCCTGTCTTCTACCTCTTGAAAATCCTTCAAAATACTAGAATATGGAGGTTCACTAACATTTCTGAGCTTTGGTACCCCTTATCACCCAGCACCATACCAAAGTGGACTGCTCTTGCACAAACATATCCTTATTCTCCCATGTCTAGTTATGCATGGTCTTGGATTTCAGGAAGATCTTCAATTTACCACTCCTATCTCTACATATCCCTGACCATCTACCTAAAACAAGTTCCCCTAATCTATCCCCTTTAACCTGCTTTATTTTCCTTGCAGCACTTAATGATGATCTGAAACTGCATTATTTTGTTCAAGGGTTTCTAAGTGATATGGTTTGGCTGTGTCCCCACCAAAATCTCATCTTGGATTATAGTTCCCCAAATCTCCATGTGTTGTGGGAGAGACCCAGTAGGAGGTAACTGAATCATGGGGGCGATTACCCCCATGCTGCTGTTCTTGTGATAGTGAGTGAGTTCTCAGAAGATCTGATGGTTTTATATGGGGCTTTTCCACCTTTTGCTTGGCACTTCTCCTTTCTGCCATCATGTGAAGAAAGACGTGTGTGCTTCGCCTTCTGCCACGATTGTAAGTTTGCCGAGGCTTCCGCAGCCATGTGGAACTGTGAGTCAATTAAACCTCTTTTCTTTATAAATTACCCAGTTTCAGGCACTCCTTTATAGCAGCATGAGAATGGACTGATACAATAAGCTTGTTATTTATAAGCGCTGCTAGAATGTAAACTTTGTCCCCAGTACTCATCACAGTGGCTGGATACAATAGGTACTCAATTAGAACAAATAAATGACAGCACATACAAACTCTGTATCAGTTTATCTATATCTTTCTGACTACATCTGTCCCTTTCAACTTGGTAGTATTTATATGCATATTTATAGGCATACATATATCTTCCCTACATGGCTGGAAACTCCTTGAGGATCCATGTCTATTTCACCTTTGTATATCCTGGACACTTGAGGTAGAGTGTTTCCTGGTTAATGTCTGTTAAATGGAATAAATACATGACATGGTTCCCTACTTGTTCCTCTGCAGGCTTCTTAATCTTAACTTTGTCGAATCACTACTTCAATCCTCAAGAATACGAACATATTTGATTGGTAACAAGGAAAAGTAAAGGACCATTTTAACCACATTTCTGTTGCTTCCTTTTAAGAATTACTCGACCACTAAGCTTAAAGGTTCTTTCCTTCCACCTCCTACAATCCATCAACCTCTTACTTGATAGGGCTTTTGCAAACACCTATCAGTTTCTTGGAGAGGGGAAAGTGAATAAAACCTTTAAAAAACATGCATTCTCCCAGAGTGCAACAATCTCTGCTTGCTATGGGTACAAGCTATTTTTACCAGGTGATACTGTGATATTCCTTTTCAACACATGATATTCACTCTTTCAAGCTGTTCGGCACTGTTCTATTTGGTTTCATGTTACATCAATGAGACAGTTTGAGGGAAAAGGAAAAATGGGACATGCTATATTTAGAAGCACCACTGAAACCCTAAATAAAAACTCTGAAAATTTCCTAAGCTCTTTGGCATCTACATTCAGGACCTACCTACTGACCTAAGATTAAGGCTGAATAAAAAATGCTTTTGTGCAGAGAGTATTTTCCTAAGAATATTAATTATAGAAAGCCATTTTCAGTGTATCCAAAACTTTAGAGGGTTAAAAATCATACAGACAAGCCATAGAAGAGTCGAACAATTACTACGTGTATTTTGTATCTTCATAGTATTTTTTACTCTGTAAATTATGAGTCTAACTACATTTTAAAATAATAGCATGTCTGGTTATGCATCTGGACATACTGAGTTTGAGACAGCCATGTGACAAGTATGAAGAGTTGGCCAACAGCAGTTAGACATGGAAAAACAAAGTTCTGGGGGATTTAGGCTGAAGTATCAATTTCTCTGCATATGGGTAGAACAGGAAACCATGAAAGAAAAAAACGTGAGCCTTGAAGAATCAGGAAAGCAGTAGGGCTAGGAGGAAAACTTACTAGTCAAATGTTAGCAATCAATGTGTGCTGTAAGGACAAGAAAAAGGTTTCAAAAGAAGTATGTGCCTAAGATAGTACCTAGCATGTTATGAAGGCTAAAACATACTTAACTCATAGTCTCATTGTAAGACTCAGTGGTTAGAGGCAAAAGGTCTTTGTAATCTGTAAAACATGATACAACGATTTGTTTCTCTTATTTCTAGAAGGAACATAAGGGTGGTAGGGTGGATCAACTGCAAAACTAGCACAATCTTTACCTATATCTATGCCCTTTGCAATGTGACTTTGCAGATCTTCCTAGAAAGAGATGTAATCTCTTTCCCCACTCCTGTATCTGGGCTGCTCTTGTCATCTGCTTTGGTCAATAGGATGCATTAGAAATTCCACCGTGTCACTTCTTCCTTACTTTCACTCTCTCTCGGTATCCTGCCCAGCTGTCATATGAATAAGCCCTGGTTCTCCTTCTAGAGGAAAAGAGATCACATGGAAGATAGCCCAGTGAGCCCAGCCAAGGCCATCCTTGGATAGCCTATAGCCCTCAACCCCTACACATGTGAAAAAACCCAGTCATGATCAGCAGAGCTACCTTCTTACCCAAGAGCTGACTACAAACACAGGAATAAGACCAATTGAGATAAAAAGAACTGACTTGCAGACTCATGAGCAATAATAAACACTCACTGTTTCAAACCATTGCATTTGAGGTGGTTAATTATATAGCAATAGGTAACTGATGCAAGTAGCAATAAATAAACCAGTCGACCCTGAGCCATACTATGTGCCTGGCATTCTGCTAATGAGCACTTTACAGGGATTATTTGATTATTTCATTTGTTTCTCACAATAAATTTATGCAGTAAATATTATTATTCCCATTGTATAGATTATAATAAAATCAAGGTGCACATTGGTTAAGTTAACTTGCTCCAGTGTTGCACAGCTAGCAAACAATGGGACTGAAATTCAAATCTGGCAGTCCAACCTCAGAGCAGCACTTAATCTAAGAAAGAGAATCTTTTCCTTAATCCAACAAATAGGAACTTTTCCCAGTCTTCTCCAGGATAATCTGTTCTAACCTTTTCCTTCACTTCTGATTGTTCTAACTCAAAAGGCCATTTCTATAAATTGACAGTAACAACTGACTTCATTTGTTGATATGTTATTTCATTTGATCCTTACAATAAGCATTTAAGTTTCCACCATCACCTTTTTTTTTATAGAGGTGACAGGAAAAGGCAGGGGGTGAGCAGCCTGGTTGCGCTCTAACTCCAGGTCTAGCACCTCCACAGCCAGCACTCATGCTGCCTGGCTACTCTTCTGAACTGTCTCCAAGTTCTCCATGCCTTCCTTAGGCTTAATTGCCAGTCAACTGTTCCAATTACTGAACATATACCAAATATCCCCTATGTCTCTAGGCACAGGACTGGCCCTTGAGGAGGCTTCGAAGCAGTTAAACCCACATTCCCTGCCCCCATGGAACTCAACACCACTTGGGGATGCAAGACAGAAATATACAAAAGGCTAAATGAATAGTAAGAGATGAAAAGTAAGAGGGTATTACTAATTGTCAAATGAATGGAATAAACAGATTCCAGAGTTCAAACGGGAGCGAGAGGAAAGTGTGTTGGATCTACCTAGCAAGCCTTCACATGGGAGGCATAACAGGACGGGAAATTCCCTGTGGGAACACAGCCTGTCATTGCCATAGGTGTGTGATTCTTGTTCTGGATTATCATGGTGACTGTATCTTCAAGATATTCATGTGGTGACTATTTAAATCTGGTGACTTTGGACAAGGCCAATTCCTAGTATGCAGACAAAAAAGATTCATCTGAGAGTTCCAACATATCCAGAAGTTGGCAGGACTGATAGCTGGATCCTTGAAACTTGAAGTAACTACCAGGTCATGCCAGTCAATAGATCTAGAAAATGAATAGTAAGATTAGTCTAGTCCCAGGGAGTAGAAAAAAAGATTGAGAAAAGGACCAAGAAGAAATGCAAGCCATGCATCATACATACAGAATGTCAGCAGGTGGTGTTCTAGCCGTTAGGGGCCAGGGAAAAAATAGGTAAAAATAAAACACCTGCACTTGAGAAAATTCAATCAGTTTCACTTCCAGATTATTTTCTTTCTGTTCTCAATACCCAGGAAAGATCCGCCTTGATCTAACACAACCTAACTTCCCAGGAGTACCTCTTGCCACCTAAGCCCTTGCACTCTACGACACACCAGACACATTGTAATGACTGCAGTTTCTCAGCACACCTTCCTCTATTACACACCCATGCTGTTCCTGGCCTCTGGGACTTGGCACAAGCTTTTCCTTCTCCGGGATTTCTCATTTGTTCTATGTACCCTACTCAATCCTGCCTTCCTTCTTCCCCTAGATAATTCCTACTTTTCCTTTATTCCTTAGTTTAAATATCACTTCCAGTTGAAAATAGGGAAAACAGAAATCCCTGGGTGGGAAAAGACCATACCTGAGGAAAGAGGCTGGTATGGTAGGCCTGAAGCTAGAGGGGATCGATGGTTCCAGGTTCGGTGAGAGGTTCTAACTGAAAACCACATTTAACAGTCTAAGAAAAGGAAGGCAGTGTGATAAAGAATGAAATAAGTCTGTTACTAGGATCATATATCACAATGCTGTGGGACTACCATGAAAACAGGCAAGACAAGAAGAAAATGCTTCACCAAGAACTGGGAAGAGAGGAGCCCCTGAGATCTAGAGACAGGAAAAATGGCAAAAGTCCCCAAGTGGTAGGAGGAGAAAGGCCAGACACTCAAAAAGGTCTTACAGAAAGAGGGTGGTTAACCAGAGAGATAAGTGTATCAAAATAGATAAGTGCAAATGCTGATATAGGAACAGAGATCTGGAGACAGTGGCCATGGAGGAAGCTAAAAAGCCATCAGGTAATATAACATGTAGGTGTTTCCTACAGTGGCAGTAGCATAGGAGAGAGGTACAGGCAGCTTTAGAGCAACAAACAAAACAACAGTAGACAATGACCAGGAAATATGGTGAGAAGAGTCATCAGAGGAAAAGAAAGGCAAAACTGTAAGTAGCAGAACACATTAAATAAATAACATTAATAATAAAAATAATATTCACCATGAATGAAGTGTTTACTCAATTACCAAGAATCTATTAATAATATGCATTATTTCATTTGGAAAAAATGGCCTCGAGGATGTCCAGAAAGATACAAGAAAGGAGCAAGGGTGACAGTGTGCCATTTTGTAGGTGGAAGACTACACATCCACTGGAAATATTTAAAGTGACTTCTCTTAGGATCCTATTGGAGGGGTCTAGAGGACATTCAGGTTATATTTGTTTAGAATCCAATTATCCTACCAGAATGAAACCTTCTTGAGGACAGAGACTGTGCTTTTTGTTCACCACTGTGTGAACAGAACCTGGCACTGGGCCTGACACATGGAGGGTACTAGATAAATATGGGTTGGTAGACTTAACAAACAAGAATGGATGGGTGAATGGATGGATGAAAGAATGGATAAAAACTCAGCTTAACGTATTTGTATCATTGGGAAATAAGATAGAAAGCATGTGTCCATGTTTGAATCAAAAATTTAAAGGGGAATGGAAACATCCCAAATCCACACCTGCTGATGACAGTGGGAAATAAGGTGAGATACTCTCAAGAGAACGGTAGAATTCATCTGTCCCCACCCTTTCCCTCCTGTGTATTCTCTTCCAAATCTCTTTTCTATTCACACCTTACAGGCCAAGCAAACAAATGATTCTCCTCATTCACTGATTCAACAAACACTTACTAAGCTCCTCAAGGAGCCGGGGCCCCAAAGCAGGCATGAACTAGCACTAAGCACACAGACAAGCAGGACACAGGGTGGGAAATATCAACTAAGGTGGGTGTGGTATGGTAAGTACAGAGGGTTCCTGTAAGAATACAGAAGAGTCATGCCCAACTCAATTTGGGGTGTTCTGAAGACATAATAGGCATCCCAGATAGATATAATGGCATGGCTATAGGGACGAGAGGAGGAAGAGTAGTCCATTCAGAGGTGGAAGAGGTGAGAAATGACACAAATTAGGTCCCTCCTCTGGGCTCTCAAGGCACCCTGCACATATCTCATCATTGCATTTAGGGCAAAGACTGACACTATCTGCTTATTCTCCTTGTTTTCTCCACAAGATTGTGGACTCCCTTGAGATCAAAGGCTATGTGATTCATCTATATACTCCTAGCATCCGCCAAGTTTCTGGGATACAAAGGATACTTAACTGGATGAATATGAACTTCAGAAAGGGAAGGCAACATACCATAATGGTTAAAAACATGATAAGGAACACTGAAACTCACTTGGCTGCGACACCTTGAGCCATTTCTCTGTGCCTCAGTTTCTTCATCTGTGAAATGAGGATAATAATAATACTCATCTGTATTAGTTGGGTCTACCCAGAAACAGACAATGAGACAGACAGAAGTGCAAGAGATTTATTAGTTTCTTGTGAAAATATGGGGGCGGGGACGGTGAAGAAAGTAGAATTGGAGACAGAGCCTCAGACTATGAGGCAGATCAGACAAAGGCTTGCCAACCTAATGGAGAGCTCTGAAATAAAGATTACCCATTAGGGGAGTTCCCATACTGGGCAGAAATGGCCAGGCCTTAGTACTCCCAGAGTGTTCAGTCATTGGCTAGGACCACTCAGCAAAAGCATGGCCTACGGGCACTGCCACTGGAGACTCATCTAACTGCACTCCTTGCAAATGAACATAAGCTTCCTCTTAAAGGCAGATCTGAATGGTGCACCTCCATGAGGGCCACACTACCTGATGGGGTTGTGAGGTTTCCATTAGTTACTATGGATTAAACACTTTAAACAGTGCCCAGAATTTAGTATGCATTATTTAAGGATTTGGTCTTACTGTGAGTTATCTGTACAACTATATCTTTGAGTTTATGTTCGTAATCATAAACTCGAATGACTACAGGGGATAGGTAGGAAACATAAATGTGTAAATTGACCTAAAAAAGAGGAAAGGATAGTGCCGCAATAAACATACATGTGCATGTGTCTTTATAGCAGCATGATTTATAATCCTTTGGGTATATACCCAGTAGTGGGATGGCTGGGTCATATGGTACATCTAGTTCTAGATCCTTGAGGAATTGCCATACTGTTTTCCATAATGGTTGAACTAGTTTACAATCCCAGCAACTGTAGCTGGAAACCATCTTTCTTAGCAAACTATCACAAGAACAGAAAACCAAACACCGCATGTTCTCACTCATAGGTGGTAACTGAACAATGAGATCACTTGGACTCGGGAAGGGGAACATCACATACCGGGGCCTATCATGGGGAGGGGGGAGGGGGGAGGGATTGCATTGGGAGTTATACATGATATAAATGATGAATTGATGGGTGCTGAAGAGTTGATGGGTGCAGCACACCAACATGGCACAAGTATACATATGTAACAAACCTGCACGTTATGCACATGTACCCTAGAACTTAAAGTATAATAAAAATAAAATAAAATAAAATAAAATAAAAAAGAGGAAAGGAGGCCCATGCTCTCTATAGCCTAACTGGAGAGTAAATACCTTGTCTCAAGGGATTCAGGTTAAAAACAATACCAAAGAAAATAGCCACTATTCAAGCCCAGCAAAGAGTCAAACTTTGAAAACTAAATTGGTATATAATTTTATGAACAAACCAAAGCTATTATGTAAATATCTTCTCCATCACTTTTGGTCATTGACAGTTAAGCACAGAGCATCATAAGGATCTTACTTTTCATAAACCATGCTGGTGAACTTGATCTCTCTGATACTTTAGGATTGATATTACAATCTTAAGAGGTATCAAGGAATATTAAGGTATGTTCTGCATTTGGTATTCAAAGTTTTGATTTTTTGAATGTATAGAGATACTCTGTGCTGGATATTAAACATATGTCTATTTCTTTTTCCTCTCCAACAAGAGAAATAGGAGAAAAATTACCTTGAATGAGGGGTGTAAATCACGCTTGAGCGCTACAAGGCACTCGGTACCTGGTGAGAGGAAGTAGGCAGACAACTTTGTCCAGCCACAATGGATGAAGAAGAGATGGAGGGGTGTGGGGAAATCAGGTTCTGGGCCTGTAAAGTGTGGAAACATAGGCTCACTGTGCCACTGAGTTCTGAGACTTATTTGAGACTTGGCAGGTGACAGTGGGAGAGTATCCTACAAGTAGGATCATACTGGTGACAGTGCAGTAGTTAGAACAGAGGACCCAGTGTAGCACCTTCTCACCTAGAGGCTGACCCAGGCCCTCCTCCTAGTAAGAGCAGGAGATTCTGCTTCACAAAGTCCTTAGTCACTGCTCTGGATCGTGATCCTGAGCCAAGTTGCAACTCTGTCACCAGTTCTCTATGACTTAGCTGCAAAGCATGACATCACTTATGATTCCTGATTGTGGCATATTGATGTAGTTTGAGCTGTTGAGGGGAAAAGGAATGTGGACACTCCTATTATACCTAATTATGTATCATGAAAAGTCATACAGCTTCTTTTGAAAGTCGAGCTTTTGACAAATAGATGGCAGGTGCCTAAATGACATTCCTTGATGGCACATGAAAAGGTCATAACAATCTCTCTGAACTCTGAAATTCTAGGTTTTATATAAAGAGATTTGACAATTTATTCCATTCATTTACTTGTAATGAACAGTATATGACAGGCAAACTTTAGAGCATACAATAACTTTTCATTTCAATTTTGTAGCACAGTGTAGTATTTAAAAAATACCTTATTGAGATAAAATTTGTATAAAAAAATTAACCATTTTAAAGTGAACAATTCAGTGGCATTTAGTAGGTTCACATTTTTGTGCAACCATGACCTCTATCCAGTTCCAAAACATTTCCATTATTCCCCCTATTCATTAAGCAGTTTTTCCCCATTCACCACCACTCCCTAATCTCTGGCAACCACCAATTTGCCTTCTGACACTATAGATTTATCTATTCTGGATATCTCATAAATGAAATAATATAATACGTGACCTTTTGTGTCTGGTTTCTTTCACTTGTGTTTTGGAGGTTCATCCATGTTGTAGCATGTATCAGAATTTCTGTACTTTTCATGGCTGAATAATATTCCACTGCATTATATAAAACAATTTGTTTATGCATTCATCCACTTATGGACATCTGGGTTGTTTCTACCTTTTGACCATTTATGAATAATGCCTCTATGAACATGTGCGTACTTGTACTTGAATACTTGTTTTCTAGTCTTTTGGGTATATATGCCAAGGAGTGAAAGCAAAACAGGGGGGTTCCATTTTCTCCATATCCTCACCAATACTTTTTTTTTTTTAATCTAGTAGGCATAAAGTGGTATCTCATTATGGTTTTTATGACGCTGAACATCTTTTCATGTGTTTGCTGGCTATTTCTTAACATCTTAAATAACAATCAAATAACAATCAGGGATCCAAATTTCAGTTCAAATTTCATTTTACATGAGGCTTCTAAATGCAAATAAATGAACTGAAGTGACAGTTTAACAGATACTTTCTGTGAGCTTCACTAAGTCCATGCATGTATAGGCAATGACAAGTGCATCACAACTTGCTAAGTTTTAGTGTAGTATTTTTTTAAACTTTATTGTAAAATGCATTTCCATCTCAGAAATCTTATCTTAGAATCAGAGAAATATAACTGATATTTAAGAAAATGCAAGCTCTACAAGGGTAGCAATTTTAATTTATAACATTCTATTAGGCACTCAATAAATGTTGGCTAATTAAAGGTATCAGTTTGACTACCTGGACCCAGAGACTGAAAAATTTAATGCAGGCAGTAAGGAAGAAAAATGAATCTAGGATAATTTCTAGATTCAATATTTTTCTGCCTAGGGCCACTGGGTAAATAGTGGTGCCATTAACCAGAATAGTGAATATAAGAACAAGAACACTTATAATAAAAGAATTATCCTGGGCCAGGTGCAGTAGCTCGTGCCTATAATCCCAGCACTTTAGGAAGCTGAGGGGGATGGATCGCTTGAGCCCAGGAATTTGAGACCAGCCTGGGCAACATGGGGAAACCCCATCTCTACAAAAAATACAAACATGGTGGTGCATGTCTATAGTCCTAGCTACTAAGGGAGCTGAGGTGGAAGGATTACCTGAGTCTGGGGGACAGAGGCTGCAGTAAGTAGAATACAGTGCCATTGTACTCTAGCCTGGGTGACAGAGTGAAACACTGTCAGGAAAAAAAAAAAAAAAAAAAGGAATTATCTTAGAATTCTTACCATTAACACAGAGGTCCATTTTTACTTTTTTTTTTCTTTAGACTAGTCAAGTGAAGCCATTCATATTTTTTAATCTTCAATTTTCATGCTCCCTTTATAACAACCTTTCTATGTGGATAAGTGTAAAAGAAAAGTGAAAGGGTGCTATAGAAACATAAGGTAAGAATGCTGCCCCTTTCAAAATTTCCCATTTAATTTTTTGTGGTTTGGTTTTTCTTCCTATATATCCTATCCTGTCCTTACCCCTGCTGAATGTCAATCCATCTCACATCAATCTAGTGTTCCATGGTTATAATGACAGTGTTTACAGTACAGGTTATACCCATTTGGTTTTGTAAATTTGTTAAGTCTGTTCTCTAGCTCATGAATTAGAGAACGTCTCTCACAGAACAGCATTTATCTATAAAAGCAGACCATGGTCCATTGTGACCCCTATATGACACCACTTTGTGATTAGAGGATAGAGCACTAAATTTTAGTTTACTCTGATCACTTCCCCCCATAGACTCTGATTCTTCCATTTCAAAAATCAGAAAAAAGTAACTCAAGCTTACTTTAATTTGGAAAAATGTTTTGGTGCTGTCTTTTAAAATTATTTTATTGTAAGAATACTCTAGCCTTGCTTGCATAATGTATACCCAAAAAGAATAAATCACACCCTTGAAGGTGAGAGAAATATTATTGGAACTCACAAAATTGTCCCATGTATACAAAAGTTTCTTGAGCTCTGTTCTTGTGTCATATGTCCCAAACAACATGGCAACTTGACATCATATTATAGTATAGTCACATGTTGCTTAACAATGGGGATACATTCTGAGAAATACGTCAGACAATTTTGTCATCATGCAAACATCACATAATGTACTTACACAAAGCCTACGCTGTATAGACTACTGCAGACCTAGGTTATATGGGATATCCTACTGTTCACACACTACAAACTTGGACAGCAAGTGACTGTAGTTAATACTGCAGGCCTCTGTAACACAATGCTTATATTTGTGCATCTAAACATAGAAAAGGTACAGTAAAATACAGAATAAAAGACTAAAAACAGTGTGTCTTTATAGGCAGTTGCCATAAATGGAGCTTGCAGGACTGGAAGGTACTCTGAGTGAGTTAATGAATGAGTGCTGAGTGAATACGAAGGCCTAGGACATTACTGTATACTACAGTAGACTTTATAAACACTGTACAATTAGGCTACACTGAATTTATAAAAATGGTTTTTCTTTTAATAATAAACTGTAGTTTCTGTAACTTTTTTACTTTATAAATTTTTAAACTTTTAGACTTATAATAACACTTAGCTGAAAACACAAACACATGTACAGCTGTACACATTTTCTTTATATCCTTTTCTATAAGCTTTTATCTATTTTTTTTTTTTTTTTTAGTTTTAAAACCTTTGTTGTTA
Source organism: Piliocolobus tephrosceles (assembly GCF_002776525.5). NCBI lineage: Eukaryota > Metazoa > Chordata > Mammalia > Primates > Cercopithecidae > Piliocolobus > Piliocolobus tephrosceles. The sequence continues at coordinate 172,249,406 of NC_045434.1, forward strand.
AAAACTAAAAATGCACACAGTAGCCTAGGCCCATACAGGGTCAGAATCGCCAATATCACTATCTTGCACCTCCACATCTTGTCCCAAAAGAAAGTCTTCAAGGGCAATAACAAACATGGACCTGTCACCTCCTGTGATAACAATGCCTTATTTTGAAATAACTCCTGAAGGACCTGCCTGAGGCTGTTTTACAATAAACTATTTTTTAAAATAAGTAGGTGTACATTCTTTCTTTTCTTTCTTTTGAGACAGAGTCTTGCTCTGTTGCCCAGGCTGGAGTGCAGTGGTGCAATCTTGGCTCACTGCAAGCTCTGCCTCCTGGGTTCACGCCATTCTCCTGCCTCAGCCTCCTGAGTAGCTGGGACTACAGGTGCCCGCCACCATGCCCGGCTAATTTTTGTATTTTTAGTAGAGACGGGGTTTCACTGTGTTAGCCAGGATGGTCTCGATCTCCTGACGTTGTGATCTGCCTGACTCGGCCTCCCAAAGTGCTGGGATTACAGGCATGAGCCACCTCACCTGGCGGGTGTACATTCTTAAATAATGATAAAAAATATAGTATAGTAAATGCATAAACCAGTTACCTAGTAATGTCTTAACATTATCAAGTGTTATAAACTGTACCTAATTGTGTGTGCTATATTTTTATATGACTGGCAGCACAGTAGATTTGTGTGCACCACTATTACCACAAACATATGGGTAACGTATTATGCTATGATGTTACAATGGCTATGAAGTCACTAAGCAATGGGATTTTTTCAGTTCCATTATAATCTTACGGGACCACCATCATATATGAACTTTGTTGTTGACCTAAACGTTCTTATGTGGTGCATGATCATATAATATTACACTCAGTGTCATTTCCCCCTCAACAAGAACAGACAGCGAAAGTTCGTAGTACAAAACTCTTATTAGTAATACAAACTTGCGGTGTGACTTCAATTATTACCATCATGCACCAGGCACTTCTAGAACACTAGTTCCAGTGACCTGAGTAAGATCCTCAAAACTTTTGCTTCCCAGATGACCCTTTGTCCAGAAACTCATGCTGCGAGAATAAAAAGACCTTTACTATCAGAAATGTAGGGAAAAAGATGGGCAGCCCATCTTCAGGGAAAGAAAAGGAAATCCCTTTAGTAATAACAGCAGAGCAAACTAACCCAGATCAATCACAAGTTGCATAAGAGAGCAAAGTTGTACAGAGTCCTACTCACACCTTCAGCAGCAAAAACACGACTTCCTGGCGTAGACTTCCTATTTAGGCACTCTGCAGCTGATGACTACTCAGAACTTTTGCTTTTTATTTTCTCCTTACTCCCATCTCCACTCTACCTCTCTGAAATTTTAATTCAAGTCAGCACAACTTCAAAACTTTTCTTGTAAAGGTTTTGGTTGAAGGAGGCTCATACTAAGTCATTTGCTCAAGAAATAACTTGTTGATTGTCCCAAAGTGCTGGGATTACAGGCGTGAGTCACCGTGCCTGGCCTATATAGACTTTCGAAGGTCAAAGTAGAAAGATTTTTTTCAACGCTATCCACCAGTTGGGATAAGTTCCTTTGTGGTATATTTAAAATTTATCATGTTTTGAAGTCACAAAACCAGGATTTAAGTCCCTACTCTTGTCATTTACTGGATATCTATTATTGGGCAAGTCATCCAACTTCTCCAAGGCTGTCGTTTTTAGAGTAGTGTCTTGGTCAGGGTCTCAACAGGAAACAGAAGTCATATTCAGAAAGGGAAATTTAGCAGGATTTAATGAAGATAAGTCATTAAAGATAGAAACAGTGGAGACCCAGCCCTAGATCTTGAGAGAACCCATAGAGAGAGAGAAAGCTGTAGCTGTAGATTGGATAGGTCCTGTGGCCTCCAAGCAGCCACTGCTAGCCACCGCTAGCCAGTAACCTGGAAGGGAGAGAGCTGGAGAAGCAAATATTCCAAACTCACTTTTCATCTGTCTGAGATATCTTGTAAGCACCCCGTATTGGCTGAATCCTTCCAGAAGCAAGAGTGCAAGGGAGCTTGTTGATGAAGCTATGAAGGTCAGCCCCAAGGCCACAGAAAAGATTGGGAAAGGGGTAGGGAGTAAGATCTCAAGGGCAAATGGAAGATACTCAGCCCAAAACTTACTAATGGCTGCCCACCTCTCACATAGATTTGCTGTGAGGATCAAATTAATATTAATATATGTAATAATACTTTGTAAACTATAAATAAAATACACAACTATAATCATTATAAGGTCTATCCTATAAGAAATAAACCAAAAAGAATAATACCAATCTATGGTGTGAGTCTTCTAAGGTTGACAGATCTCTTACTTTGAAATCTAGTATATTCTTTACACTGGAATTTATTCTTTCTGGTTAAAATTTCCAATCACGAGGACAAAAATCAAACAGAAAAGGAAATTTTCAGTACCAAATTTTCAGTACTAGATAAGTGAAAAATTAATTCCCCTGGCAAGATGGGTGTGACAATGGTTGGGCAGGACTCAGACACCTACACATTAGCATCTATCAGATTGTTTTCCTGCTTTCCTCCCTTTTCCATCTCCTAATCTAACTTCTGCCAGTAGTAGAATTAGCAGAAGTCCATTTTCTATTGCATTTCAGAACCAGTTCTTATAAGCACAAATTCATTTGCCAAAGAAACATTCAACAAGCATTTGGAGAGAACCACTATGCGAAGCATCTACTTATTGGTAGACAATATTTATGTCAACACTTACTCAGCATACAAAACATATAACTCAGTTTACAATAGTTTTCCTCCTTGCTCACTCCTCTCAAGCACTGACCTCCTTGCTGTAACTTGAACACCTCTAGGTACACTCCCGCTATATGGCCTTTGACCTAGCTGTTCCCTCTGCTTATACAATCCTCAGATAGCCACACAACTAAAACTTCCTTACCTTCATTAAGTTTTGTTCAAATATCACTTCCCACTGAGGACTACTGTATTCAAGATTGCAATCCTCCACTGGAATCCTTATCCCTCTTTATCTTACCCTATTTTTTTTTTTCCACACAGCATTTAAAACTGTCTAATATGCTCTATGATGTACTTCTTGATTATGGTTATTTTTAATGTCTACTTTCTCTTGTTCCTTTGCTGACAGGGATAGCTGAGTTTTGTTCACTGATACCTCCTAAACGCCTATAACTGGGCCAGGTCCATACTGGACACTCAATAAATATTCACTGAATCTATCAATCAATCACACCTATAATCCCAGTACTTTGGGAGGCTGAGGTGGGAGGATCACTTGAGGCCAGGAGTTTGAGAATAGCCTGGGCAACATAGAGAGACCCCGTCTCTACAAAAATATGCAAAAATTAGCTAGGCTCGGTGGTGTGAACCTGTAGTTCCAGCTACTCACGAGGCTGAGGTGGAAGGATTGCTGGAGCCCAGAAGGTCAGGGATACAGTGAGCTGTGACCATGCCACTACACTCCAGTTTGGGTGACAGAGTAAGACCGTCTCAAAACACAAAACATAAAAAACAAAACAAATCAATCATCCATCAGTCATCTGAAATGGTTTTGGGAGGCTCAGAGACATGAGAATTTTTTGTCAATGGAAGTATTAAAAGTACAAAAAGAAAGCTATTTTGATGTTACATTTTAAATCTAATAGACTCACCCCAACTATAACTTGTTGCAAAATTATTGCTCATAGGTGAAAATTCATAGTGATGATTAACCTCCATTATAATGAAATGTAAAAGCTGCAATATTTCTATTAAAAGAAACATAAGATCAAGTATCAAGCTGGTACTATAGATAATAAGCATTTGCAATTAACATACTGTGAATAACTGTAAACTCTGTTATCATACTAATCAAATTTAAAAATTCCTACAGCAACTGGGAACTCTGTAGCAGTTACATTGTCAACACTAGCCACTTTGCCAGTTGTTCAGAGGCTGTGCAAATTAGCACAAACTGGTAGTAACAGTAACATACATAATGCTTTTGGGAGTCATTTTTGCACAACACAAGTTTAGAGGTTTTTTTTTCTTTTCTTTAGATACAGTATCATAGTCTGATGCATGAACGTGTGGAACAGAGATGAACTTCAAACTAGTGAGGAGAGATGAACTTCAAACTAGTGAGGAGAATAAACCGTGTAGTACGCAGTTTAGGTTCCTCTGAGTAAACTACTGCCAGACTCTGACTTGAGTGAACAAAGGTACTTGTGTGGCAAATTTTGGTCCATAAATTCATGGTTTGAATATGTGGAAAACATGCATCAAGGGATTAGTATAATTATTTTGTTTCAGAGATACCTAGAAGGTCAAAGAGTTCAAATGACAAGGAGATATGAAAGTATCAAAGTGTTAAACGGTTTATTTTGAGAAAGTCAAACCTTCTGCTTCTATCACCTAAGATACTATAAAACCAGAAAGATTAGGAAGCTACTGCACAGCTGTCTTTTTTGGTGAGTGAAAGACATTGCTAGTGGACCTTATCACAGATTAAACTCAGCTTGGACAATGACCCTAACTCAATTTCAGTTATAATCAACTTTACACACAAAAAGTGTGGTGTGTGTGTGTGTGTATGTGTGTGTGTGTGTGTGTTGGTACATGATGAGTATTTTGGGGTTTCTCACATGTAAATCCAAATTGAACTGTTCCAAAACAAGAATTAAAATCTCACCTGTTTCATATTCTACATGCTGAATTATTTTGAAAGAATCAATACAGCTTTTTACTAAATACCATGTGTTCCTGACTAAATTAAGTCCCTTCAAATTCGTATGTTGAAGTGCTAACCCCCAGTATCTCTGGAAGTGACTGTATTTTCACATAGGGCATTTTAAAAAGTAATTAAGGTAAAAAGAGATCATGTGAGTGGGCCCTAATCCAATAGGACTGGTATTCTTAAAGAAGAGATTAGGCCGCAAACAGAGCAAAGAACATATGAAGAGACAGACAAGACAGCCATCTTACAAGCCAAGGAGACAGATCTCAGAATAACAGCCTTGCTAACACCTTCATCTTGAACTTCTAGCCTCCAGAACTGTGAGGAAGTAAATTTTTGTTGTTTAAGCCTCCCAGTCTGTGATATTTGTCATGGCAGCCCTAGTAAACTAATACTCTATGTATGATTTATCTCATCATGTTGTTCTATCAAAAGATGAAATCAATTATAAAAATCCAGTTCCCAATAAAAAAAAATCACAAGTTGATAGATGCCTCATTTATGCAGTACCGTGAGTGAATAAGTCATTCCACATTAAGTAAGATATCCAGATAACTGAAGCTTGCCCTTAACAAACCAAAGTTTGTAATCTAATCCTTTCAGATGGAAATGTTTCTAAAATACATCCTTATACACTGCCCCACTTTTTAGAGAGCATATACAATTTAACTCTTTTAAAGAATAAAAATTAAAATTTCCAACAAATCAGCAATACTATTTAGTACCCTAATTCAAGTTTTACTTTGACCCAAGATTAAGACTGATTTCTCATGTCTTATCTTTACAATTTGTTCACCCCTCACATTCAGCCAATATTTCTTGAAACTTGTATTTAGCAAGGCTTCTAAACTTCTATAGGCTGAGAAACTAAGGAACTAAACATGTTAGAACTATGTCTGAAGTAAAAATAAAAAGCCTTGAGGGAATGTGTGAGGAGCTTGCCTCTGAGTCAATGAGTTAGCATACTGTTTGTGGATATATGTTTGCTTTTGAGAAAAGTTTTTGCTTCCATCATAGTTTTTCCCTGCATTCTCAAGACATAATGTTGTAAAAAGTTCATGACCACTAAGTTTAGATAAGTGAGATTTTAGTTTTACAACATTTTATTAATAATTTTTGGTTTGTTTCTACCTCAAAAACTTTTCACAGCATATTTATGATAGATTGATATTATAATCTATATAGTGTTGATTCTGCCCTATAAAAAAGATGAATTTGAATACATCAATTTAAAAACTAACAACTAGCATGTATTGGTATTTACCATGTGCCTGGTACTGTGCTAAACACACTTTACATATTTCACTTAACTAAAACAATGCATAGAATTTACTGAAAGCAGGAAAAGGGATGCAAAATCACTATGATTTTTCAGGAACTGTGAATACTGGATGGATATTATCATATCCATTATCATATTATGCAAATGAGCAGTACTGGATCAAATAAAACATTTCAATTTTTTTTAAGCTACTAATGAAGACTAGTACCAAATTAAATATAATCTTGGCACAAGACAATCATTTTTTTCCATGGACCATCACTCCTGACATCAACCTGAAATATTAAAGTACTTTCTCTGACTTTCCTGCAGCTCAGGATAAACTTATGAAGAAGGTATACTATTATGCAGAATTAGGCCTCCCAAAGGCATGTACTTAACACATTTGAAGGTTAATTTTCAACATGAACTTCATTGATGTATAATGCACATAAAATCAAATGCACAGATCTTAAAGGCTCAGTTTGATGAGTTTTGACAAATGGATACACCTTTGTAACTAATACCCCAATCAAGATAAAGCATATTTCAGTCACCCTAGTGAGCTCCCTCCTGTCCCTCTGTAGCCAAATCTCCCTCCCCAACTACAGGGAGCCATTTTTAAGCAGATGTAGTAGCAGCGGTGGTAATAGCTACTGTTTATGTTTGGTTGATAATAGCAGTACTTACTGAGTACCCACATGGCAGGCACTGTACATATATAATATTCTATTAATTCTCATATCAACTTTACCAGGTTGGTATTAACCCCTGTGTCTATGGCAAAAAAAGTAGGGGGAAGGGCCAAAAATTTAATTATGCAAAATCACATAACTACTGAGTATTGAGGTCAGACTGGAACCAAGAATATCTAATGTAAAATCTCTTGTGCTAAACTATATTGCACTTACACAAATGCTAAGGAGTTTTCTGTCGACCCAAAACACACAGTAAGTAGAGGAATTAGCAAGGCCACCAGCTCTAACTCACAACTCCACCTCTATTACAATCCACACCCAAGTACCTTATCTTAACCAGCAAGCAAAGGTTTCAGAGGCTAATACTAATGATAACTAAAGAGGATTACTTACAAGTTCTTCAACTGAAAACCTGCATGTAAATCCCTCATATATTTCTAGAGTAGTTAGGAGAGGCGGAAAATCCTCTGTATAGGTGGGTGGGTCACAACCCCATCGGCCCCAAGGATTTTGTTAGTGCTTTATAAAATGAATGGAAGGAATCCAACCATCCACTTGCTCATGGTCGACCCCATAAGCCACAGTGCCACAGTCTACCCTACCTAAGAACTGAAAGGAGAGGTGCCGCGCAGCCATCGTACTGTCACTTTATTAAGGAAGCAAGTGGTGTCATACAGCATTTTACTGTCACTTTATTGAGGAAACAAGGAGGCAAACATCTGGATTGAACCTTTTGATTCCTTGTTACATTAATTTTATTCAGTGTTTCAAACTCAACCCACTCACATTTACAAAACACTTCACACAGACTACTTCCCCCATGAATGGAGTTCCATTCACATCTCACTTAAAACATCAAACTTATTCTGAAATGACGGAGGTTAAAGCTTGTTCAGTGTCAATTTGCAAGTATTATAAAATATTAAAAGCTAGGCGCACAAATGCAGGAGGATAATGTGAGGCAGCTTCTTCAAGGAGCTCTACTAAGTTAAAGCATTTAGGTAAGGGGCATGGATAGGCTTAAAGGAACCACAGAGCTCTCAACAAACTGTTGTGGAGCCAGGTATTTAAGTCCCCAGTGGGAAGATTTTATGAGAATTATCACCCTTGAGTGGTATTGGCTAACAGCTTGGGAATCAATATGACTCATTTTCCCCAAACCTGGAGTTGTTTTCTAGAAGTCCCTCCCTTCGGTTTCCCTGTGGTCTCCTTAAGTCCCTTAACATACGTTGGGGGAGGGGAGGTTCTCTCCTGTTAGAAACAAATGAGTCTCCCGCAAGTTCAAGACTTCAAGACCTGTGTTTACTAAATCCTACATGTATGACAGCCCCAGCCGAAAGAGAGACAACAATTACAACACACATAGGTACACCCTACGAATACGTGAGCCTCCTTCTTCCTCAGCTAAACATGAGCACTGCTTAGTGTAACACAGGCGCCTTCCCAATCTCGTCTAAAAAACCCAAGTCCCACGTCCACCGCGGGGTGTAATAGAGGAAAGACAGAGGAGGGTGCTGCCCTCCCTGTGTGACAATTAGCGAAAGTCACACAGAGGGAACCCCTGAGGATCCAAGCCCGCGCGCCCAGCGCCTCGGGGCCCTGATCGCCCGAAGCTGCCTGGACATTTTGGCGCCACCAGTACGTTCAACAAAACCACCTCGAGGACAACTCTGTAAAGGCGCAGAGAGGAGTGGCGAGGGGCTGCTGTGGGGTCGACTCTCGCCGGGGAGGGGACGCGTGTCAACCCAAGTTTCAGTTGTCTCCCCTGGGGCCAGGAAGTCTCAGGAGGCCGGCAGGGGTGTGACCCGAACCTGAGGGGCCAGAGCCGCCAGACGGGCGGCGGATAGTATTGCCAGGAGCCCTCGGGTCTGGGCAGCGAGGGGACAGGATTCTCTTGCAAGGGCCCTCTCCCCCTCCCTGGGACTCAGGGTGGCCAGGCTGGCCGCTGGGAGAAGCCAGTCGCGACCACGTGGCCCGGCGGGCGTCCGTAACAGAGGGCGGGCGGAGTCGCGGGTGCGGGGCCTGCGCCGAGGCGCTTCTACCTGGTTCTTGAGGTGCATCTTCCCCGCCGGGCGATCCGGCCCGAGGCGGCGGAGGCTGGGCTGGGTGGAGCACAGCTGGCGGGAAGACGTCCGCAGATGCTCACTGCGCTAGCTCTCTAGCTCGCTCTGCGGCTCCGCCACCGTCGCCGCCGCCACCCACTGGCCACCTCGAGGGGGCGCTTCGCGTAGAGACGGAGGATGACTCCTGCGAGTCAGGTTCATGTGGTGGCCCTGGCGCCTACCTCGGGGGTTGGCATTCCAGTGTGCTCAAAATGTTGAAGGAGAAAGTCTCCTCTCTTTCCTCGAATGCTGCTACCTGTGGTCTGCTTAAATTTTAAATGAGGTAGCTTCTTTGAAGCTAAAGTTCACTGACACCGTTTGGACCAATGTTAATTGCTGTGCTGGGCCCAGGGGGTTTATAAATGTGACCAATTCAGAACCCTTAGAATAAATCTTACCCTTTGGGGAGAGGAGCATGAAGAAGGTGGCTTGTCTTTGGCAGGGAATGTAGACACCTTAAGTAGATCCTTCAAGTCATGTTTGGCTGTTTGGTGTCTAAGATATGTCCAAAGTAAAGTGAGAAATGGAAACAATTGACCCAAACGAAATGCCAAAGTCCTTTGTGAGCTCTGATTTCAGGTAGAATTAGTTACTGGCCCTTCCATTACTCTGTGGCCTTTTAAACCACGCTAGATGTTTGAATAACACAACATTAGTTCTGTGGTAGGTAATGGGATGATCATTAAAAATGGAAAATGTAGCTTCTTTGGCCCTCCTTGACCTTCATAAAATTCCACTCCTAGGGCTCAGAAACTCACAGTTGAATTGTTGAGAATGGCCGCTATTGACTAAAGCAAATCTAACTTGATTCAAAATACAGGAAATACAGGTATCAGTAAAAATTATTGGGCTAAAGTAAGCTTAGTATCAAGAGTTAGAATGGAAATAGTAAAGAGATCATCTTATCCAGTGTCTCTTTATAGGTGAAGGCTCTGAGGTCCAGAAAAGACCTGCCCCAGATTACAAAAGAATCAGGAGGAAAAATTATAAAAGTTCTCCTGACCCCTAGCCTATTGCTTTACCTCACAATTCTCAGCATTCCCAAGTTTTCCCTGTTTTTGAGACTTGAGCAAGATTCAGAACTTCAAATAGGCCCAAACAAACTAAAGAGGAATCCTAGGTAGTAAAAAGATTTTGGATGACAAATGGAACAAATTTCATGATGATTTCATTGTAATAATAGCTATGTTATTGACACTATGCCAAGCGCTATGCACTTTCCATGGACTATCTCATGCAATTCAAGTTTCTTAGAGCAGCCTTAAAATCGAACAGTCACTGATGGCTATAAGAGCTTTTTTCCTACAATCTTCTTTGGCTGTGTAATACAAAGGAATTTTGTTCCTGAGCAGATGGGGATATACCAACTCAAAATTCTGGTAACTCAAATCCTTTGATCCAGTAGTTTCACTTTTATAAATTTATTTTAAGGAAATAATCATTAACATGTTCAAAGATTTGGCTCTATGATTATTTGCTGTAGCGTTCTTTGAAATATGGAAAAATTATAAATATTATTTGTAACTTTTCTATCAGTCAACATGATATTGTGAACAACTTTGTTGACTGATTTTTCAGATCAGTCAATAAAGGGGACCGATCATACAATGGAATATTCTGGAGACATTAGGAATGATACAGTTGATGAATATCAACATGAAAAAATGTTCACAATATATTTCAAAGTGAGAAAGGCAGTTCACAAAATTGTATCTTCAGAATGATCCTGTTTTTTGAAAGGGTAACTGGTTATTTTGGAAGGTGAGATTATGCATGATTTATATTTCCCTTTTGCCTGTGTTTTTTTTAAAAAAAATCAGTAGTAAATGTTTATTATTTTAGAATTAAAATAAAACAGATTAATTTTAATGTATCATTATCTCTAATTATTATCAAAATAACTACAATGAGCAAAATATTGTGGCAAGGGCCAGCAGGCAAAAATTCAGTGCAGTTTAGCATAGTAAAGAATATAGTCTTAACCACTGTAGTTAGGGTATTGATCAAATCTAAGTTCAAATCTTAGTTCTTTCCTCTTTAAGATATGTCATCTTGAATAAGCTGCTTGATCTTTCTAAAGCCTAAAAACAGTAATGATATTAACAGCTGACATTTATTAAGACTTTACTTTGTGCTAGACACTGTGCTAATCACTCTAGAATATCCTCCCCATGTCAGCTGATGAGGAAACTGAGACTTAAATAGGAAAGTTAAATAAGTTGCCCAGATTTACATATCATAGTGTGGTTGTGAGGATTAAATGCGAGGGATCATTTAAAGCACGTAGCCTAACACTGGTAGGCATAGGTACAAAAACTGGATGCACATTATTGTTTTTAATGATTTAGACACACCCCTGTAGCAAGTTTTGCTCTTTATAGCCATCTTATTACTTAAATCACCTCTACAGGGATTCTAATTTGGCAGTTTAGTGTGGTGGGTAACGGCACGGGCTCTAAAGCCTGTCTTGGTTTGATTCACAACTCTACCACTTAGTAACTCTGTGATGCCGGGTGAGGTACTTAACCTCTTTGTGCCTCAGTTTTCTCATCTGTAAGATAGGCATAATATTAGAGCTGTCTTCACGGGGTTTGTTCTGAGGATTAAATAAGTTAACAAACAGAAAGCATTAACAACAGTCCCTGGTAAAAATGATCACAAATTAAACAAATTTTAAGTTCTTTGTCACACTCTAATATAAAGATTTTAGTATGTGTTCCTTATATTGATATATAAACATATTGTTATTTAACACTAAAAGGTTATGTAAATGTATGACCTGTCATAATTCATAGTGGGAAGCTGTCCTCATTTAAAAGAAACCCATGTAGCATTTACATATGCTCATATTACTAAAACGGAAGTTAAATCCAGACACAAGATATATAAAGATTAATTCTTTCATCTTTAACTTTTTCAAAATCAGCTCAGCAATGAAGTCTTCGAAATAAAAAATCTGGCATACATAGGACTTTACTGTACATTTTATTTGTTATATTCAATGATTTAATCTATTCTCTGGATTTATTAGCTCTTTCAAAAACAATTGAAAAACTCCACATAGAGACTTTAAAAATACATCTCCAATTTTATAATTTCTGTTTATCTTACTGACATTTCAGAAGTAATCTAAGAAAAGTCTAGGAATCAAATATATTAAGGTAATACCACTTATGAAAAATTTTATCAAAAGGGTACATTATCATAGAATTAAGAACCATGTAATAGGAAAAAAAGTTTCTCACCAGTTGAAAAAATTTTTAGGCTAACTCATGTACGTATATGACTGAAACATATATGTACATAATTAAAATATTAATTTTATCAGCATAGTATTACCTATTTTAAAGTAAGTGTTTTGGAATTATGTTAAAAATCTCCAAAGCAAATTGTTAATTTATGTTCCTTCCCAATACAAACCGTAAATAGTATCTGTGATCCTTTTGCCCAAATTTGTAAAAGTGTAAAATCTACAATTTTACAATTACTAGTCATATTGTGGCTCTAGAATAGTCAACTTTATGTAACAAAGCAATCAGTAAGAGCATGGAAACTTACTTTCTTCCTTGGAAAGGCAATTCCTGTATTAAGGACAATGTTATTTTTCTTTAAAAGTCCCAAATCTTCACACAAAGGCATTACAAGCTCATTGTGCACCTTAATTATAAGGGCAGCTGTGCTTCTTTGTTAATCTGGTTGATCTGACCTGAGGATTTGATTTGTCACACTTCTCCCCTGTCCCGCCCTATTTCTCTCTTAATGAGAACAACTTAACAATGGCATCCGTATGAAAATCCATGGCCCAAATAATGAATGGTGAGGAATAGAGGTATTAGTTATGGTGGGAAGCACTTGTTGCTGAACCGACATGTAAAGAGCTAAAATTCAGGTTTAGTAAGCATAGATGTAGGGGACAGGTCGATTTTAAAAGACAGGTTTCAGAGCATGAGAGTGAGTCTCCACCCACACCCCTAGCTCTGCTCCTCCTTGTGGAGTGCTGTGTAGTATTAGAGTCAGATGAATTCCACCTCTGTTATTCAGGAGCTGCATGATACCATGATACCTGGCAAGTTCCTTTTTCTCTCTGATCCTCAGTTTGTATTTAATAGAAATAATAGTACTTACCTTATAGGTTGTTATGAAGATGATGATTTTTAATGTTATTGGAAAAAATATGTAAAGTAGCTGCTTAATACTAGTTGCTTCTCTTTCTCCTTTCACCTCTGCATTGGGCACATTCAAAACAAACTCCAACTATGCACACCAACATAAAAATTGGCTTATATGAAATTATGGATATTTGAAGAATTTGGGAACTTGACATAAGATAGAACATGCCTTGTATTCATTTCAACAACTCCTAAGGGGGAACAAAGGAACCGCAGTCATTTAACAAGAATTCGTTGAGCACCTACTATGTCCACGCTTCACTCTAAGCCCTGGCAGTAGAGTTGTCTTCTGTTCTTGAGATGATCACAGCTTGAGGAGACTGTAGATGAGGAAATGACAGACAATGACAGTACAGTGTAACAAGTACCAACACAGAAGGAAGCAAGAGGGACTTCTAGAGTGCAGAGCAGGAGCATCCAAAGCAGCTTGGCCATGTGTATGTGTATATGTGGGGGTGGGTGGAGCGTGGTTATTGATAGTTCTGAGCGGGTTGGGGGTGGGGTGGGAACCAAAATGATTCTAGTATTGAACTTTAAGGAAGCAGGAGTTAGAAAAACTGAACATCAAAGCATGATGAGGTACTTTTTAAAAGGATCTACATTACATAGCTGTGAAGTAAATGTATTCCACTGTCAGAATAAAGCTACATTGTATAATACTTTTATTGACTGTTATGGATATAACAAAATTTGTGCAATCTCTAATATTTCATCACGAGATTTTAATGCGAACAATGAATAAGTACTATTCTCAGGTAAGTCTATGAGCATATGTTCAGAAACATTTGATTAGAGCCTTTGCTCTCACAGTTTTAACTATTCTTAGTTGCTCCTTAACAGTTGTCGTTTGCACTTAATAGACTAGATAATTAATTGCTTAGTAGTAGAAAATAACTGGGCCAATCATGATATGCAGGAAATGATAAGAGAAAGAGTACTCAGTCTTCATGTAGGTTTTAGTGCTGGAAAGGACCTTAGAAATTATTGATATTATCCTTCTCATTTTACTGAGGAAAGTCAGGTCTAAAGCAGCTCAGTCATCTGCTCAAATTCACACAGCTTGTGAGAAGCAAATCCTTAAACAGAACCCAGCTCGCTATGGCTACCATTCACTGGGCATTTCCAACATGCTGACAACCAAAATCTCTGAGTAATATTTCATTTTACTGGCATTTCTAATTTAACACATACCCCTTAAATCCTTTTAGAATGGAAATATGTACTTTTAAGAAGTATTTTTTCTGTGGATACCGGTAAATGAAAAAATGGCATTCACAGAGAACTTGCTTTATTAGCTGGTTCATGTATAGCAGGTCCTCGAATAATGTCATTTCATTTGATGTCATTTTATTATAACATTGATGAGAAAAAAAAAATTGATTCCCAGTTGGGTCCACTGTCCGTGTGGAGTTTGATATTCTCCCTGTGTCTGCATGGGTTTTCTCCAGGTACCCTGGTTTCCTTCCACATCCCAAAGCTGTTCATGTTGGGTGAATTGGCATGTATAAATGGTCCCAGTGTGAGTGAGTGTGGGTGTGTGTGTGCACATAGCCCTGTGAGGGAACGGCATCCTATCCAGGACTACTTCCCTCCTTGCACCCTGAGCTGCCAGGAAAGGCTCCAGCCACCTGCGACCTTGAACTGGAAAAAATGGGTAAATAATTATCTTACTTGTTTTTATTAACCTTTCTTAAATGTATGTATAGTTCACATTTGTTTCAATTTTTAATATTAGAAGTGCTTCAGTCTTTATTTAGAAGTTTAGTGATGTTTTTGTGACCAGAAATATGCTGTAGGAATGAAATCCTTGTTTGTATCAATTAGCCTATGACCAAATTCATTTCCTTATATGTCATTTCACTTAAAGTTGCAATTTCCAAGAAACTATTGATGATGTTAAGTGAGGATTTACTCTATTTCTGTCATAGCTGACTTTAACATATATCTTTCAGATTTTGTTCCTAAGATTCCACTGTAGGAGTTTGATCTAATTTAGTTAATTCAACAAATATTTATTGAGTCCTTGTGATAAGCAAGGCAAATATTTCTTTTCTGTTGCATTCTTTCTGGATGTCAAGCTTCATGAGAGGCTGTGTCATGCCAGCAAAGAATTCCAGCTTGATAGTCAAACAGGTTGGGGTTCAAATCCCAGCTCCACAACTGCCTTGGGGATCTTGGGCAAGATACCTACTTCCTTTATCTATAAAATGGGAGTGTGATTAAACTGACCTTACAGGGTTATTCTATGGATTAAATGGAGTGAAATGAGTAAATGGAATCAATTTTATTCATGGCCATTTGGTCATAATGAATTCATATTCATTAAGCAGAGCTGCATTCTGTTAAAGGTCATTTATTGTCATGTGTGGCAGATTGTATTTTCTAAATATGGCTACAACAGTATCTTCTTACCCACCTGCTCTTCAGCATTGTGACCTTGTCACTCCCTTACCAGGAGGGGAATCTAATCCTCCTACCCTTGAATGTTGGTCACTCTTAGTGATTCTGGGCCATGCTATCTACTGCCCTTTCATCTAACAGGAATGCAGATGTCATGGAGCTGTAATGGTGGGAGCTGAGATAGAAATTGGCAGGACAACAAAACAGAAAGCCTTTGAAACCTTGATGATTTTGTGTGTTGTCATAGCAGCCATGGACCACATACCCAGACTTTTACATGACAGAGGAATAAGCTTCTATCTTATTTTGGTCACAGTTATTTTGGACCTTCCTTTCACAGCAACCTAACCAATATCCTAACCAACACAATTGGAGATACCATAATGAATCTAAAGTGCCTGGCATAAAACTCGTGCTCAGCAGTCAGTAGCTAGCACATTTCAAATACCAAAGCCATCTATTGCCCTTCAGGACACAATTCCTTCTTTTGGAGTGATTTTTAGACTTGGCTTATTGACTTTTTCTTTTCCACATAGACTTCCTTGTATCTCTGCCTTCTGGGTCATCATCAGACAACAGTGATATTTCAAGTTGCTTATTGCCAGTAATCTTTGCGCTTTTAATCTCCAATGACTCCCTTCTCCTCAATTTCAGCCACCTAGGTTCACAACTGATTTCAGGCTTCATTATAGTACTAAATGGCTCCACCTTTAAGCTCTAGAATTCAGCCATCTCTCTTATTCCTGCTTCTTCCCTGGTCACTGTTCTTATCCTTTCAGTACTACCAACTCAGTTTTCGTTCTCATCCTGTTTTTCACCTCCTAGGTCCCATCCTGTGTGCCTAGCATGATGTTATGCCTGGCACTTCTACTAAACATGGGCCATGTGCCCAACATTTTCTCTATCATCCTCTAGAATCTCAGCACACCTTCTTCATCTTCTGATATACCACCCGGTCAGCACTAGCCCAACTGATCCAAGTGGGCCTCCTCTGGATTCCCACAGCACCTTTGCTGTCCTGTATCACAACTGGTGTCACATTGCTTTGTCAATTTCAGTTGTGTGTCTGTCTCCCCACTAGACTATGAGCTTTTTGAATTTGGAGACTGACTTATAGTCTATGTAACTACAACTTAAGGAAAAAGCACATCTACTAGTTGGAGTGTCACAGATTTTCCTGCTGTCATGCCTTTGCTTATGCCATCTCTCCCTGGGAATCTTTTCCCCCAACTACATTGCCTCCTTTTAAAATGAGACAGCTCCTATAAGGTTCATCTCACATACCACCTCCCAAAAGTTTTTCCTGATATGACACCTTCCTGCATTGGAGTTCCAAAGCATTTCATTGGTATTTCTTGCGTTTTTGCATTTACTTGATTTTGCAGTCAATTTAATTATTGAATACCTACGATTCATCCAGTGATACACTGCCCACTTCACTCATGGCTATCATTTATTCCTCATATATATCCAATAATCCTGATTTTACAGATAAGGAAACTGAGGATTTGAAAGATTACACAACTTTGCAAAATCACACAGCTAGAAAGTAGAAGGACCATGATTTATTCCCAGGTCAGAGTTCTCTTGCTGAACCGCATTGCTTCATAGATGCTTTGGAGAGTTGCTACTTGTGTAAATGTCTTGCCCCTCTGTGTGAGTTCTTGGGGGGAAAGTGGTGTGTCTCACCTTTACGTCTCCTTTAACATCTGGCCCAGCCTTTTGCACGTAGTGATTCCAATAAAATAAATAAAATAAAATTGATTCAGAGACTCTCAGAAAACACCTACAAGACAGTCCAGGGAACCCCTCCCTCCACTCCCATTTCCTTCTTACTGACCCAAGGGACCTGATTGCCAACGGGCTCACAACAGACCCTTGCAGGAGCAGGTGCTAATTCAAACAGCCTCATTAACAATCTGTGGGGCTCCTGCACTAATTACAGTGGGGCTTTAACTACATCCAGTTCACCAATTCAACAGCTTCTATTTTTAACCCATAATGGTGGGATCTCCATGAGGAGTATAGAGGGATCTAGTATTCTCTCATGCCACCCTATGTCTCTTCCCAGTGTTTCCAAGGGAAAAAAACTGTGAGAAAGTGAGAAAATACATTCAATTAGTGAAATTATGATTTATATCTCACAGCTTATCTGTTCCTTAGCTGTTTAAACACTATAATTTTTAAAATCAAGGTAAATCTAAAAACAAAGAAAATGTATGAAACTACCATTCACCATGACAGAACAGACACTTCTTTTCCCAGCCGTGTAGTTCCCATGATACCTCAATAATTCTGAGTCATTTTGTAGAATTTATTATTTTGATAATTTTACATTTATTTTTGCTATTCCTTGGTTAATCTCCATTTATTCTATTAGATTATTAAGCAGGTGAAGACAGGGATAGCATCTTCTCTTTCTCTAATTCAGAGCCTGCTATGTATCAGTTAGGCTGTTTACTATGTTTCTAACTACCTTATCTCTAATTGTAATAAGGACACACAAGGTAGGCACTAATGTGTCTGTTTCACAGATAAGGAAACTAAGATTCAGGGAGGTTAAATAACTCATCTAGGACCATATAGTGAGTAAGTGGAGAGGCTATAATTTAAATCCAAGTCTTTCTAGTTCCAAAAGTATTATTTTATCCTCTATGCTGTATTGCCTTTGTCTAAAGAAGCTGTTAATCTTGGTGGGTTTTTGTTTTTATTTTGTTTTGTTTTTGTTGTTAAAAAAGAAATTGTCTCAATGGTTTGTTAGCCAAGTGCTAAATTTCTCTCCCTGATATGTGTATGTTTTTGCTAGAGAAGATACAAGAACTGTGTATCCACCTGACTATCCTTAGAAAAATGTTGCTTACCTCTACACAGCTTTCTTTTAAAACAAAATATTGATGACTTAGTTTAATTTTTCTAAATTTCTTGTGTCAGATTTCACTGTGTGTATTTGTATGTTTATTGTGTTTTTATTCTGCCTCAGAGACTAGTATTCTGAGAATTGACGTTTGCTTAGGAAAGTTTGAGATACAAAGATTCAGTGATTTTGGCTGCCCAATATTGCTGAGGTTTAGGGAAATGCAACTGTTGTAAACAAAGTAACTTTTTTCATGACTTCCTCATGTTTTCCTTTTTCTGCTTATTACAGTATATTTATTATCAGTTTGAAACGGATTTTTCCTTTTGTATCTTATTAGTTTTATCTTCCCAGAATTTGTTGTAAGGAAGTAAATTGTAGATTTTGCTTTGATTCTGATGCCTCCCTGAACTTCAAAGGTAATATTCCCTCAGAGAGAAGTTTTGGATTCTAATTTTTTTAATCTCAGAAAATTATACAGGCAACATATTTGAAGTAGTACTGTGGAAAGTTCTAAAAGAAGAAATGAATGTATGAGCTCTTCTTTTAAAGAAGATACTGGTAAGAAAGTAAAAGGGAGGAAAAGACAGGAGTATATGAAGAAGACAGGCCCCCTCAAGCTTTCAATGGCAAACCTTTACAAATAAACTTTTTTTTTCCTTTAAGATAAAAATTATCTTATGTTAATATTATTATGTTGATAGTATGTGCCCTTCATTTGATGTGATGAAAATGACACTCTACATCTGTAATCTTCCTTCCCCAAACCCATATCCTCAGTGTAATCTTGAGAGAAACATCAAAGTCCATTAGAGGGGCATCTTACAAAATACTTGAGCAGTACTCCCCAAATCTGTCAATGTCATCAAAACCAAGGGAAGTCAGAGAAAATGTTACAAGCTAAAGGAGCTTATGGAGACATGTCAGTTAAATGTAATGTGGGGTGAAATAGAATAATTCATACTTAAAACTGTTGAAACTTTAAATTATTCTGACCCTTGAGAGGGATGTGGCTCTGCAGCCTGAGTCACATGGCATGAAGTAGCAACTTCTGCTTTTTTTCCCATGCAAATAGTTAAGACCAGGCCAGGCATGGTGGCTCACACTTATAATCCCAGCACTTTGGGAGGCCAAGGTGGGTGGATCATGAGGTCAGGAGTTTGAGACCAGGCTGGCCAACATGGTGAAACCCTGTCTCTACTAAAAATACAAAAATTAGCTGAGCGTGTTGGCATGTGCTTATAGTCCCAGCTACTCAGGAGGCCGAGGCAACAGAATCCGCTTGAACCCGGGAGACGGAGCTTGCAGTGAGCTGTGATCACACCATTGCACTCCAGCCTGGGTGACAGAGTGGGACTCTGTCTCAAAAAAAAAAAAAAACCGTTAAGACCAAACAGCACCGAAGATAAGACTCCCTCAGATCACTGCCCCTCCTTCTGAAGTAATAAGCTTCCTCGGAATGTAGCAATCTGTAACCAATCAAATTGCTGTAATATATGCACTGATCTATGCGGAAAATGTATTCCTGCTAAAATGTCTCTGTCTTTGCCTATTAAGTGAAACCTTAACTTCTCCACTTGGGAACCTGACCCCATTCATTTGGAGTCAATGTTTCCAAGTGGCCACCTTTAATATTTGTGTTCAAGTAAACTCTATCCTTAATTATATTTTCTGAATCTAGTTATTTAAGGTTGACTGTGGTATCTTGCATGAGATCTTGGAAAAGAAAAAGGATGTTAGATAAAACTAAGAAAAAAGTGATAAAATTGGGACTTAAATTATTAATCCATCAATATTAGATGGTTAATTGTAACAAATTGATACCATACTAATATAAGACATTAATAGGTGAAACTGTGTGTGAGGTATATGGATACTCTATACTATCTTCTTAATTTTTCTGTAAATCTAAAGCTATTCAAAAATGGAAATTCATATTTAAAAAAACTCAGCAAATAAAAATGCTTGTAGGGTCATTTAAGAGCTTCCTCAGAAATTTAGAAGAACACAGAAACAATGGATGTTACACAATAACTTCTAACATTTGGATGATCCTATACCATCTTACTTAATTTTTAAAACAGTCTAGTGAAGCAGATACAACTATTTATTCCCATTTTATAGCAAAGAAAAGTGGAGCTTAGAAAGATGAGGTGGCCCGTTAAGAATTTTACAGCTTATCTCCCTAGTTTCAATGATCTTTTCACCATATCCCATTTACCTCTCTACTGCTCCTAAACATTAGAAACAAAATAGGCAATAACAGTACCAGGCTTTAATGCTTGGTCAATATAAGGCAAGAGAATAATTGCTACACCCTTTTCCATTATTTGCCCACCCAAAACATTGATCTAAAATATCCATTTAATATTGGGTTAACTGGTTAGTGGCATCTTATCACAAAAAGTCAATAAACTGTGCTTGCCTCTGACAACAAGGGTACAGAATGTGTTACCATTGAGGGTGCACGGTAATGTGAATGGGTAATAATTTACTTTTTGTCAGAAAGCGTTCTATTTTAGGTCTGCTCACTTAGGAATATGACCTTTACTCAAGACTACCTTAAACATCTCATTTGGCTTTTAGGAGTTTGTTGATAATAGATGGTGTTCTATACTTTGAACCGGGGAAGTGTTCAAAGACTAGCAATGGTTTGGGGATCATTTACAAAATGTTCCAGCTGTGGTGGCCATATGCCACTCCATCTGCCTGTATTGTGTGGGTATTGTTCTGCTATGTTCTGAAGCTTGCCTACTCTTGCTTTTGGATTACAGACTACTTGGGCAGGGATATAGTTTTTTGTTTGGACCATTTTACCTGCTACAAAGCAGCATATACTCTTCCCCCACCCCCACCCGCAAATTCAGAAAACATGTGGCTGTTAAGTTGGCAACTGTAGCAGCATTACAAATATACACATGAGAAATTGTATCTCTAACAATCAATTTATTGTGTGGCACCTGAGAGAGGAGAGGGGTGGGAGGAGGTTACCACTTAAAACATCTGCCAAGACACAGGTAGTAACAGTAGCAATTACTGGATATTATTAAATACAGCTACTATGAGATGAACTCACCATACAGAATCTGTCTCTAATCCCATCAGAGAAGCTGGCTTATAATTATGGATCTTGTTGGATGTCCTAAAGGGTAACTGGCCTGAGATTCTGCCAGATCTTAGTTGGAGAGCGTGTATGGGAGGGAGGTGAACAGGGCACATGCAGAGAATTTTGAAGATGAGGAGTTCCCCAATAAATGTTATTTTAAACTTCCTGTATTGCTGTAAACTCTGTTAGAAAGAAAGTCCACGTGATTTTGGTCATCTTTGGGGGCTTTAGAAATACAACGTTTTTATCGCTTTTGGTATTCAAATTATTTATAGAGCTTCTAGGACTATATTCAACTTCTCCACCCACAGAGAAGCCATTTTTTCCTGTTCAACTTATTGTCAAGTCATTTCAGATCACCTGCAGTTAGTATTTAAGCTGTGTTTTCTTCCCTCTGTCCTCACATCTCTGTTTCTTTGACCTAGGATCCTCTTTTTCTTCCAATTATCCTTTAAAATCCAGCTTACATTTTACCTTCCTCTGGGAAATCTCCTTTGGTTACCCTCTGTGTCAACTGAAAGTTTAAATTAGGTGATTTTTTTTTTTTTTTTTTTTTGTGCTCTCCAATTTTTTTTTCATGGGCCTTTCTATTTTTTTTTTTTTTTTTTTTTTTTTTTTTTTTGAGACAGAGCCTCCCTCTGTCGCCCAGGCTGGAGTACAGTGGCACGATCTCAGCTCACTGCAACATTCACCTCCTCAGTTCGAGCGATTCTCCTGCCTCAGCCTCCTGAGTAGCTGACATTACAGGAGCCCAACACCACGCCTGGCTAATTTTTGTATTTTTAGTAGAGATGGGGTTTCACCATGTTGGCCAGATTGTCTCAAACTCCTGACCTCAAATGTTCCACCCACCTCGGCCTCCCCAAGTGCTGGGATTACAGGCATGAGCCACTGTGCCCAACCCATATCATTTTTTGTTCATTCATTTATTCAAATATTCATTAAAAATATTTATTAAGTATTCACTCTCTGTGTATCAGAAGTTGTTTGAGCTATGGAATATGTAACAGGGCACAAAATAGGTAAGATTCCTGTTCTCACAGAGCTTACTGTTGGAAAGAAAGCCAATGAATACATGGACAAATGATTAAATAGAATCTATGATTTTAGACAGTAAAGAAAAACAGATTAGTAAGATTGTGAGTAACCAAAGGTAGGGGCTATTTTGATTGAATGGACAGAGAAGGGTTCTCTGAGGAGATGACATTTGAAAAGAGGCCTTAATGAAGTGAGAGAGCAAGTGATGTGAAGATATGAAGGGAGAGTAGCTCAAGCAGAGAGAACACTGAAGGTTGTGAAGGGGGAAGCTAGCTTGAGGTGCTTGAGGAACCCAAGGAGGCCTATGTGGCTGAAGTGTCATGAGTGGGGAAGAATGTGGTAGGAGATGAGACCACAAAGACACACCTCTCCATGTTATGTAGGTTCTTAAAGGTCAAGGAGAGAACTTTATGGGGTGATGGAGCCATGATTTGTACCTGGACTTATTGCTCTCTAAACCTATATAATGTCTATAATAGAACATTATCTATATGTATCATACTTTTAAATACAGTGATGGAAAGTAAAACCTTTAGGTTGTTCAAAAATGTGGAATTAAGATGTCATATGAAAGTTTTGTAAAAATTAATTACATTTATTGCTAGGAAAAAGGCATATAGTTTTAGGCATAGTATTTGCCATTGATCTATTTTGTGAGCATATATGTTTTTAGCAGGCTAAACTATTTTTAAAAATTGTTGTGTGTATTAAATCAGAGAACATCTACATTCTAATTCCAGATTTATATCACTAGTTGTGATATTCTGCTTTTTGAATGCTTTATAAAAAATTTATGGCCTAGTGTTTCATTACACAGTCATAAATTTCCATGTAGTTCTGGGATTTATATACTAGCCTACATGGTTTCAGGGATACTGTGACTCTACTGGACATAGTTTACTTTTATATCAATCATCTCCCTTAAAACTAATAGAGGAGGCTGGGCATGATGGCTCATACGTGTAATCCTAGCACTTTGGGAGGCCAAGGCGTGTAGATCACCTGAGGTCAGGAGTTCGAGACCAGTCTGACCAACATGGTGAAACCTTGTCTCTACTAAAAATACAAAAAAATTAGCTGGGCGTGGTGATGGATGCCTGTAATCCCAGCTACTCGGGAGACTGAGGCAGGAGAATTGCTTGAACCTGGGAGGCAGAGGTTGCAGTGAGCCGAGATGGTGCCACTTACTGCAGCCTGGGCAAAGAGTGAGACTCCATGTCAAAAAAAGCAAACAAAGAAATAAACAAAAAACAAAAAACAACAACTAACAGAGGAGATACATATATATATATATTTGGTCACATCCTAAGGTTTGCATTCCAAGAGCAATTCTGAAAATTTAGGTTCACTGACATCATGATCTACAAATCTCTTCTGAAACGGTCATTCCATTTCCACGATAGAACTCTAATACACTAAAATTTGGAATAATTTAGGTTCTATGGCCTCCTGTTCAGTCTAAATGTCTTCACTTCCTTGAACAAGCCAGCAACAGCCTTGTTTTATTTCCTAGAATTTCAATCTCAGTGTGTTTAAATATTTTGTCACATCAGTAAGAAAGTAAAATTCGAATGATACTGGGGGATGTAGCAAAATGAGTGTTCGGAGCCCTTTAGCTCCAACTCTTTTAATCCTTCAATAAATTTAAAGAATCAAAATGTCTGATGCCATTAAAATAGACTAGGCTTACAAGCCCTACGTTGTCTTCTTCCAAATACCATGTAAATAAGTACCAGTTAAGGGCATGAACATGAGGAAAAATGGAGGTCTTTATCTGTTTCTCCAGTTAACCATAGAGAATCCAGCATACCTAATTCATACCACATACTCTTTTCTGGAAAGAGAAATGAAGCCTGGGGTTTATAAACCTTGTCTCCTGATAGAAATAAAACATTGAAAACAGTTTTTCTCTTTTTCTGCAGGTGCCACATCTGTGATAAGTACAGTTAGCTTTTTCATGTTTCCACGTTTAAACCAAACTTCTCAAATTTCATTTGGGCAGATGGCTAAGTTCAATTCATGTGTCCTGGCTAATTGGATAAAACATTTTCTCCTGTAATATCACAGGCAGAATGTTGACAAAGGTATCATGTGCCAGGTACTTGCATAGTCTGACAGTGGGAACATAAAGGGATGAGGTCTTTGGGGAAACAATTTCAATACGTTTCAAGAGCCTTGTACGCTTCATACCCCTTATCCAGTGACCTCATGTATAGAAATGCAAACCAAGAAAGTGACGAAATGATGACAAAAGGTGTACATACAAAGATGTTCACTGCAGCATTATTTACAACAGAAAAAAAGTAGGACTCAAATATCTAAGAAGGGTATGCTTTAATTAGTTATGATGCACCTTTATGATGATTTTATAGCAACAGGAGTAATGTTTTCAAAGAATATTTCATGACATGAAGAAATTCTGATGAATTAACATTAAATTATGAAACTAAGGCATAAACAGTATGTGGTGTAATATACCAATTAAAAAAATTTATATATGGGCATAATGCCTTTGCGAGCCCCATGTTCACGAAGTCCCTAGATACTAGGAGGTCAATGAGGTCTGGCCCTTCTTGGATAACGTTGTCCTGCTAATCTCATCCAAATGAAGAATTATGTGAAGTTTACAAAGTTCTTTAAGGAGTTATCTCTAGCAAGGAGTGGGAGAAACAGAATGAAGTCCATCTATTTTCAATCTATTTGATGGAAAAAGGGAAGCTTTTCAGATTTGGGCCTTTAAAAAGAGAGTGGCCTCTGTGGGGATTTCCATCCTTGGGACCTCTTTCCCTTCTCAATTTACCTGACCTTTCTTCTTTAACTCCATCTCCTGCCAGATCGCTGAGGGCCATGTTCTCATTCCCTCCTTTAAGAACTGTGCTCCTCATCTCTAAAGGAGGACAGTCTGCCTCTCTGACCTTTTCAATATACCTGGTTTGGGTCAATTTTCCATCAATTCCTACCCTTCTCAGCCATTATAAGATCAATGAATTACTGTTGATTTCCTCACTTGCTTCCCAAGAAGTTATCACATTTCACCAAGACAGTGGGTTGGGCATTCATATTTCTTGGACACAATAAAAAATTAGTAAGGACAGCATTTCCTTTCTATTAGTTGCATTTAGCTTTGCTCCTTTCAGAAGAGTAGCCCCTAGTATAATATTGTTGTGCTAAGAAGCTGTTGGTGCTCTCCTGAGATTGGTTTATATTTCAAACACACTAAACCAGCTGTCAGTGGCTCTTCCTCTTTGCTACCCAGAAAGACTGGTGTCAGTGTCAATTACATCCTCTTTGATGGCATGAGTTACCATGATTGAGAGATAGGAGCTAGTAAGGAGAGGGGTTTCTCCATTTTTAAATTGCTACAATGTCTCTTTCCCTAGGCTGTGAGTTTCCTCAAGTCAATATCAAGTCTGACTCATTCAGATACTACTCCACCCCAGCCATCATTGAGACAATACTCTGCCCATCAAATTAGGCTGCCTTTAAGTTATTCATTGAATCTGAGAGCTTGATATGGAGGAAGCTGGGAGGTAA
This sequence comes from Piliocolobus tephrosceles, assembly GCF_002776525.5. Lineage (NCBI taxonomy): Eukaryota > Metazoa > Chordata > Mammalia > Primates > Cercopithecidae > Piliocolobus > Piliocolobus tephrosceles. The sequence goes on from NC_045434.1 coordinate 172,275,280, forward strand.
TGGAATATATTAATGAAGAACATGATCTTTCAAGCTTCCTTCTAACTTCAGAATATTTTCCTTTCTTTGGAATTCAGCCATGTTTTAAAATTTTAACATTTTATCCAGCACTTATATGTGTTCATGTAATCAAGGAGACCCTCTGCATTAACTTAGCTATGTTCACTCATGCTCATCTTTAAATTTTTTTCTTTTTAATATTTGGTATTAAATATCTTCTCTCTACATGAAGTGTTTTCACTCAGGCTGCTATAAGAAATACTATAAACTGGTGGCTTATATACAACATAAATTTATTTCTCGCAGTTCTGAATTCTGGCATTCCAAGATCAAGGTGCAGGTGTGGCTGGCTTCTGTTGAAGACCTCTTCCAGGCTGCAGACTGCTAACTTCTCATTGTATCCTCACACGGTAGAAAGATAGCTAGCTAGCTCTCTGGCCTCTCCTTGTAAGAGTACTATTCTTCTTGAGGGCTCCACCTTCATGACCTAATTACTTCCCAAAATCTCCAACTCCAAATGCTATCACATTGAAAGCTTCAACATATAAAATTTGGGGGAACACAAACATTCAGTCCATAACATGAAAATAATTTCCTATGCCTCTAAACATTGCTGGGAGACCCCTGCAGATAGTCATATGGTCTGAGAAAAAAGTTAATAAAACTACCTGCTCCTCAGTTCTTTATTGCTCCAAGATACAGTCCCTCCATCTGCTTCAAGTTTTCTTCCTTTCCTTGTTAGGCCAACAGCCTCACTTACATTTTTCTTGGTAGTTGGATTTACCACTTTTATTTAGCTCATGTTTATATCCGCAACTTGGTTTTAGTGTCTTGAGTACATAATTAGGAATAGAATTTTTAGGTCATAAGACTATGTTTAACTTTATAAGAAATTGCTGGCCGGGCACAGTGGCTCATGCCTGTAATCCCAGCACTTTGGGAGGCCAAGGAGGGCAGATTACCTTAGGTCAGGAGTTCGAGAGCAGGCTAGCCAACATGGTGAAACCCCCATCTCTACCAAAAATACAAAAATTAGCTGGGCATGTGAGTGGCACATGCCTGTAATCCCAGCTACTCAGGAGGCTGAGGCAGGAGAATTGCTTGAGCTTGGGAGGCGGAGGTTGCAGTGAGCCAAAATCGTGCCACTGCACTCCAGCCTGGCTGACAGAGTGAGATTGTTTCAAAAAAAAAAAAAAAAAAAAGAGAGAGAGAGAAATTGCCAAATTGTTTTCCAAAGTAACTGTGCAAGTTTGCATTTTCACCAGCAATATATGAGAGTTTTAGTTGTTCTGCATTCTTATTAATATTTGGTATTTTTAGTCTTTGAAATTTTAACCATTATAGTGTTTGGTAGTGGTATCTTATAATGATTTTAACTTGCATTTTCCTAATGACTAATGGTATTGAACATCTTTTCACATGCTTATCATCCATTTGCATATCTTCTTGTTCAACCATTTTGTCCATAGTTGGGTTGTTGGTCTTTGTCTTCTTAATACTGGGTTGAAGAGCAGAAATTTTTAATTTTGATGAGATCTGATTTATCAATTTTTTCTATGGTTATGCTTTTTGTGTCCTATGAACTCTGCCTAATCAAAGTCACAAAAATGTTTGTTGATGCTTTCTTCTAAAAGTTTTATAATTTTTATTCTAGTTTTAGGTCTATGATCCACTTCAAGTTACTATGTGTATATGGTAAAGGTACTGGTCCAAGTCATGTTACTTTTGCATATAGATAACCAATTGCTCTACTAACATTTATTTAAAAAACTGCCTTTCCCCATTGATTACCCTAGCTCTTTTGTCAAAAAAATCAATGTACCATATATGTATGGACCTTTTTCTTCATGCTATTCTGTTCTATTGATCTATAAGTATGTCTATATGCTGTATGTTATGTGATTATGCAAATCAGATGCTATTTTTATTATTGTAGTATTATAGTAAACCTTGAAACCAAGTAGTGTAAGTCCTCCAATTTAGTAATTTATTATTAAGCATATTTTTCTTTCTTTTGAGACAGAGTCTTGCTCTGTTGCCCAGGCTGGAGGGCAGTGGTGTGATCTTGGCTCACTGCAACCTCTGCTTCCCGGGTTCAAGCAATCCTGCTTCAGCCTCCCAAGTAGCTGGGATTGTAGGCAATGGCTGCCATGCCTTGCTAATTTTTTATATTTTTAGTAGAGATGAGTTTCACCATGTTGGCCAGGCTGGTTTTGAACGCCTGACCTTAAGTGATCCACCTACTTTGCCCTCCCAAAGTGCTGGGATTATAGGCATGAGCCACTGAGGCACCCGGCCTAGTACGTTTTTCTTTTACAAAATGTTTTGGCTCTTCTAGTTCCTGTATTTATATATAAATTTTAAAATTAGCTTGTCATTTTTAATTATAGAAGTTATTTAATGACTGGAATTTTGATGGAGCTTGCATTGAATTTATAAATTGCTATTGTCCAATGAAACTTTTGGTGATTATGGAACTATTCTTTTTTAAAAATTAAATTAAATTAATTTATTTATTTTGAGATGATCTCATTCTGTTGCCCAGGCTGACGTGCAGTGGTGTGATCTTGGCTCACTGCAACCTCTGCTTCCTGGGCTCAAGTGATCCTCTCACCTCAGTCTCCTGAGTAGCTGGGACCACAGGCATGCACTTTCATGTCTGGCTAATTTTTGTAGTTTTAGTAGAAATGGGGTTTTGCCATGTTGGCCAGGCTGGTCTTGAGCTCCTGAGCTCAAGCAGTCCACCTGCCTCGGCCTCCCAAAGTGCTGGGATTACAGGTGTGAGCCATTGTGCCCAGCTGAGAACTATTCTTTATCTGCTTTGTTTAATGTGGTAGCCACTAGCCATATATGGCTATTAAGAACTTGTAATTTGGCTAGTTTGACCACAGAACTTTAATTTTAATTAATATAAAGTTAAATAGCTACATGTAGCTATTGGATATTTATTGGATAGTGAATCTTATAGATAAATGTCAGGATAATTGACATCTTAACAATATTGTTTCCTGATCCATGAACATGGTGTATATCTTCATTTATTTAGGTCTTCTTCAATTTCTTTCAAAAATAGTTTATAGCTTTCACTGTATAAGTCTAGCACGTATTTCGTTAAATTTATCTGTGCTTTTATGTTGTAAATAGTATTATTTTCTTAACCTGAAGTTTTGTTTTTTGTTAGTATATAGAAATGCAACTAACATATGCGTATAGAAAACTCACTTATTAGTTCTAGTAACTTTTTGTATATTCCTTTGGATTTTATTTATTTATTTATTTATTTATTATTATACTTTAAGTTCTAGGGTACATGTGCATAACGTGCAGGTTT
>NC_045434.1:172279010-172299369 GCF_002776525.5 Piliocolobus tephrosceles
TTACATATGTATACTTGTGCCATGTTGGTGTGCTGCACCCATCAACTTGTCAGCACCCATCAACACATCATTTACATCAGGTGTAACTCCCAATGCAATTCCTCCCCCCTCCCCATTCCCCGTGATAGGCCCCAGTGTGTGATGTTCCCCTTCCCGAGTCCAAGTGATCTCATTGTTCAGTTCCCACCTATGAGTGAGAACATGCAGTGTTTGGTTTTCTGTTCTTGCGAAAGTTTGCTGAGAGTGATGGTTTCCAGCTGCATCCATGTCCCTACAAAGGACACGAACTCATCCCTTTTTATGGCTGCATAGCATTCCATGGTGTATATGTGCCACATTTTCTTAATCCAGTCTGTCACCAATGGACATTTGGGTTGATTCCAAGTCTTTGTGACTGTGAATAGTGCCGCAATAAACATACGTGTGCAGGTGTCTTTATAGCAGCATGACTTATAATCCTTTGGGTATATACCCAGTAATGGGATGGCTGGGTCACATGCTACTTCTAGTTCTAGCTCCCTGAGGAATCGCCATACTGTTTTCCATAATGGTTGAACTAGTTTACAATCCCACCAACAGTGTAAAAGTGTTCCTATTTCTCCACATCCTCTCCAGCACCTGTTGTTTCCTGACTTTTTAATGATTGCTGTTCTAACTGGTGTGAGATGGTATCTCATTGTGGTTTTGATTTTCATTTCTCTGATGGCCAGTGATGATGAGCATTTTTTCATGTGTCTGTTGGCAGTATGAATGTCTTCTTTTGAGAAATGTCTGTTCATATCCTTTGCCCACTTTTTGATGGGGTTGTTTGTTTTTTTCTTGTATATTTGTTTGAGTTCTTAGTAGGCTCTGAATATTAGCCTTTTGTCTGATGAGTAGATTGCAAAAATTTTCTCCCATTCTGTAGGTTGCCTGTTCACTCTGATGGTAGTTTCTTTTGCTGTGCAGAAGCTCTTTAGTTTAATGAGATCCCATTTGTCCATTTTGGCTTTTGTTGCTGTTGCTTTCGGTGTTTTAGACATGAAGTCCTTGCCCAAGTCAATGACCTGAATGGTATTCCCTAGGTTTTCTTCTAGGGTTTTTATGGTATTAGGTCTAACATTTAAGTCTCTAATCCATCTTGAATTGATTTTCGTATAAGGAGTAAGGAAAGGATCCAGTTTCAGCTTTCTACTTATGGCTAGCCAATTTTCCCAGCACCATTTATTAAATAGGGAATCCTTTCCCCATTTCTTGTTTTTGTCAGGTTTGTCAAAGATCAGATGGCTGTAGATGTGTGGTATTATTTCTGAGGACTCTGTTCTGTTCCATTGGTCTATATCTCTGTTTTGGTACCAGTACCATGCTGTTTTGGTTACTGTAGCCTTGTAGTATAGTTTGAAATCAGGTATCGTGATGGCTCCAGCTTTGTTCTTTTGACTTAGGATTGTCTTGGCAATGCGGGCTCTTTTTTGGTTCTATATGAACTTTAAAGCAGTTTTTTCCAATTCTGTGAAGAAACTCATTGGTAGCTTGATGGGGATGGTATTGAATCTATAAATTACCTTGGGCAGTATGGCCATTTTCACGATATTGATTCTTCCTATCCATGAGCATGGTATGTTCTTCCATTTGTTTGTGTCCTCTTTTATTTCGCTGAGCAGTGGTTTGTAGTTCTCCTTGAAGAGGTCCTTTACATCCCTTGTAAGTTGGATTCCTAGGTATTTTATTCTCTTTGAAGCAATTGTGATGGAAGTTCATTCATGATTTGGCTCTCTATTTGTCTGTTACTGGTGTATAAGAATGCTTGTGATTTTTGCACATTAATTTGGTATCCTGAGACTTTGCTGAAGTTGCTTATCAGCTTAAGGAGGTTTTGGGCTGAGACAATAGGGTTTTCTAAATATACAATCATGTCATCTGAAAACAGGGACAATTTGACTTCTTCTTTTCCTAACTGAATATTCTTGATTTCTTTCTCTTGCCTGATTGCCCTAGCCAGAACTTCCAACACCATGTTGAATAGGAGTGGTGAGAGAGGGCATCCCTGTGTTGTGCCAGTTTTCAAAGGGAATTTTTCCAGTTTTTGCCCATTCAGTATGATATTGGCTGTGGGTTTGTCATACATAGCTCTTATTATTTTGAGGTACGTTCCATCAATACAGAATTTATTGCGTGTTTTTAGCATGAAGGGCTGTTGAATTTTGTCAAAGGCCTTTTCTGCATCTATTGAGATAATCATGTAGTTTTTGTCTTTGGTTCTGTTTATATGCTGGATTACGTTGATTGATTTGCTTATGTTGAACGAGTTTGCATCCCAGGGATGAAGCCCACTTGATCATGGTGGATAAGCTTTTTGATGTGCTGCTGGATCCGGTCTGCCAGTATTATGTTGAGGATTTCTGCATCGATGTTCATCAGGGATATGGGTCTAAAATTCTCTTTTTTTGTTGTGTCTCTGCCAGGCTTTGGTATCAGGATGATGTTGGCCTCATAAAATGAGTTAGGGAGGATTCCCTCTTTTCGTATTGATTGGAGTAGTTTCAGAAGGAATGGTATCAGCTCTTCCTTGTACCTCTGGTAGAATTCAGCTGTGAATCCATCTGGTCCTGGACTTTTTTTCATTGGTAGGCTATTAATTATTGTCTCAATTTCAGAGCCTGCTATTGGTCTATTCAGGGATTCAACTTCTTCCTGGTTTAGTCTTGGGAGAGTGTAAGTGTCCAGGAAATTATCCATTTCTTCTAGATTTTCTAGTTGATTTGCGTAGAGGTGTTTATAGTATTCTCTGATGATAGTTTGTATTTCTGTGGGGTCGGTGGTGATATGCCCTTTATAATTTTTTACTGTGTCTATTTGATTCTTCTCTCTTTTCTTCTTTAGTAGTCTTGCTAGCGGTCTATCAATTTTGTTGATCTTTTCAAAAAACCAACTCCTGGATTCATTGACTTTTTGGAGGGTTTTATGTGTCTCTATCTCCTTCTGTTCTGCTCTGATCTTAGTTATTTCTTGCCTTCTGCTACCTTTTGAATGTGTTTCCTCTTGCTTCTATAGTTCTTTTAATTGTGATGTTAGAGTGTCCATTTTAGATCTTTCCAGCTTTCTCTTGTGGGCATTTAGTGCTATAAATTTCCCTCTACACACTGCTTTAAATGTGTCCCAGAGATTCTGGTATGTTGTATCTTTGTTCTCATTGGTTTCAAAGAACATCTTTATTTCTGCCTTCATTTCGTTATGCACCCAGTAGTCATTCAGGAGCAGGTTATTCAGTTTCCGTGTGGTTGAGCAGTTTTGATTGAGTTTCTTAGTCCTGAGTTCTAGTTTGATTGCACTGTGGTCTGAGAGACAGTTTGTTATAATTTCTGTTCTTGTACATTTGCTGAGGAGTGCTTTACTTCCAATTATGTGCTCAATTTTGGAATAAGTGTGATGTGGTGCTGAGAAGAATGCATATTCTATTGATTTGGGGTGGAGAGTTCTGTAGATGTCTATCAGGTCTGCTTGCTGCAGAGATGAGTTCAATTCCTGGATATCCTTGGTAACTTCCTGTCTCGTTGATCTGTCAATGTTGACAGTGGGGTGTTGAAGTCTCCCATTATTATTGTATGGGAGTCTAAGTCTCTTTGTAAGTCTCTAAGGACTTGCTTTATGAATCTGGGTGCTCCTGTATTGGGTGCATGTATATTTAGGATAGTTAGCTCTTCCTGTTGAATTGATCCTTTTACCATTATGTAATGGCCTTCTTTGTCTCTTATGATCTTTGATGGTTTAAAGTCTGTTTTATCAGAGAGTAGGATTGCAACCCCTGCTTTTTTTTGTTCTCCATTTGCTTGGTAGATCTTCCTCCATCCCTTTATTTGGAGCCTATGTATGTCTCTGCATGTGAGATGGGTCTCCTGAAGACAGCAGACTGATGGGTCTTGACTCTTTATCCAGTTTGCCAGTCTGTGTCTTTTAATTGGAGCATTTAGTCCATTTACATTTAAGGTTAATATTGTTATGTGTGAACTTGATCCTGCCATTATCATATTAACTGGTTATTTTGCTCGTTAGTTGATGCAGTTTCTTCCCAGCCTCGATGGTCTTTATATTTAGGCCTGTTTTTGCAATGGCTGGTACCGGTCATGCCTTTCCATGTTTAGTGCTTCCTTCGGGGTCTCTTGGAAGGTAGGCCTGGTGGTGACAAAATCTCTAAGCATTTGCTTATCTGTAAAGGATTTTATTTCTCCTTCACTTATGACACTTAGTTTGGCTGGATATGAAATTCTGGGTTTAAAATTCTTCTCTTTAAGAATGTTGAATATTGGCCGCCACTCTCTTCTGGCTTGTAGTGTTTCTACCGAGAGATCTGCTGTTAGTCTGATGGGCTTCCCTTTGTGGGGAACCCGACCTTTCTCTCTGGCTGCCCTTAAGATTTTTTCCTTCATTTCAACTTTGGTGAATCTGGCAATTATGTGTCTTGGAGTTGCTCTTCTCAAGGAGTATCTTTGTGGTGTTCTCTGTATTTCCTGAATTTGAATGTTGGCCTGCCCTACTAGGTTGGGGAAGTTCTCCTGGATGATATCCTGAAGAGTGTTTTCCAACTTGGTTCCATTTTCTCCCTCACTTTCAGGCACCCCAATTAGACGTAGATTTGGTCTTTTTACATAATCCCATACTTCTTGCAGGCTTTGTTCATTTCTTTTTCTTCTTTTTTCTTTAGACTTCTCTTCTCACTTCATTTCATTCATTTCATCCTCAATCGCTGTTACTCTTTCTTCTAGTCGATCGAGTCGGTTACTGAAGCTTGTGCATTTGTCACGTATTTCTCATGTCATGGTTTTCATCTCTGTCAGTTCGTTTATGGCCTTCTCTGCATTAATTATTCTGGTTAGCAATTCTTCCACTCTTTTTTCAAGATTTTTAGTTTCTTTGTGCTGGGTACGTAATTCCTCCTTTAGCTCTGAGAAGTGTGATGGTCTGAAGCCTTCTTCCTTTATCTCGTCAAAGTCATTCTCCGTCCAGCTTTGATCTGTTGCTGGCGATGAGCTGCGCTCCTTTGCAGGGGGAGATGCGCTCTTATTTTTTGAATTTGCAGCTTTTCTGCCTTTCTTTTTCCCCATCTTTGTGGTTTTATCTGCCTCTGGTCGTTGATGATGGTGACACACTGATGGGGTTTTGGTGTGGGTGTTCTTCCTGTTTGTTAGTTTTCCTTCTAACAGTCAGGACCCTCAGCTGCAGGTCTGTTGGAGATTGCTTGAGGTGCACTCCAGACCCTGTTTGCCTGGGTGTCAGCAGCAGAGGCTGCAGAAGATAGAATACTGCTGAACAGCGAGTGTACCTGTCTGATTCTTGCTTTGGAAGCTTCCTCTCAGGGGTGTACTCCACCGTGTGAGGTGTGGAGTGTCGGTCGGCCCCCAGTGGAGGATGTCTCCCAGTTAGTCTACTCAGGTGTCAGGGACCCACTTGAGCAGGCAGTTTCTGTTCTCAGATCTCAACCTCCGGTTGGGAGATCCACTGCTCTCTTCAAAGCTGTCAGAGTCGTTTGCGTCTGCAGAGGTTTCTGCTGCTTTTGTTGTTGTTGTTGTTGAGCTGTGCCCTGTCCCCAGAGGTGGAGTCTACAGAGACTGGCAGGCCTCCTTGAGCTGCTGTGCGCTCCACCCAGTTCGATCTTCCCAGGGCTTTGTTTACCTACTTAAGCCTCAGCAATGGCGGATGCCCCTCCCCTAGCCTCACTGCTGCCTTGCAGTTAGATCGCAGACTGCTGTTCTAGCAATGAGGAAGGCTCCATGGGCGTGGGACCCTCCTGGCCTGGTGTGGGATATAATCTCCTGGTGTGCCCGTTTGCTTAAAGCGTAGTATTGGGGTGGGAGTTACCCGATTTTCCAGGTGTTGTGTGTCTCAGTTCCCCTGGCTAGGAAAAGGGATTCACTTCCCCCTTGTGCTTCCCAGGTGAGGCGATGCCTCGCCCTGCTTCTCCTCTCGCTGGTCGGGCTGCAACAGCTGACCAGCACCGATTGTCCGGCACTTCCTAGTGAGATAAACCCAGTACCTCAGTTGAAAATGCAGAAATCACCTGTCTTCTGTGTCGCTCGCGCTGGGAGCTGGAGACTGGAGCTGTTCCTATTCGGCCATCTTGCTCCGGCCCCCCTTCCTTTGGATTTTCTAAGTATATAGACATGTCTTTTGTAAATATAGACATTTTTTATATTTTCCTTCTCAGTCTATCTGAATTTTATTTTGGTTTTATTATACTGGCTAGGACTTCCAGTGCAATATTAAATAAAAGTGTTGACAGTGGACATCCTTCTCTTCTTCCTGATTTACAGAGGAAAGCATTAATTACTTCCCTTTCACCCCATTGGTGAGGGAAATTCCTGCCTTGGCCTTATGGGAATGGCTGAATACATGACACTTGATATGACAGATAAGATTGAGAGCCGTTTATTAGTCACATATACTCACAGCCCAGGAGAAGATGACACTGTACACCATTAAAGGGCCAAATGGAGGTTATACTCAGGAACACAGTGAACAATCAGTAGCTGTAGGAAGCAGGCTTTGTAGTTTCAAAAGGATTGAGTGCTTCCCTGGTTCCTATGGGAGGATTTAATTGACTTGTTTGAATACTTCTATGGATTGGTAGGGAACTGAAACCACTCAGGGATAATCAGGAACTATACCTGATCTGTTTGATAAGGATGGTTTTTTGACTTGGGGACCTTATCTGTGTGAGAAGAAGGGGGAGGAGAACTTGTGGTTAGGTAATTCCAGGCCCTCCTGTTTTTACTAGACGTGAAGGCAGCATATAGTGTTATTTTTAGGTCTTATACCATAAGCATTCAGTAATTCATTATTAAGATGATGTCATTTATCTTCTTGCTGAAAAGACCTCTATAATTATGTGATGTCCTCTTTAAACTTTTTAGCAATATATTCTGTTCTGAAGTCTACTTTGATATTAATCTAGCCTTCTTTGGATAACTGTTTGTACAGTCTGTTTTTTCTTCTGTTTATTTTAACCCATATATATCTTTATATTTATAGTAAATTTCTTGTATACAGCATAGAATTAGGTCTCGCTTCTTTTTTTCCCCCAATTCACTCTGTCAATCTCTGCCTTTTAATTAGAGTGTTTAGACCTGTGCTTTCCAATATGGTAGCTGCCGGCCATATGTGTCTTCTGAGCACTTGAAATGTGGCTAATTCAGATTGAAATATGCTATGAGTGTAAAACACAAACTTGATTTTAAAGACACAGTATGAAAATGTATATAAAATATCTTATTATAATGTTTGGCCAGGTGTGGTGGCTCACGCATATCCCAGCACTTTGGAAAGCCGAATCACTTGATGTCAGAAGTTTGAGACCAGCTGGCCAACATGGTAAAATCCAGATTCTACTAAAAAAAAAAAAATACAAAAATTAGCTGGGCATGGTGGTCCATGCTTGTAGTCCCAGCTACTCAGGAGGCTGAGGTGGGAGAATCACTTGAACCGGTGAAGCAGAGGTTGCAGTGAGCCGAGATCGTGCCACTGCACTCCAGCCTCAGTGACAGAGACTATGTCTCAAAACAAACAAACAAACAAACAAAAAACAAACAAAACTATTTGTTAAGTATTTCTGAAGGATATAGAAGACTTAAACAGATTTTAAGACATATCATGTACCTGGATAAAGGAACTCAGTATCATAAAGATGTCATTTCTCCCTAAATTAATCTATAATTTTACCACAATTATAATAAAATGCCAGCAACATTATTACTTTTTCTTTCTTTTTTTGCAATTAGGCAAGCTGATTTAAAATTTTACATGGAAAGAGTGAACAACAATAGCCTGTTTATTGAAGGGCAGAATAACAAGTATGTCCTAAGAACATAAATATTGGATGTGGTATGATTAAGTGGGTGTGGCCACAGGAGGAAATGAGAACAAGGCTTGGAAAGAAGTTTATGCCATGAAGGGTCACAGAGGAAACACCAGGTTTTGGTTTGATGTCAGAACACAGGAGCAAAGGGAAATCCTAGGCCAAAGCCTTTATTGGGATTTCTGTGAGAAATGCAAGGTAGAGCAGAGTAAACATTTAGGATTGGCTATTTTGAATATGTCTGGTGGGCTGTGCCTATAGATGCCCATCAGGGGGATCTCTCTTTGGTGCTCCTCCATTTTGCTGAGCATGCCTGTGTCATTGCTCTTACCACATTGTTTAGAAATTAATTGTAAACTGAATGTGTGTACGTTAATCCTTTCTTTCCAGTTAGTTTGTAAACTTCAAATGCATAGTATTTTTGGTGTGAAAATTACATGAGATAACATAGATGAATTTCCTAGCATAGTTTCAGTCTTTCCTGAGTCTGCTACCTTCTGCCTGAAACTTTGTATAAATCACTTAAACTCTGTGAGCCTCAATTTCATTTTCTGTACAAGAGGCTGATATTAATACCAATATTATAATGCTGCTCTGAATATGAAATGAGTTTGTGCATGTAAAAATATGATTATGGCTGGGTGCGGTGGCTCAAGCCTGCAATCCCAGCACTTTGGGAGGCTGAGGTGGGTGGATCACGAGGTCAGGAGATCCAGCCCATACTGGCTAACCCGGTTGATTTGCTTTAATGCGACCCCCAGAGCAAATGCCAGAGAAAAGGCAAGTAGGCAAGGCAAAAAAAACTTTATTTACAAGCCAATGTGAAGGAGGGAGCGAGGTTCACCGGTCTCCAGCAGTGGAGGCCGACGAAGTCGCTCTGGCATTCTGGGACAAGGTTCCTAGGTCCGCACAGGAGCAAGGGCCAAGGAAGTTCGCTCCCGCATTCTTGGAGGAGGTTCCTGGGTCCCGCGTATGAGGAGGGGCCCAGGAAGTTCGCTGCTGCATTCTCGGACGAGGTTCCTGGGTCCCGCGCACAACGAGGGGCCGAGGAAGTTCGCTCTGGCGCTCTAGCGTTCTCGGGAGAGGTTCCTTGATCCCGCGAACAAGGAGCGGCCGAGGAGGTTCCCACCGCGTGCCCGCGGAGAGCGGCTTTTATGTCCTGGGCCCGGAAGTGGGCGGACAGTGGGTGGGACATAGGCGGGTCGGGGGCGGGGAGGCAGGCGTGGCTAGGCGGGTTGCGGCTCTTCTCTGTGAGAGGTCGGGTTGCGCCTGCGCAGTGGGCCCGTGTATTTCCTGAGCGCTGGAAAGTTGACGGTGAAGAACCCGGAACTGCGCCATCTTGCCTCCGTTTGTCCAAACACCGGTGAAACCCCGTCTCTACTAAAAAATACAAAAAACTAGCCGGGCAAGGTGGTGGGCACCTGTAGTCCCAGCTACTAGGGAGGCTGAGGCAGGAGAATGGCGTAAACCGGGAGGCGGAGCTTGCAGTGAGCAAGATCTGGCCATTGCACTCCAGCCTGGGTGACAGAGCAAGACTCCGTCTCAAAAAAAAAAAAAAAAGATTATAAATTAAATATGTATCTCATTCCATTCTGCATCTAACTTACTGGTCAGGCACATGGAAGGTATCATTTTAATAAATGTTTATGGAGGGAGTGGGTGAATCCTACAGGGTATATTTTGCTTGAAAGAAGGCACCCTTGTTGTGGGTGGGTGTTTTCTGTGGAGACAGAAATCATAGGAGGTCTCTGGGGGAGGCAGACCTCCCAGGGACATATGAATGGTAGCATGGGGAAACCAATTCCCAGGAGCCCATGTGGGGGATATTTTCCCCCCAATTCCCATGCTGTGTTATTTCACACAACAAAAGGCAAGTCTCGGAGGACTCCGGAAGTAGTGAAAAAGTCTATACTCCCTCCTGCACTGCTTCCTGAGGAATAGCTGACACAGAGGAGAACTCAACTTGGTCCTGTCAGCAAGTTGGTTTTCCCGGCTTTTCATCTCCTCTGCCCAGTAGGCATTTGTCTATCAATTCTGATGAACAAAACTTTCTGCAGTGATGGAAATGTTCTATATATATGTTGTCCAACATGGTAGCCAGTAGCTACATGTAGGTATTGAGCACTTGAAAAGTGGCTGCTCTGGTTAAATAACTGAGTTCTAAATTTTACTTAAAATTTAAATTGACCAATATGGTTCAATTTAATAGTGTTATGTTTGTCTCTTTATTCTCAGCATCTGCACAGAGCCTGGCTCAGAAGAGGCATGGGGGATGTTTGCTTAAGTGAATTATTCTAAACCATGCTAGATTCTTTTATTGGCTGGATTTATACTCATCAAATGCATTTTCATTCATCACCCTATTTGTGTCTTAGCGCAACTCTTTGTGGTAGGCAGGACCTTTGTCTCAGTTTGTTGGAAGAGGAAACTGAGGCTCAATGAGTTTAAATGATTTGCCCAAGATTATAAAGCTATAACATCAGTCTGAGTAGAACCCACATCTTTCTCTTTATTTTCCATCTCCCTATACTTAATGTAGTTCTTTTGTTCTTCTTAGCCCTTATTGACTCCTCCGACACCGACATTCCCACAACCCTCACAGCCTTTATATAAGTGTCATTAGGATTGTGGAAAGCACATACATATTCATCTTGATAGTTGTGTGGACATGGCTTGTGAATTTTAAACTCTTCAAATGTGAGAGATAATTCTGATAGCTATTTTCATGTAACTTTCCATACAAGATTCTTATCCCTGATTTTAATGCAGATGAATGGATAGTTCCATGCATGTGGCCAGCATCTTACTTAGAAGGCATCCTGGTCTGTCTCTGCATTTCTGCCTCAAGGCTTTCTCTCAAACTCTAGAAGTCTGCTCAGCGCTGGCAAGCATAACCAGGAAATGTGAGAGAGTTCAAGCTGGAAGGTGGACAGTAACCTTCAACCAACGGAGACAGAAATTAGGAGATAAATGCCCCAGCCTCCGTGTTCTTCAGTGGGACAATGGCAGGCACACATTCTGCCCTGTTTTTCAGAGTCTCCAGCAAGATTAAAAATACTGGTCTACTAAAGCAATCAACTCAACAGCACATTTTTCTTAGTGCTTTCCCCCTTCCGTCTTTCACTCTCTCCACCTCACTTCCTTTCAGATTACCACCATGTTCCATTAAGCAGACATTGACTGACATCCTATTTTGTGTCATGCACCACGCTGCACTGTGGAGTATACAAAGATAAGAGATCAACCCTAGGTATCAGAGAGCTCATGCTCGAGAAGGAAACAATGCATAAAGCATTTGGAATAGAGGGCATATACAGGGGATTGTGGGAGGCCAGAGCTGATCAGGAGAGGTAATGTTCTAGTTTGGTCTTAGAAGATAATGGCGTGTCACTACTGAAAGGTGGGAAAGAGCATCCCGTATTTACTGAAAAACACATCAGCAAAAGGATAAGTCTTTTCTGGGGTTGAGGGTTGCTGCTGTCGCGGAGGGGCAAGGAGCCAGAACCCTTTGGGCCTCTGTGTGTTTGGGCTGGGGTGGGCACACAGTTGGTTTTCAGTGCATTTCAGTTGAAGACAAGTAACCCAGGCAAGCCAAGGGAAGAAGCTTTGGGAAATCAAGAAACCTGTCCCAAGTCGCCAAAGTTGAGCACTAACCACAGAAAAGCCAGTTTAGCTAGTCTGGGCTGTCAGTACGAGGACCCCGGTCGCCGGAAGGAAAGTGCCATCCTTACAGACCTGGCCCCTGCGCTCTAGGGGTGGCGGAGCCTGCTCACTTGCCACGATGCGGTGGCTGGGTTGCTGAGGAGCAGCGCCGCGGAGCCCTGATCCCAGCTAAGGCCCCAGTCCCGGCTAAGGCCCCGGCTCGCGCCGCGGGGGCGGGGCCTTGGACGCACGCTCCTCCCAGGCGTCCCTCCCGCCCTCAGCCGCGCGCCGGCCGCCCGCGCGCCGGCCGCCCGTTGCCCTGGCAACCGTCGTGCCGCGTCTTCCTGAGGGAGCTCCTGTCAGCCCACTGATCCCACCACCCGCTCCCTACTGCCCTGCGGTCTTCGCGTGGGCTCGCAGACTGAGGGACAACAAAAATGGCGGAGGGGAGTCAGACGGCGCCTGAGGCAGGTCTGTGGGGGCGGTCGATATGGGGAAGGCTGAGGCGGCCAGGCTGTCCCGGGTCTCAGGGAAGAGGGGACTCGGGCATGGTCCTACTCCTGAGGAGGCGCCCCTGTATATTTGTGCGGTGGGTTATGACCTCAGGGTCAGGGGTCAAGGGTGGCGTGTACCCCTCTGAATGGCGGTCAGGGACCTCGAAGTCAGGGTGGTGGAGGGGAGTGTGGGGGAGTGTGCACACTTCTGAGAGAGCATGGACCAGAAGGGGCTGGGACCCGAGGGAAGACACAGGACCCTAATCTGGGATCACCTGTGGTGAAGGCTAATCCTAGGGCTAGGCTGTGTCATGGAAAGGGTGTACACAGCCCTGTGGGAGCGTGGGAGAGATCCCTAAAGGGGCATGATTTGGGCTAGGGGTGGGAGTAGGAGGCTCTGACTCTAAAGAGGGAGGTATACGTGGAAGGTGTGTTACTTTAATATCAGACAGTGCCATGGAAAGGAGAGTTAGAGTATTTGTGTTTGGGGATGTGCGGTGTCCTCAGGGTCACCCCTGGTCACAGAGAAATTTATGCAAATAATCCTTGTATGTGTCCTTAAAAAGACAAGAGGCCTTGAGGGGATACCCAGAGCCCCAGTCCTTTAGGAGCCTAGCAAAGGAGGCTGGAGCCTGAGTGTGAGAGTATGTGGGTTCAGTGATCTTGAAGGTCATTCAGAATCAAAGGAGTGCATGTCCACACTTCTGTGGACCCTTTAAGGGACAGGGAGACTGACAAGAAGGGAGACCCAGGATCCTCTTCCTGAGGGGACCTCTTGTGCATATGGCTGGGCTTTGTGAGATACTGACTTTAAGTGTCTCACAGGGTCATAGAAGAAAGCAAAGGTTTTTACAGTTTTGGCTATATAGGAGGCAGTTTGACTCTAAATGAGGCTGACCACTGAAGAACTGGATGTTATGGAATGACATGGGTGTGTGGATAGAAAAGCAGTGGCTTTGGGGATATGTGTGTGATGGGTATTGGCAGTGGTATACATAACCTTGTATATGTGTCCTGATCAGGTATTATCATTACAAGAGTGATCCACTTGAATTACTTTGGTCCTGGTGTGTGTGTGTGTCTGTGTGTGTGTGGTTATGGTACATACACACACCAGACAATGGAACTGAAAACTATGACACCCTCAGAAATGGTTCAGGGAACCATTATCTCTCAAGACCTTCATTATTTCCCTTTCTTTCATGGCATCTCTGTTTTATTGAGTAGCTCCTATACTCATTTTATAGTTTTAGCTCCCTCATAACTTGAACATGCTCATTCCTTTATTCATTCATCCACTCAACAAATATTATTGAGTGCTAACTGTATGCCAGGCAATAAGTTAGGCACTGGAATTTCCCTGCTTTGGATTAGCTTACTTTGTTCTTTTCCTTTTTTTCTCATAGCATTTATTGCCTTTGAACATACTATTTAATTTACTTGCTTGTATTACTTATTTCCTGTCTCCTTCCACTACAATGTAAGCTCTACAAGGGCATTGTTTTATCAATACCACATGTCTAGAACTAAGTGTTTAGTATGTTCTTTATAAATATTTCTTAAATGAATAACTGAATTACTAATATTGTCTGTAAGTGATGTTTTAGCTGACATATGATGGGGATTGGATAATTGAAAAAAAGGGCAAAGAGTAGTCCAGGCAGCAGGAAAACCATGTGCAAAGAACCCAAGACAGGGCCGGGCGTGGTGGCTCACTATGCCTGTAATCCTAGCACTTTAGGAGGTGGGTGGATCACAAGGTCAGGAGATAAAGACCATCCTGGCTCACATGGTGAAACCCTGTCTCTACTAAAAATACAAAAAATTAGCCGGGTGTGGTGGCACACGCCTGTAGTTCCAGCTACTTGGGAGGCTGAGGCAGGAGAATCGCTTGAACCTGGGAGGCAGAGGTTGCAGTGAGCCAAGATCATGCCACTGCACTCCAGCCTGGGTGAGAGAGTGAGACTCTGTCTCAAAAAACAAAACAAAACAACAACAACAACAAAACCCAAGACTGGTGGAAACATGTTATACTGCGTTTAAGGAACTGAAAGGAGACAAGTGTGGGTACATGTAGGGCAATGGGAAGAGAGAAGAGATATGCTGAAGCCAGATCTTCCAGTATTTTGTAGACTATGATATGAATTTGGGTCAGAAATCTTAAGAATAATGGCAAGCCATCGAAGGCTTTTAAATGGAAGTGTGCCATGATTAGAATAATTAAAAAACAACTCTGGCTACAATGTGGAGAGTACAGAGGATACAAGAGTGGATATAGGATATACTCTTCACCAGCTACAGTGAGGAGAGTACAGAGGATACAAGAGTGCATACAAAGAGACCTTGGAAGGTAGCAGTGGAGATGAAGAGAAGGAATTGAGAAATACTTAGGAGCTAAAATTAATAGGACTTAGTGAAATATGAGGATGATGGAGAAGGAAGTATCAAAGACTACTTCTCATTTTCTAATTTGTGCAACTGGATAGTTAGTGGTGCCATTACTGGGATAGGGAGCATTGGAAGGGGCTTTGGGTAGGTGTGAGAGGAAAGATCATGAATTTGGTTTTAGACTATGTGGAGATTGAAGTATCTTTAGGACATCCAAATAAGTAGAGAGATTGACAAGCTGGTTGAATTTACAAGAAAAGTAGAAACTGGCATAGAGATAATTATTTTGACATAGAAATAATTACTCAAGCCATGGGTGTGGATGAAATTGCCTAGAGGGAGAAGAGGCCTGGGATGAAGTGTTGAGTAGCTGCAATATTTCAATGCCTCCCAAAGAGACTGAGAAGGTTCAACTGGAGAGATTAGAGCACAACCAAAGGAATGTTTCAAGAGAAACGGAATACTCAGTAGACTGAATACTGCCAAGCAATACAAAATGAAGGCTAAAAAACTAGATTTAGCAACAGAGAGGTCATTGGTAACACTGACGTTAGAAAGCTGATGATGGTAAAAAGACAGGCCATTTAGGCGAATAAATGCCTCAGTCTTTGTTTACTTCAAATTTCTGAGAGAGAGAATTTTATTGACCCTCCTTGTCTTTTACCACTAAATCACTGTCCAGTGTCAGAATTGACTGGTTTAGATTAGGTGTGCAGCTATTGCTGGCTGGAGTCCCCTGATACAAAATATGGCCATCTGGTAATTTCTTATCTCACTTGAAATAGCCAACATTTATGAAGTGTTTGTTTTGTACCATGCATTGTACTAAGTGCTTTATACATTTTACTTCAGTCTCATAACAACTCTCTAAGGTTTTCTCTGTGTTTTATATGTGGAGAAGTTTTGGCATAGAGAAGTTGACAACATAATTAAGATCTGCAAATAATTAGTGGAAGATTAGTTTTTTTGACAATTTGAATATTATCCAGATTCATTATTTGGCTTTGTGTTTGTATTACAACATACCACTTTCTGAAGAAATCATAGCCATGATGAAAATTCCTGCCTTACAGGAAATATTCTAAACTAAGCATATTCTAACAAGGTGAAATGGAAAGAAATGGGCTCAGATCTTTTTATAAACCCTACTTCTGATTTGAAATTTTTTATATCCAAGCTTTTTACAGAGCATGTAGATGGCTCTGTAAGAGGGTCAGATTTACAAAAGGAAGTTTCTTCTTTTAAATCTTGTGCTTTAAAATGGGGACATAAATGTCAGGACTTTTCTTTTTCCCTATAAATTTGATTATCAATACTAATAAAAAAGAAAACCTTACAATTAGTTACATGTTGGAGTATTAGTCTCATGCAAGATTGCACCTGCTTCTTTTTCTTAGCTTCTTCTCCCTCTGTTGCAGCTATTATAAAAAAAGCTTTTATTTTAATTACCTGGTAAAATAATTTGTTTTTCTATTTTGTCAAGTTATTTTGTGGAGGCCCTGGTAGACAAACATTTTTTAAAATTATGCAGTCTGTTAAAATAGACCTTAATCACTCTCTGTGAAATAAATGGGTCTATTTCAAAAAGCAGTTCTATATGAATCTGAAACCAATTATGGGCAGAATGTTGAAATTGTAAAAAGCCTTAGAAATGAGAATATTGTTTGATAGCTTGTGTTAGTGGTTGGACAAAGTAGTAGTTAAGCCTTTTTTGTTTTAGTTTCTGTATTTGTTAACTGGGGATGATAACAGCTACTTTTAAGGTGAGAATTAGAGATAAGTTATGGAAAGTATACAATGTCTTACACTCCCAAAGAAATGATATCTTAATTGGTGTGTGTATATGTGTGTGTGTGTGTGTGTGAGAGAGAGAGAGAGAGAGAGAGAGAGAGAAAGATAATTTTTTTTTCCTAAAGGCATAGTAGAAAATCACCTTTAAAAGAAGAGGAAATTCAGGTCTGCAGTCCCTTATCTGGCAGGTTTGGATACAAATATATTTCAGAACTCAAATTTCTTTTTATTATGGAAAGGCAATACTGCATATGTACTGTCGATTACATAATACCCCCAATGGGGTATGAGATAGTATGGTGTAATCAAACACATCAATATCACATTCACAGCAAGTGAATAAAAATTATAAACAGAGTCACATAAATTTGGGTTGGGTTTTGCTATCAAATTAGTTTTGGTGCCAAAGTTAGATATTTGGTGATTTTGGAAAAGGGAATGTGGACTTATGTAATTTTATTCATTTTTGGAAATATTTTCAAAAGTTTAAAATATTTTTGTCACTTTTAGATTTTCTATATTATAAGTGAGCTTTAACTTAATATTAAGATCTCAATAGTATTGGAACAGAAAACACTATTTTTTGACAGAAAGTTTATGTGCTTGTTTCTTCTAAGGCTCTTTGATAATGTCTGTATTTCTGAGATCTATGAATGTTGTAATTTGCTTTAGTTTCAGCATCGTGGCTCAGTGTCACTTTCAATGAAAGATAGTAAAGATCTATATATATCAAGAAAGTCAGAGGATGTGAATATTTTGCATACATATTCTAAACAAAATCACAGCTTTGTCTTTGAATCATTTAAGAATAGCACAGTTTTATGTGAATTTCAGAGTATTTTTATTAGTTGTTAAATTTCAGCAATGGAGTATTAATTTTAATATAGATTTAGGAAAAATTTCATTCTTAGATGAATTTGATGTTTCTGATTATAAAAATTATTGCAAGTTTAAAAGCTTGCAGTAATTCATTGATAGTGTTTACCATATGGGAATATGCTAATCTTTGCATTTTATATTTCTCATTTATTTAATGGGATCCATAAAAGAAATTTCTGTTTTTTTAAACTCCAAAGGAAGATTTTTTATTGGTCATATATATTTAAGAACTATTGGTTGTATACTTTTGAGTCTCTAAACAGACTTGGAAAAAAGTGTACTTTCATGTCACCTGAAGGAAAACAAAACAATGAAACACAAAAGGACTTCTAAAATTTTATATAGGATTGAAAACATTTATATAAGATTGTAAATTCCTAAATAAAGATTTTGAAAAATGTTATAGAAATAAATCTCTTGGGGAAGGGAACATCAAAAACAACCTGCCAATAATTATAGTTTGCTTGTCTTTCTTTCAGGAGTAATAGGTGAATCTCTGTGTCATGGCTTTGTGGAAGGAATTACTATGTATGGGCTGTGTTATTTTATTTATGTATTTATGTATGTTTGTATTTTCATTTTTTTTCCATTTCAACTTTTATTTTAGGTTCAGGAGGTACATACACAGGTTTGTTATATGGATAAATTGCATGTTGTGGGGTTTGGTGTACAGGTTATTTCATCACCCAGGTAATAAGCATAGTATCCAATAGGTGATTTTTCAATCCTTACCCTCCTGCCACTCTCCACCCTGAAGCAGGTCTTGGTGTCTATCGTTCCCTTCTTTGTCTCCATGTGTAATTAGTGTTTAGCTTCCACTTATGAGTGAGAACATGTGGTACTTGGTTTTCTGTTCCTGCATTAATTCCGTTATTATAATGGCCTCCAGCTCCACCCACATTGCTGCAAAGGACATGATCTTATTCCTTTATATGGCTTTTTTGTGCATAGTATTCTGTGATATATATGTATATAATAATTGAGGAGTAGGCTAGGATTTTCGCAGTTGTGTTTCATTGAGTCCTCAACCGCCCACTATAATGGATAGGATTGTGATAGGAGGATGTTCGTGTTTATTGATGGGAAAATTTGAAATATAATCGAGATAGGGGCTAGTTTTTGTCATGTAAGGAGAAGTATGCCAGATATTAGAGAGTTCCTTGGGTCCCCTCTGGGACTCAGAAGTAAAAGGAGGCTATTCCTAGTTTTATTACTAGGGCCGTTATTAAGGATGAAAATTGATTAATAGTATTTATTATTGTTCATTGTCCAGAAAACAGGTTATTGGAAAGGATAGCTATCATGAGAATTATAGATGCGGTTGCTTGTGTAAGAAAATATTTGGTGATGGCTTCTGTAGAGCAGGGAATATATATATCACATTTTCTTTTTCCTGTCTACTGTTCATGGGCTTTGGGTTGATTACATGTCTTTGCTATTGTGAATAATGTGGTGATGAATGTATATGTGCGTGTGTGTTTATGGTAGAACAATTTATATTTGTTTGGGTATATACTCAGTAGTGGGATTCCTGGATCAAATGGTAGTTCTGTTGTAAGTTCTTTGAGAAATCTCCAAAGTGCTTTCTACAGCAGCTGAACTAATTTAGATTCCTATTAGCAATGTGTATGTGTTCCCCTTTCTCTGCAGCCTCTCCAGCATCTGTTGTTTTTTGACTTTTTAGTAATAGCCATTCTGACTGGTGTGAAATGGTATTTCACTGTGGTTTTGATTTGCATTTCTCCAATGATTAGTGATATTGAGCATTTATTATATGCTTGTTGGCCTCATGTATGTGTGTGTTGAACATTTTTTCATATGCTTGTTGGCCACATGTATGTCTTTTGAGAAGTGCCTGTTCATCTCCTTTGCCCACTTTTTGTTAGTTTTATTTTTATTTATTATTATGTTTTGAGACAAAGTCACACTCTGTCGCCTAAGATGGAGTACAGTGGCATAATCTTGGCTCACTGCAACCTCTGCCTCCTGGGTTCAAGTGATTGTCCTGCCTCTGCCTCCTGAGTAGCTGGGAATACAAGCGCATACCACCATACCTGGCTAATTTTTGTGTTTTTTAGTAGAGACAGGTTTTGCCATGTTGGCCAGGCTGGTCTGGAACTCCTGACCTTAGGCGATCTGCCCACCTTGGCCTTCCAAAATGCTAGGATTATAGGAGTGAGCCACCACACCCAGCCTGTTAATTTGTTTAAGATCCGTATAGATTCTGGATATTAGACCTTAGTTGAATGCATAGTTTGCAAAAATTTTCTCCCATTCTGTAGGTTGTCTGATTACTCTGTTGATAGTTTCTTTTTCTGTGCAAAAGCTTTTTAGTTTAATTAGGTCACACTTGTCAATTTTTGTTTTTGTTGCAATTGCTTTTCATGTCTTCATCATCAAATCTTTGCCAGGGCTTATGTTGAGAATGGTATTTCCTAGGTTTTCTTTAGGGTTTTTATAGTTTTAGGTTTTACATTTAGGTCATTAATCTGTCTTGAGTTGATTGTTGTATATGTTTCAATCTTCTGCATGCGACTAGCCAGTTATCCCAGCACTGTTTATTGAATAGGGGGTCATTTCCCTATTGCTTGTTTTTGTCTACTTTGGCAAAGACCAGATAGTTGTAGGTGTGCAGCTTTATTTCTGCTTCCTCTATTCTGTTCCATGAGTCTATGTGTCTGGTTTTGTACCAGTACCATGCTGTTTTAGTCACTGTAGTGTTGTAGTACAGTTTGAAGTCAGGTAATGTGATGCCTCTGGCTTTGTTTTTTTTTTTTTTTGCTTAGGATTGCTTTGGGTATATTTATATTTTGAGATACACTGTCATCCAGGCTGCAATGCTGTAGAATGATCATGGCTCACTGCAGCCTTGATTTCCCAGCTCAAGTGATTGTCTCATTTCAGCCTCCCAACTGGCTGGAACTACAGGCACATGCCACCACACACAGCTAATTTTTTAACATTTTGTAGAGGCAAGGTCTCACTCTGTTTCACAGGGTTTTTATTTGTTTTTATTTTTTATTTATTTATTTTTTTTTATTTTATTTCTTTTTTTTTTTTTTATTATACTTTAAGTTCTAGGGTACATGTGCATAACGTGCAGGTTACATATGTATACATGTGCCATGTTGGTGTGCTGCACCCATCAACTCGTCAGCACCCATCAATTCATCATTTATATCAGGTATAACTCCCCAATGCAATCCCTCCCCCCTCCCCCCTCCCCATGATAGGCCCCAGTGTGTGATGTTCCCCTTCCCGAGTCCAAGTGAGCTCATTGTTCAGTTCCCACCTATGAGTGAGAACATGCGGTGTTTGGTTTTCTCTTCTTGTGATA
>NC_045434.1:172299769-172342844 GCF_002776525.5 Piliocolobus tephrosceles
CCTCCCCCCTCCCCATGATAGGCCCCAGTGTGTGATGTTCCCCTTCCCGAGTCCAAGTGAGCTCATTGTTCAGTTCCCACCTATGAGTGAGAACATGCGGTGTTTGGTTTTCTCTTCTTGTGATAATTTGCTAAGAATGATGGTTTCCAGCTGCATCCATGTCTCTACAAAGGACGCAAACTCATCCTTTTTTATGGCTGCATAGTATTCCATGGTGTATATGTGCCACATTTTCTTAATCCAGTCTGTCACTGATGGACATTTGGGTTGATTCCAAGTCTTTGCTATTGTGAATAGTGCCGCAATAAACATACGTGTGCATGTGTCTTTGTAGTAGCATAATTTATAATCCTTTGGGTATATACCCAGTAGTGGGATGGCTGGGTCATATGGTACATCTAGTTCTAGGTCCTTGAGGAATCGCCATACTGTTTTCCATAATGGTTGAACTAGTTTACAATCCCACCAACAGTGTAAAAGTGTTCCTATTTCTCCACATCCCCTCCAACACCTGTTGCTTCCTGATTTTTTAATGATTGCCATTCTAACTGGTGTGAGATGGTATCTCATTGTGGTTTTGATTTGCATTTCTCAAAGACAAGAACCACATGATTATCTCAATAGATGCAGAAAAGGCTTTTGACAAAATTCAACAGCCCTTCATGCTAAAAACGCTCAACAAATTCGGTATTGATGGAACGTACCTCAAAATAATAAGAGCTATTTATGACAAACCCACAGCTAATATCATACTGAATGGGCAAAAACTGGAAAAGTTCCCTTTGAAAACTGGCACAAGACAGGGATGCCCTCTCTCACCACTCCTATTCAACATAGTGTTGGAAGTTCTGGCTAGGGCAATCAGGCAAGAGAAAGAAATCAAGGGTATTCAGTTAGGAAAAGAGGAAGTCAAATTGTCCCTGTTTGCAGATGACATGATTGTGTATTTAGAAAACCCCATCGTCTCAGCCCAAAATCTTCTTAAGCTGATAAGCAACTTCAGCAAAGTCTCAGGATACAAAATTAATGTGCAAAAATCACAAGCATTCTTATACACCAGTAACAGACAAGCAGAGAGCCAAATCAGGAATGAACTTCCATTCACAATTGCTTCAAAGAGAATAAAATACCTAGGAATCCAACTTACAAGGGATGTAAAGGACCTCTTCAAGGAGAACTACAAACCACTGCTCAGTGAAATCAAAGAGGACACAAACAAATGGAAGAACATACCATGCTCATGGATAGGCAGAATCAATATTGTGAAAATGGCTATACTGCCCAAGGTTATTTATAGATTCAATGCCATCCCCATCAAGCTACCAATGAGTTTCTTCACCGAATTGGAAAAAACTGCTTTAAAGTTCATATGGAACCAAAAAAGAGCCCGTATTGCCAAGACAATCCTAAGTCAAAAGGACAAAGCCGGAGGCGTCACGCTACCTGACTTCAGACTATACTACAAGGCTACAGTAACCAAAACAGCATGGTACTGGTACCAAAACAGAGATATAGACCAATGGAACAGAACGGAGCCTTCAGAAATAATGCCACACATCTACAACCATCTGATCTTTGACAAACCTGAGAAAAACAAGAAATGGGGAAAGGATTCCCTATTTAATAAATGGTGCTGGGAAAATTGGCTAGCCATAAGTAGAAAGCTGAAACTGGATCCTTTCCTTACTCCTTATACGAAGATTAATTCAAGATGGATTAGAGACTTAAATGTTAGACCTAATACCATAAAAACCCTAGAAGAAAATCTAGGTAGTACCATTCAGGACATAGGCACGGGCAAGGACTTCATGTCTAAAACACCAAAAGCAACGGCAGCAAAAGCCAAAATTGACAAATGGGATCTCATTAAACTAAAGAGCTTCTGCACAGCAAAAGAAACTACCATCAGAGTGAACAGGCAACCTACAGAATGGGAGAAAATTTTTGCAATCTACTCATCTGACAAAGGGCTCATTTCCAGAATCTACAAAGAACTCAAACAAATATACAAGAAAAAAACAAACAACCCCATCCAAAAGTGGGGAAAGGATATGAACAGACATTTCTCAAAAGAAGACATTCATACAGCCAACAGACACATTTATTTGTTTTTAAAATTACTTGTTCATTCAAAACTATATTATGCACCAAGAATTCTTCTATGCACCAAGAATTGTGTTAAACTCTGAAAATTCACAGATGTATTAGAAAAAGTCCTTGCCTTCAAGGAGCTTCTATCCTAGTGGAGGAGAAATAGAGCTAGAAAATTATCATTCAGGCAACATAGAGTTGTACATAGAATTCTGAGGCCAGAGAATGGCTCCCTGACAGCCTGGGGGTAGTGGTAGTAGTTCAGGAAGGTGTCTTAGATTAGAATAAGGGACAAATTAATTGAGTCTTGAATGATGAGAAGGAATTAGCCCAGTGGAGGTGGTAGGCAGAAGTGTGGAGAGAAGGAATGAAGGGCAGAGAAAGCAACATGTGTATCACAAAGTTGTGGAGGTGAGAGAATAATGCTCACTTAGAATGTTGTTAAAATTGCACACCTATTAACAGAGCTAAAGACTATATTTCGTCCTTTCTCCTCAGATTCTTAGACATTTCTGGAGTCATAGATTCCCTTGATTAACTGATAAAAACCAATGAATTCTTCCTCATGGAAATGCACACTATGTACAAGCACACAAAAATTTGAAATGATTTCAAGGTATGAAATCCTGAAGCTCAAATTAAGAAATCCTCTGGGCCAGGCATGGTAGCTGACGCCTACCCCAGCACTTTGGGAGGCCAAGGTGGGTGGATCACCTGAGGTCAGGAGTTCAAGACCAGCCTGGCCAACATGGTGAATCCCCATCTCTACTAGAAGTACAAAAAGTAGCTGCGCGTGTTGGCGTGCACCTGTAGTCCCGGCTACTCAGGAGGTTGAGGCAGGAGAATTGCTTGAGCCTGGGGGGTGGAGGTTGCAGTGAGCCAAGACTACGCCATTGCACAGAGCAAGATTCCATCTCAAAAAAAAAAAAAAAAAAACAAAAAAAAACAAACCAAATCCTCTGTTCATTAGTTATGAGGTCTATTTAGGAAACTGATCTTGAAAGTAGAAAGTAGGAATACTTTGGTGAAAAGGGTTGATCTAATAACATTTGTATTAGAGCAGGTTCAAAGCAAATGCTGGCCGCTGAATTGTTTATTTATTTATTTATTTTTGAGACAGAGTCCCACTCGGTCAGGCTGGAGTGCAATGGTGTGATCTTGGCTCACTGCAACCTCCACCTCCTGGGTTCAGGCAATTCTCCTACCTCAGCCTCCTAACTAGCTGGGACTACGGGTGCGTGCCACCACGCCCAGCTAATTTTTGTATTTTCAGTAGAGACAGGGTTTCACCATGTTGGCCATAATGGTCTTGATCTTTTGACCTCGTGATCTGCCCTCCTCAGCCTCCCAAAGTGTTGGGATTAAATGTGTGCGCCACCACGCCCCGCCTTTAAAACCTCATGTGGATGTATCTGTCTCTGTTGACAGCATGACATAAATAAGGCATGGATTTTGAAATTACAAAGATAAGATTTAAAACATTCAACTCTACCAATTAATGTGTAATAGTGGTTACTCTAACCCAGTTTTCATCTTTAAAATGGAGATACTAGTCCTTTATTCAATAGGGTTGTGAGGTATATGTAATGCATATGGTATAGGAGAACTCTTTTCACTAAGTGATTGGATTAATTGGTGCCTTTCATTCTATTAGACATACAGCTTTATATTTGTTTAAAGATCTTCTCCCATCATGTAACTACCCCAGGTGCTTTAAGAACACAATTTTATAAATGTATATAGGAAGAACTTAATAATTTTAATAAACATTGGAAATATATTCCTAAGCTGTAATACTGTAACTTCTCATCTTAGTAGTGTCATTACCAATGACGTACCACTACAAGAATAGCAGTGATTATGGGAAATGCTAGTAAACTTTTTGCAGCCTACTAACAATTGTAAATGTTTTAAACTTTCCTATAAAAGACTAAAAAGCTTTTATCTCAGTTTAGGTTTATCAAATTGTGGGGTCTTTAATTTGCATCACACATATTATACAGCTGGATGAAAACCAAATGATTTAATAAAAGTGGTGGGTAATTTTTTATTCTTTTCTCTGATGAGACTGATTCTTTTGCTTCAATGTAATAGAAACTACGCATGGTCTAGGACTCAGCTTCACGAAAGAAACTTACCCCTATATTTTGAGGAGGGACTCATGATCTCATTTACTCTATTTATTAATTCCTATAACCTGATTTAATAAAGCCCTAAGAAAGAGGAATGTTTCTTCCTTTAAATTCACATTTGCTAGTTTGGAACTAATTTCGGGTTGTGTTGTACTGGTTAGAGCTTTTCTATTTCTGGGAGATTTTACATTTTGACTAGATCAGTGTATCTTTAATTCGATTGAATTTCTTCAATTAAGGAACTTAAATAGACAACTGAAGTACTGTATGTATTTTTAATGGAAATTGGAAGTGGTTATATTCTTAGACAATGGGTGTTGTAACTACTGAACCAAATTATGATTCCAGTGTCAAATTACTTTTTGGTGGAAACAAATGAGGACATGTTTTTTTCCTGTATTATTTGTACATCCTTACTATCCAGGTGGTTTCAAGTTGGCAAAAAAGTTGTTCTCAGAACATTTTACATGTGATCCTGATAAAGTATAATTTTCTTCAGATATCTAATTTTAATGCAGTTTCACATTTAGGTTATCAAAAGTTGCCAACTCACCCTTGAAAACACACTATACACTTAAAAAGCTCTGGGAATGAGCTTCTTGCTTTTAGGGTGACAAAAGCATCCTTATCCTTTTGTGGTCTTCTCTGAACGTATACATATTTTGAAAGCTTAAGAGTTTTGACTGGTTTTCAAAAACAGGATTAAGTATTATCAGGAGGATAGATAAATTACTTTTGTTGCTGTCCTAGCAAGCTGAATGTTCTTATATTGCTAATTTAAAATTTTTTCTTATTTATTTATTAAAAATTAAAAAATTGTGAGTATGCAGTAGGTGTATATATTTATTAGGTTACATGTGATGTTTTGATGTAGGCATGAGATATGAAACAAGCAGATCAAGCAGAATGGGGTATCCATCCTCTCAAGCATTTATCCTTTGAGTTACAAACAATCTAATTACACTCTAAATTATTTTAAAATGTATAATTAAGTTATTTTTGACTATAGTCACCCTATTAGGCTATCATGATAGCAGGTCTTATGATAGGTCTTATTCATTCTATTTTTTTTTCAACCCATTAACTATCCCCAGCCTCCCACTAATTTTCTCAGCCTCTGGTAAACATTCTTCTACTCTCTATGTCCATGAGTTCAATTATTTTGATTTGTAGATCCCACATATAAGTGAGAACATGTGATGACATATGTCTTTCTGTGCCTGGTTTATTTCACTTAGCATAATGATCTCCAGTTCCATCCATGTTGTTGCAAATGACAGAATCTCATTCTTTTTTAGCTGAATAGTACTCCATTGTGTGTATGTACCACATTTTCTTTATCCATTCATCTGTTGTTGGACACTTTGGTTGTTTACAAATCTTAGCTATTGTAAACAATTCTGCAACAAACATTGGAGTGCAGAAATTTCCTCAATATACTGATTTCCTTTCTTTTGGTTATATACCCAGTGGGATTGCTGGATCATAGGTAGCTCAAATTTTAGTTTCTTGAGGAACCTCCAAACAGTTCTCAATAGTGGTTGTATTAATTTACATTCCCACCAGCAGTATATGAGGGTTCCCTTTTCTCTATATCCTCTCTGGAATTTGTTATTGCCTGTCTTTTTGACATAAGACATTTTAACTGGGTGAGATGATATATCATTGTAGTTTTGGTTTGCACTTCTCTAATGATCAGTGATGTTAAACACCTTTTCATATGCCTGTTTGCCATTTTGATGTCTTCTTTTGAAAAATATCTATTCAAATCTTTTGCCCATTTTTTGATCAGATTATGAGATTTTTTTCCTATAGAGTTATTTGAGCTCCTTATATATTCTGGTTATTAATTCCTTTAACAAATTAACAAATTTAACAAATCTTTTTGTTAAATTTATCTGATAGGATTCTGAATTTCTTCTCTGTGTTATGGGTAGTTTGCAAATATTTTCTCCCATTCTGTGAGTTGTCTCTTAAGTTTGTTTATTGTATCCTTTGCTTTGCAGATGCTTTTTAACTTGATGTGATCCCATTTGTCCATTTTTGCTTTGGTTGCTGAGCTTGTGAGATATTGCTCCAGAAATCTTTGCCCAGTCCAGTGTCTTGGAGAGTATCCCCAGTGTTTTCTTGCAGTAGTTTTGTAGTTTGATTTCTTAGATTTAGGTCATGAATCTATTTTGATTTGATTGTTGTATATGGCAAGAGATAGAGGTCTAGTTTTATTTTTCTGCATATGGATATTCAGTTTTCCTAGCACCATTTACTGAAGAAACTGTCTTTTCCCCAATGTATGTTCTTGGCACCTTTGTTGAAAATGATTTCATTGTATGTGTGTGGATTTGTTTCTGGTTCTCTATTCTGTCCCATTGGTCAATGTGCCTGTTTTTATGACAGTACCATGCTATTTTGGTTACTATAGCTCTATTGTATAATTGGAATCAGGTAATGTGATTCCTCCAGGTTTTTTTTTTTTTGCTTTAGGGTAGCATTGGCTTGTGTGTGTGTGTGTGTTTGTGTGTGTGTGGTTCCATACAAATTTTGGGATTGTTTTTTCTATTTCTGTGAAGAATCTCATTGGTATTTTGGTAGAGATTGCATGAATCTGTAGATTGCTATGGGTAGTATGAACATCTTAACAATATTGATTTTTCCAATCCATGAACGTTGAGTTTTTTTTTTTTTTTTTGATATGGAGTCTTGCTCTATCACCCAGGCTGGAGTGCAGTGGCATGGTTTTGGTTCTCTGCAACCTCCACCTCCCGGGTTCAAGCAATTCTCCTGCCTCAGTCTCCCGAGTAGCTGGGACTACAGGCATGTACCACCACGCCAGGCTAATTTTTTGTATTTTTAATAGAGACAGGGTTTCATCTTGTTGGCCAGGATGGTGTTGATCTCCTGACCTTGTGATCCACCTGCCTCGGCCTCCCAAAGTGCTGGGATTACAGGCAAGAGCCACTGCGACTGGCCGAATATCTTTTTATTTTTCAATGTCCTCTTTAATTTATTTGATTAGTATTTTCTTTTATTTTTTTATTTTCTTTTTTTATATTTTTATATTTTTATATTTTTTTATTATTATACTTTAAGTACTAGGGTACATGTGCATAACGTGCAGGTTTGTTACATATGTATACTTGTGCCATGTTGGTGTGCTGCACCCATCAACTCATCAGCACCCATCAATTTGTCATTTATATCAGGTATAACTCCCAATGCAATCCCTCCCCCCAACCCCCTCCCCATGATAGGCCCCAGTTTGTGATGTTCCCCTTCCCGAGTCCAAGTGATCTCATTGTTCAGTTCCCACCTATGAGTGAGAACATGCGGTGTTTGGTTTTCTCTTCTTGTGATAGTTTGCTAAGAATGATGGTTTCCAGCTGCATCCATGTCCCTACAAAGGACTCAAACTCATCCTTTTTTATGACTGCATAGTATTCCATGGTGTATATGTGCCACATTTTCTTAATCCAGTTTGTCACTGATGGACATTTGGGTTGATTCCAAATCTTTGCTATTGTGAATAGTGCCACAATAAACATACGTGTGCATGTGTCTTTATAGCAGCATGATTTATAATCCTTTGGGTATATACCCAGTAGTGGGATGGCTGGGTCATATGGTGCATCTAGTTCTAGATCCTTGAGGAATTGCCATACTCTTTTCCATAATGGTTGAACCAGTTTACAGTCCCACCAACAGTGTAAAAGTGTTCCTATTTCTCCATATCCTCTCCAGCACCTGTTTTTTCCTGACTTTTTAATGATTGCCATTCTAACTGGTGTGAGATGGTATCTCATTGTGGTTTTGATTTGCATTTCTCTGATGGCCAGTGATGATGAGCATTTTTGCATGTGTCTGTTAGCAGTATGAATGTCTTCTTTTGAGAAATGTCTGTTCATATCCTCTGCCCACTTTTGGATGGGGTTGTTTGTTTTTTTCTTGTATATTTGTTTGAGTTCTTTGTAGATTCTGGATATAAGCCCTTTGTCAGATGAGTAGATTGCAAAAATTTTCTCCCATTCTGTAGGTTGCCTGTTCACTCTGATGGTAGTTTCTTTTGCTGTGCAGAAGCTCTTTAGTTTAATGAGATCCCATTTGTCCATTTTGGCTTTTGTTGCTGTTGCTTTTGGTGTTTTAGACATGAAGTCCTTGCCCATGCCTATGTCCTGAATGGTACTACCTAGATTTTCTTCTAGAGTTTTTATGGTATTAGGTCTAACATTTAAGTCTCTAATCCATCTTGAATTAATCTTCGTATAAGGAGTAAGGAAAGGATGCAGTTTCAGCTTTCTACTTATGGCTAGCCAATTTTCCCAGCACCATTTATTAAACAGGGAATCCTTTCCCCATTTCTTGTTTCTCTCAGGTTTGTCAAAGATCAGATGGCTGTAGATGTGTGGTATTATTTCTGAGGACTCTGTTCTGTTCCATTGGTCTATATCTTTGTTGTGGTACCAGTACCATGCTGTTTTGGTTACTGTAGCCTTGTAGTATAGTTTGAAGTCAGGTAGCGTGACGCCTCCAGCTTTGTCCTTTTGACTTAGGATTGTCTTGGCAATGCGGGCTCTTTTTTGGTTCCATATGAACTTTAAAGCAGTTTTTTCCAGTTCTGTGAAGAAACTCATTGGTAGCTTGATGGGGATGGCATTGAATCTATAAATTACCTTGGGCAGTATGGCCATTTTCACGATATTGATTCTTCCTATCCATGAGCATGGTATGTTCTTCCATTTGTTTGTGTCCTCTTTGATTTCACTGAGCAGTGGTTTGTAGTTCTCCTTGAAGAGGTCCTTTACATCCCTTGTAAGTTGGATTCCTAGGTATTTTATTCTCTTTGAAGCAATTGTGATGGAAGTTCATTACTGATTTGGCTCTCTGCTTGTCTGTTACTGGTGTATAAGAATGCTTGTGATTTTTGCACATTAATTTTGTATCCTGAGACTTTGCTGAAGTTGCTTATCAGCGTAGAAGATTTTGGGCTGAGACGATGGGGTTTTCTAAATATACAATCATGTCATCTGCAAACAGGGACAATTTAACTTCTTCTTTTCCTAACTGAATACCGTTGATTTCTTTCTCTTGCCTGATTGCCCTAGCCAGAACTTCCAACACTATGTTGAATAAGAGTGGTGAGAGAGGGCATCCCTGTGTTGTGCCAGTTTTCAAAGGGAATTTTTCCAGTTTTTGCCCATTCAGTATGATATTAGCTGTGGGTTTGTCATTAATAGCTCTTATTATTTTGAGGTACGTTCCATCAATACCGAATTTATTGAGCGTTTTTAGCCTGAAGGGCTGTTGAATTTTGTCAAAAGCCTTTTCTGCATCTATTGAGATAATCATGTGGTTCTTGTCTTTGGTTCTGTTTATATGCTGGATGACATTTATTGATTTGCAAATGTTGAACCAGCCTTGCATCCCAGGGATGAAGCCCACTTGATCATGGTGGATAAACTTTTTGATGTGCTGCTGAATCCGATTTGCCAGTATTTTATTGAGGATTTTTGCATCGATGTTCATCAGGGATATGGGTCTAAAATTCTCTTTTTTTGTTGTGTCTCTGCCAGGCTTTGGTATCAGGATGATGTTGGCCTCATAAAATGAGTTAGGGAGGATTCCCTCTTTTTCTATTGATTGGAATAGTTTCAGAAGGAATGGTACCAGCTCCTCCTTGTACCTCTGGTAGAATTCAGCTGTGAATCCATCTGGTCCTGGACTTTTTTTGGTGGGTAGGCTATTAATTGTTGCCACCTTTTCGGAGCCTGCTATTGGTCTATTCAGGGATTCAACTTCTTCCCGGTTTAGTCTTGGGAGAGTGTACGTGTCCAGGAAATTATCCATTTCTTCTAGATTTTCTAGTTGATTTGCGTAGAGGTGTTTATAGTATTCTCTGATGGTAGTTTTTATTTCTGTGGGGTTGGTGGTGATATCCCCTTTATCATTTTTTATTGCATCTATTTGATTCCTCTCTCTTTTCTTCTTTATTAGTCTTGCTAGCGGTCTGTCAATTTTGTTGATCTTTTCAAAAAACCAACTCCTGGATTCGTTGATTTTTTGGAGGGTTTTTTGTGTCTCTAAATCCTTCAGTTCTGCTCTGATCTTAGTTATTTCTTGCCTTCTGCTAGCTTTTGAGTGTGTTTGCTCTTGCCTCTCTAGTTCTTTTAATTGTGATGTTAGAGTGTCCATTTTAGATCTTTCCAACTTTCTCTTGTGGGCATTTAGTGCGATAAATTTCCCTCTACACGCTGCTTTAAATGTGTCCCAGAGATTCTGGTATGTTGTATTTTTGTTCTCATTGGTTTCAAAGAACATCTTTATATCTGCTTTCATTTTGTTATGTACCCAGTAGTCATTCAGGAGCAGGTTGTTCAGTTTCCATGTAGGTGAGCGGTTTTGATTGAGTTTCTTAGTCCTGAGTTCTAGTTTGATTGCACTGTGCTCTGAGAGACAGTTTGTTATAATTTCTATTCTTTTACATTTGCTGAGGAGTGCTTTACTTCCAATTATGTGGTCAATTTTGGAATAAGTGCGATGTGGTGCTGAGAAGAATATATATTCTGTTGATTTGGGGTGGAGAATTCTATAGATGTCTATCAGGTCCGCTTGGTGCAGAGATGAGTTCAATTCCTGGATATCCTTGTTAACTTTCTGTCTTGTTGATCTGTCTAATGTTGACAGTGGAGTGTGTAAGTCTCCCATTATTATTGTATGGGAGTCTAAGTCTCTTTTTAAGTCTCTAAGAACTTGCTTTATGAATCTGGGTGCTCCTGTATTGGGTGCCTATATATTTAGGATAGTTAGCTCTTCCTGTTGAATTGATCCCTTTACCATTATGTAATGGCTTTCTTTGTCTCTTTTGATCTTTGATGGTTTAAAGTCCGTTTTATCAGAGAGTAGGATTGCAACCCCTGCTTTTTTTTGTTCTCCATTTGCTTGGTAGATCTTCCTCCATCCCTTTATTTTGAGCCTATGTATGTCTCTGCATGTGAGATGGGTCTCCTGAATACAGCAGACTGATGGGTCTTGACTCTTTATCCAGTTTGCCAGTCTGTGTCTTTTAATTGGAACATTTAGTCCATTTACATTTAAGGTTAATATTGTTATGTGTGAACTTGATCCTGCCATCATGATATTAACTGGTTATTTTGCTCGTTAGTTGATGCAGTTTCTTCCTAGCCTCGATGGTCTTTACATTTTGGCATGTTTTTGCAATGGCTGGTACCAGTTGTTCCTGTCCATGTTTAGGGCTTCCTTCAGGGTCTCTTGTAAAGCAGGCCTGGTGGTTACAAAATCTCTAAGCATTTGCTTATCTGTAAAGGATTTTATTTCTCCTTCACTGATGAAACTTAGTTTGGCTGGATATGAAATTCTGGGTTTAAAATTCTTTTCCTTAGGAACGTTGAATATTGACCCCCACTCTCTTCTGGCTTGTAGAGTTTCTGCCGAGAGATCTGCTGTTAGTCTGATGGGGTTCCCTTTGTGGGTAACCCGACCTTTCTCTCTGGCTGCCCTTAAGATTTTTTCCTTCTTTTCAACTTTGGTGAATCTGGCAATTATGTGTCTTGGAGTTGCTCTTCTGGAGGAGTATCTTTGTGGTGTTCTCTGTATTTCCTGAATTTGAATGTTGCCCTGCCCTACTAGGTTGGGGAAGTTCTCCTGGATGATATCCTGAAGAGTGTTTTCCAACTTGTTTCCATTTTCCCCCTCACTTTCAGGCACCCCAATTAGACGTAGATTTGGTCTTTTTACATAATCCCATACTTCTTGCAGGCTTTGTTCATTTCTTTTTCTTCTTTTTTCTTTTGGTTTCTCTTCTCGCTCTATTTCATTCATTTGATCCTCAATCGCTGATACTCTTTCTTCCGGTTGATCGAGTCGGTTACTGAAGCTTGTGCATTTGTCACGTATTTCTCGTGTCATGGTTTTCATCTCTGTCATTTCGTTTATGACCTTCTCTGCATTAATTAGTCTAGCTGTCAATTCTTCCACTCTTTTTTCATGATTTTTAGTTTCTTTGCGCTGGGTACGTAATTCCTCCTTTAGTTCTGAGAAGTTTGATGGACTGAGGCCTTCTTCTCTCATTTCGTCAAAGTCTTTCTCTGACCAGCTTTGATCCGTTGCTGGTGATGAGCTGCGCTCCTTTGCAGGAGGAGATGTGCTCTTATTTTTTGAATTTCCAGCTTTTCTGCCCTGCTTCTTCCTCATCTTCGTGGTTTTATCTGCCTCTGGTCTTTGATGATGGTGACGTACTCATGGGGTTTTGGTATAAGTGTTCTTCCTGTTTGATAGTTTTCCTTCTAATTGTCAGGACCTTCAGCTGTAGGTCTGTTGGAGATTGCTTGAGGTCCACTCCAGACCCTGTTTGCCTGGGTATCAGCCGCAGAGGTTGCCGAAGATAGAATATTGCTGAACAGCGAGTGTACCTGTCTGATTCTTACTTTGGAAGCTTTCTCTCAGGGGTGTATTCCACCCTGTGAGGTGTGGGGTGTCAGACTGCCCCTAGTTGGGGATGTCTCCCAGTTAGGCTACTCAGGGGTCAGGGACCCACTTGAGCAGGCAGTCTGTCCCTTCTCAGATCTCAACCTCTGTGTGGGGAGATCCACTGCTCTCTTCAAAGCTGTCAGACAGAGTCGTTTGCATCTGCACAGGCCTCTGCTGCTTCCCCTGTCATTTTTTAGCTGTGCCCTGTCCCCGGAGGCGGAGTCTACAGAGACAGGTAGGTTTCTTTGAGCTGCTGTGAGCTCCACCCAGTTCGAGCTTCCCAATGGCTTTGTTTACCTACTTAAGCCTCAGCAATGGTGGGCGCCCCTCCCCCAGCCTCGCTGCTGCCTTACGGTTAGATTGCGGCAGACCGTTGTGTTAGCAAGGAGGGAGGCTCCGTGGGTGTGGGACCCTCCCAGCCAGGTGTGGAGTATATTCTCCTGGTGTGCCCGTTTGCTTACAGCGCAGCATTGGGGTGGGAGTTACCCGATTTTCCAGGTGTTGTGTGTCTCAGTTCCCCTGGCTAGGAAAAGGGATTCCCTTCCCCCTTGCGCTTCCCAGGTGAGGCAATACCTCGCCCTGCTTCAGCTCTCGCTGGTCGGGCTGCAGCAGCTGACCAGCACAGATTGTCCGGCACTCCCTAGTGAGATGACCCCAGTACCTCAGTTGGAAATGCAGAAATCACTGGTCTTCTGTGTCACTCGCGCTGGGAGTTGGAGACTGGAGCTGTTCCTATTCAGCCATCTTGCTCCACCCCCCGTGTGTTTCTTATACACAACAGATTCTTGGGTCTTGTTTTCTTATCCATGTAGCCACTGTATGTCTTTTGATTGGAGAGTTTAGTCCATTTACATTCAGTGTTATTATTGATGAATAAGGACTTC
Organism: Piliocolobus tephrosceles; assembly: GCF_002776525.5. Classification (NCBI taxonomy): domain Eukaryota; kingdom Metazoa; phylum Chordata; class Mammalia; order Primates; family Cercopithecidae; genus Piliocolobus; species Piliocolobus tephrosceles. The sequence goes on from NC_045434.1 coordinate 172,313,355, forward strand.
TCCTGCCATTTTGTGATTTGTTTTTTGATTGTTTTGTGGTCTTCTTTCTTTCCTTCCTTGTCTTCCTTTTGGTGAAGATGATTTTCTGTGGTGTGGTATGTTTTAATTTCTGATTTTTTTATTTTTTGTGTATGTCGTATTTTTTTTGATTTGAGGTTACCACGGGGCTTGCAATTAAATTCTTATAACCTATTATTTTAAACTAATGAGAACTTAACACTGATTGCATAAACAAACAAGCAAAGATTAAAACTAATAAAAATTCTGCACTTTAAGTCCCACCCCTTTAAGATTTTTTTTTGTTTCTATTTATATCTTATTATACTGTCTTTTTCTTTAAAAGTTGTTGTGGTTATTATTTCTGATTGGTTCATCTTTTAGTCTTTATACTCAAGATAGGAGTAGTTTGCGTACCACAATTACAGTGTTAAAATATTCTGTGTCTTTTGTGTAGATACTATTATCAGTGAGTTTTGTAGATTCCAGTGATTTCTTCCTGCTCATTCATGTCCTTTTCTTTTAGATTGAAGAACTCCCTTTGGCACTTTTTGTAGGATAAATCTAGTGTTGATAAAATCCCTCATCTTTTGTTTGTCTGGGAAAGTATTTGTTTCTCCTTCATGTTTTAAGGATATTTTAGCTGGATACTCTATTCTAGGGTAAAAGTTTTTTTTTTTTTTTTTCCTTCTACACTTCAAATATGTCATGCTTGTCTCTCCTAGTCTGTAAGGTTTCCATTGAAAAGTCTGCTGCCATTGTATATTATTTGTTTCTTTTCTCTTGCTGCTTTCAGGATCTTTTCTTTATCCTTGACCTTTGGGAGTTTGATTATTAAATGCTTTGAGACAATTTTCTTTGGATTAAATCTGCTTGGTTTTCTATGACCTTCTTGTACTTGAATATTGATATCTTTCTGTGGGTTTGGGAAATCCTCTTTTATTATCCCTTTGATAAACTATCTACTCCCCTCTCTCTCTTGCTGCTCTCTACCTCCTTTTTTTTTTTTTTTTTTTTTTTGAGACAGAGTCTCACTGTCTTGCCCAGGCTGGAGTGCAGTGGCACGATCTCAGCTCACTGCAAGCTCAGCCTCCTGGGTTCACGCCATCCTCCTGCCTCAGCCTCCTGTGTAGCTGAGACTACAGGTACCCACCTCCACACCCAGCTAATTTTTTGTAGTTTTACTAGAGACAGGGTTTCACCGTCTTAGCCAGGATGGCCTCGATCTTCTGACCTTGTGATCCACCTGCCTTGGCCTCCCAACGTGCTGGGATTACAGGTGTGAGCCACCACGACCGGCCTCTACCTCTTTTTTAAGGCTAATAACTCTTAGATGTGCCATTTGAAGCTATATTCTATATCTTGTAGACATGTTTAATTCTTTTTTATTTTGTCTCCTCTGACTGTGTGTTTTCACATAGCCTGCCTTTAAGCTCATTAATTCTTTTTTTCTGTGTGATCAATTCTGTTATTAACAGATTCTGATGCATTCTTCAGTATGCCAATTTTATTTTTCAACTCCAGATTTTCTGCTTGATACTTTTAAATTATTTTAATCTGTTTGTTAAATTTATCTGATAGGATTCTGAATTCCTTCTCTATGTTGTTTTGAATTTTACTGACTTTTCTCAAAGCAGCTATTTTGAATTCTCTGTCTGAAAGGTCACATATCTCTGTGACTCCAGGATTGGTCACTGGTGACTTATTTAGTTCATTGTGTGAGATCATGTCTTCCTGAATTGTCTTGATGCTTGTAGATGTTCGTTGGTGTGTGGGCATTGAAGAGTTAGGTATTTATTGTAGTCTTTGCAGTCTAAGCTTGTTTATTCTTGTCCTTGTTTGAAAGGTTTTCCAGGTATTTGAAGGGACTTAGGTATTGTGATCTAAGATTTTGGCTACTGCAACTATATGTGCATTTGGGGGCTCCTGAAACCCAGTAATGCTGTGGCTCTTCCAGATTCCAATAGGTACCATCTTGGTTGTTTTGGATAAAATATGGAAGAATTTTCTGGATTTCCAGGCAGAATTCTTACTCTCTTCCCTGATTTTGTACACACAGAGTCTCTCTCTCTCTCTCTCTCTCTCTCTGTACTGGGGTGCCTGGAGCTGAGGGAGGGGTGGCACAAGAACCCCTGTGGCCACCACCACTGGGACTGTGCTGGATCAGACCTGAAGCCAGCATATCCCTGGGTCTCACCAAAGGCCTGTGATAACCACTACCTGGCTACTGCCTATGTTTGCTCAAGTCCCTAAGGCTCTACAATCAGCAGGTGGCTGAGTCAGTAAGGTTTGTGTTCTTCCCTTCAGGGCAGTGAGTTCCTCCCATTCCCAGGCAGGTCTGGAGATGCCATCAGCGAGCTAAGTCCTGGAAACCTTAGGAATCTGCTTGTGCTATGTATGCCTGGATTTGCATATTCCAAGGGTCCATTTGGTACTGTAGCCCATTGTGACTGAGTTGGTATTTAGGTGTAAGACAAATCCCCGTTATTCTTCCATCTCCTTCTCTCAAGTAGAAGGAGTCCCTCCCTATAGCCATCACAGTTGGGAATGTGCTGGGTTACACCTGAAGCCAGCATGTTCTGATTCTTACCTCAGGCCCACTGCCTGGATACAGCTGCTGATTATTCAGGGACCAAGGGCTCATTAATCAGCAAATGATGCATCCTGCTAGGACTCTGCCCTTCAAGGTTGAAGGTTCCCTTCTTGCCCGGGGTATATCTAGAAATGTCATTTTGGGAGCCGTGGTCTGGAATGAGGTCTCAGGACTCTGTCTGGTGCCCTGTCCTACTGTGGCTGAGCTGGTATCCAAGTTGCAAGAGAAAGTTCCTCTTGAGTCTTCCCTCTCCTCTCCTCTGGAGGAAGGAAGGTGTCACTTTTGTTGCTGTAAGCTGCACTGCCTGAGGTTGGGGGAGGGATGCGTAAGCATTCTTTTGGCTACCCTGGCTGGTTTCTCACACTGTCTCTGAGCCCAGCGTAGCACCAGGACTTGCCCAGGAATTACAGTCCTTGTGCCCTAGACTGCCTTTCAGGTTTATTTAGGACACCAGAGCCCTTTTGTCCATGGTGGTGAGGCTTGCTGGAACTCAGGTTCTAACCACTGCGATGGGTAATTACCCTCTAGCTAGGGCTGGTGTAAATGTTCCTTCTGGGGGCACTGGTTGATTTCTGCTCAGTGTTGCTTTCTGGTGTGACAGGGTGGCACAGAGTTCCAATGCAAAGTCCCACAATCACTGCATTTCTCTCTCCTTCAAGTGCAAAGATTCTTTTTCTGTGCTATGTGGCTTCTGCCAGTGGATGGGGGAGCAGTGGCTTAGGCAGTTTAAGACTATTTTTCCTCCTCTCTTCAGTACCTCTTTCAGTGATAGATAGGAAGTTAAAACCAGGTACAGTGACCACTCACCTGATTTTTGTTCTTATTAAGGTGCTTTTTTGTGTAGATAGTTGTTCTTTTGGTGTTTCTGTGGGGAGGATGATTGATGGAGGCTTCTATTTAGCTATCTGGCTCCACCCAAGAACTTTCTTTTTCAAAGAATGTAGAAATTAGGTAAAATCCTTAAATTTTTCAGTTGTAGTATTCCTGAATTTTTCTGCTATGAGCTTTACGTACCCTTTCCTTGCTCCAGTTAAATAAAAGACACTGGCGTACTGAATAAACCCTAGATCTTTGGCCCCTTTCTTCCTTCCTTCTAACCTTTATTGTTCTCTTTCTCTTTTTATTACTTGGCTATTGTCTCTCTGGCAGGCCAATACAATTCTCTGGTCCCTAGAGATTTCAGTTCTAAAATTCATATGCTGTTTATCATTGCCAGCTACCTTGAGTACTATGAATATTTAGTGCTGAGAAGAAGAAATAGTCTAGGAAACACAATTTTAAAAATACTTCTGTATATAAAATTCCTAAAAATCAAGTTTGTCTTTTGAATATTGTAGTATTAAAAATAGTAAGTCAAGGCTTAAAATCCACTTTCTATTAATGTTTGTTTTCTGAATCTAAGGAAACTGCTTCTGATGAGAATAGTAAAGCAATCTTTGAATGCACTGGGGAGTAACTACATTTCTTAATTCCGAAACTATCTATCTCTTTGCCTTGCAAGTTTTATTTACTCATTTTCAAAAATCAAAAATTGTTATGGGGAATTTAAATAATGAAGCATACTTATTTCATGTTAACTTTTATATATCTTTATTTGAATCATATTTATCACATTCTTGTATTCCAGTTATTTTTGTATATGATTCTTAATTTTGTGTATTTTTCCTCATAAGATTATAAGCAAATTTTTATCAGACATGAGTTAATATTGGGTGAGTGAATGTCTCATTGGACTTGGTGAGTGGAAGCTCTCATTTTCCTCCACGTTAGCTTCCTTTGACCTTGGATTTTACATTTTTGTTGTTTTAACTTTGATTAACTTCTATTAATTTTTATTTTGTTAATTTAACTTTTGTTATTTTTACTTTACTTTTTTGTGACTTTTGAATTATAGTAAGATTTTAAAATTTAAACTTGGCATCCATACAGAAAGTGGGAGCATAAGAAACTTGAGGCTGTTAGCATCCTGTAATGCATATCCTAGTAATCAAAAAGATAGTAGGATTAAAGTGAAAGGCCTCTGGTAGTCTTTTCTGTCTCTTACACACCAGTCCTCCACAGTTAATTCCTCTGTTGAATGTCTTATGGCCAAGTATAAGAACTAGGACAGATTTAAGGGCTCAAATAAGTCTGAGTAAACCAGTACAATTTCTCAGCTAACATTGGGGTATTGTATCTTTTCCCAAACTGGCTATATAAGGTAAAGATAAAGCCAATTACCTTTGGTGCATTTGACTCACCTACTCAAACTGAAGCTTATGACTGTACTCTTTCAAATTAATTTAGCAGAGCCTTGTTTAGTGGAGCCATGCCTTGGAATGAGAGAGAATAGTAAATAAACTGCCCACAAAGAACTTACTTTCAAGAATGTATTTACACAAAAAGTACACTGAAGGTAGCAGTGAATCTGGTGAAGTCCTTCATTTTTCATCTCAGTGGCTATTAACAAAATAAATTTTTGTTATCAGGAAAAAGCTAGAATATATCTCCTTTATTTTCCACCATGCCATGCCATATTAAGTTTGTCTTAGACCAGTCGTTGCAAACTGGCAGCACATAAGATGGATCAAGCTATCAGATACATTTTGTTGGGCTCATGAAGATAATAAAGAGTTAGATTACATTGATTATCAATTATTTCAAAATAGGAAGATTTCATGTAAAAATATGAATTTCTGACTTTGGAAAATCCATGTGATTTGGTAAAACTGGGCCTGTGTTGTAGCACATTCACTGTTGGCTGGAGCTGAGCAGCTGGTGCCGCCTTTAGCAGGGGACAAAAGACTTTTTGGTATGACAGTCCCTGTCATTCCCTATTTTCTCCTTAATTTCTTATTTTTAGTCTGCTTCACTGATTTTGTTTTGCCTGCATAGCTCCTAAAATTTGCAACCCCTGTTTTAAACCATCCCTGTGAATGTTTATATATAAAACATATATATACATACATATATATGTATAATGTATATATAAACATTCACAGGGATGGTCTAAAACATATATAAACACACATACATACATATATATGTATATATACACACACACATACAGACATACACACACACACACACACACAAATTGTTTTTTTCCTGGCTAAGTTGAAAAAATTCACCAGAGATATAAGGTAAGGTTGTGTTCTTCTTTCTTCTACTTTCATAAAGTCACTCTTCTACTATCAGGCTTTATCTCTTAATTAGGGTTTACCTAGTCTGCTTACTCCTAAATATATCACCTGTATTTGCATTTTTTATTATACATAAAGTGTGTCTTTTAGAGAGATATATTGAAATATTTTATATATAAATATTTTACATTTTTGTGTGTGTATATATATATGTGGTCATACCAAATACCTAGACATATATATATAATCACATCATGTATATAAAATCATAACCAATAATAATTCCTTAATATCAAATATCCAGTTTTTAAATGTTTTTAATTTTTAAATTTTTAAATTTTTATTTTTATTTTTTTAGTGGTGGTCTCTGAGACTTTGGTGCACCCATCACCCAAGCAGCGTACACTGTACCCAATATGTAGTTTTTTATCCGTCACCCTCCTCCCACCCTTCCCCCTGAGTCCCCAAAGTCTATTGTATTATTCTTATGCCTTTGCGTCCTCATGTCTTAGTTCCTACTTATGATGAGAACACACGATGTTTGTTTTTCCATTCCTGAGTTACTTCAGTTAGAATAATTTCATCCAGGTTGCTGTGAAGGCCATTATTTTGTTCCTTTTTGTGGCTGAGTACTATTCCATGGTGTTTATATGCCACCTTTTCTTTATGTACTTGAGTGATGGACATTTGGGCTGGTTCCATATTTTAACAATTGTGAATTGTGTTGCTATAAACGTGTCTGTACAAGTATCTCTTTTGTATAAGTCTTCTTTTCCTCTGGATAGATACCCAGTAGTGGGACTGCTGGATCAAAGGGTAGATTTACTTTTAATTCTTTAAGGACTCCTCACATTGTTTTCCATAGTAGTTGTACTAGTTTACATTCCCACCAGCAATGTAAAAGTGTTCCCTTTTCACCACATCCACACCAATATCTTACTAATTTTTGATTTTTAGATTATGGCCATTCTTGCAGGGGTAAGGTGGTATCACATTGCAGTTTTGATTTGCATTACCTTGCTCATTAGTGACATTGAGCATTTTTCCATATGTTTGTTGGTGATTTGTATATCTTTTGATAATTGTCTATTCATGTCCTTAGCCCACTTTTTGATGGGGTTGTTTGTTTTCTTGCTAATTTGTTTGAGTTCCTTGTAGATTCTGGATATTAGTCCATTGTTAGATATATAGATTACAAATATTTTCTCTCACTCTGTCGGTTGTCTGTTTAGTCTGCTGATTATTTCTTTTGATGTGCTGAAGCTTTTTAGTTTCATTAAATCCTTCTATTTATCTTTGTTTTTGTTGCATTTGCTTTTGGATCTTGGTCATGAGATCTTTGTCTAAGCCTATGTCTAGAAAGGTTTTTCTGATGTTATCTTCTAGAATTTTTATGGTTTTAGTTCTTAGATTTAAGTATTTGATCCATCTTGAGTTGATTTTTGTATAGGGTGAGAGATAGTGATCCAGTTTCATTCTGCTACATGTGGCTTGCCAATTATCTCAGCATTATTTGTTGAATAGGTGTCCTCTCTCTACTTTATGTTTTTGTTTGCTTTGTCAAAGTTCGGTTGGCTATATGTATATGGGTTTATTTCTGGGTTCCCTATTCTGTTCCATTGGTCTGTGTACCTATTTTTATATCAGTACCATGCTGTTTTGGCCTTATGATATACTTTGAGGTTGGGTACTAAGATACCTCCAGATTTTTGTTGTTGTTTAGTCTTGCTTTGGCTAGGTGGGCTCTTTTTTGGTTCCATGTGAATTTTAGGATTGCTTTTTCTAGTTTTGTGAAGAATGATGGTGGTATTTGGATATGAATTGCATTGAATTTGTAAGATAGTTTTTGGCACTATGGTCATTTTTGCAATATTGATTCTATACATCCATGAGCATGGGATGTATTTCATTTGTGTTGTCTATGATTTCTTTCAGCAGTGTTTTGTAGTTTTCCTTGTAGAGATTTTTACCTCCACCTCCTTGGTTAGGTATATTTCTAAGTATTTTTTTTTTTTTACAGTGATAGTAAAAGGGGTTGAATTCTTAATTGGATTTTCAGCCTGCTTACTGTTGGTGTATAGCAGAGCTATTGTTTATGTATGTTAATTTTGTATCCTGAAGCTCTGCTGAATTCATTTATCAGTTCTAGGAGCTTTTTGGATGAGTCTGTAGGGTTTTCTGGGTGTATGATCGTATCATCAGCGAACAGTGACAGTTTGACTTCCTCTTTACTAACTTGGATGCCCTTTCTTTCTTTATCTTGTCTGATTGGCCTGGCTAGGACTTCCAGTACTATGTTGAGTGGAAGTGGTGAAAGTGGGCATCCTTGTCTTCTTCCAGTTCTTAGGCAGAATGCTTTCAACTTTTTCCCGTTCACTATAATGTTGTCTGTGGGTTTGTTTAGATGGCTTTTATTACCTAAGGAGTGTCCCTTCCATGGCAGTTTTGCTGAGGGTTTTAAACATAAAGCGATGCTGGATTTTGTCAACTGCTTTTTCTGCATCTATCGAGATAATCATGTGATTTTTGTTTTTAATTCTGTTTATGTGGTGTTTCACCTTTATTGAGTTACATATGTTAAACCATCCCTGCATCCCTGGTGTGAAACCCACTTGATCATGGTGGATTATCTTTTTGATTTGCTGTTGGAATCAGTTAGCTAGTATTTCATTGAGGATTTTGGCATCTGTGTTCATTAGGGATGTTGTTCTGTAGTTTTCTTTGTTATGTCCTTTCTGGTTTTGGTATTAGGGTAATACTGCCTTTATAGAATTATTTAGGGAGAGTTACCTCTTTCTCTGTCTTTTGGAAAAGTGTCAATAGGATTGGTACCAATTCTTCTTTGAATGTCTGATACAATTCAGCTGTGAATCTGTTTTGTCCTGGACTTTATTTTTGTTGGCAATTTTAAAATTACCATTTCAATCTTTCTTCTTGTTATTTGTCTGTTCAGAGTTTCTTTATCTTTCTGGTTTAATCTAGGAGGGTTGTATGTTTCCAGGAATTTATCTGTCTCCTCCAGGTTTTCTAATTTGTGCACATAAAAGTGTTCATAGTAGTCTTGAATGATTTTTTGTATTTCTGTGGAATCAGTTGTAATATCTCCTGTTTCATTTCTAATTGAGCTTATTTGGATCTTCTCTCTTCCTTTCTTGCTTAATCTCACTAATAGTCAATCAATTTCTTTTATATTTTCAAAGAACCTGCTTCTTGTTTTGCTTATCTTTTTTTTGTTTCAATTTCATTTAGTTCTGTTCTGATCTTGGTTATTTCTTTTCTTCTGCTGGGTTTGGTTTGGATGGTTCTTGTTTCTCTAGTTCTATGAGATGTGACCTTAGATTATCTATTTGTGCTCTTTCAGACTTCATTTCCATCTTGATTTCATTGTTGACCTAGTGATCATTCAGGAGCAGATTATTTAATTTCTATGTATTTTCATGGTTTTTGGGGATTCTTTTTGAGTTAATTTACAATTTTATTCTGCTATGGTCTGAGAAAGTACTTGATATAATTTTGATTTTCTTAAATTTACTGAGACTTGTTTTGTGCCTTATCATATGGCCTATCTTGGATAATGTTCCATATGCTGATTAATAAAATGTATATTCTGCAGTTGTTGGGTAGAATGTTCTGTAAATATCTGTTAAGTCCGTTTGCTCTAGGGTATAGTTTATGTCCATTGTTTCTTTGTTGAATTTCTGTCTTGATGACCTGTCTAGTGCTCTCAGTGGAGTACTGAAGTCTTCCACTATTATTGTGTTTATGTCTATCTCATTTCTTAGGTCTAGTAGTAATTGTTTTATAATTGAGAGCTCCAGTGTTAGTTGCATATATATTTCAGATAGTGATATTTTCCCGTTACACTAGTCTTTTCATTGTTATATAATGTCCCTCTTTGTCTTTTTTAACTTCTGTTGCTTTAAAGTCTGTTTTGTCTGATATAAGAATAGCTACTCCTGTTCACTTTTGGTGTCCATTTGCAAGGAATATGTTTTTCCATCCCTTTACCTTGAGTTTATGTGAGTCCTTATGTGTTAGGTAAGTCTCTTGAAGACAACAGCTACTTGGTTGGTGAATTCTTACCCATTCTGCCATTCTGTATCTTTTAAGTGGAGCATTTAGGCCTTTTATATTCAATGTTAGTGTTGAGATGTGAGGTGCTTTTCTATTCATCATGCTGTTTGTTGCCTGAATACCCTGTTTTTTTTTTTTTCTTTATATTATTGTATTATAGGTCCTGTGAGATTTATGCTTTAAGGAGGTTCTATGTTGATGTATTTTGAGGATTCATTTCAAGATTTAGAACTCCTTTTAGGAGTTTTTGTAGTGCTGTTTTGGTATTGGTGAATTCTCTCAGCACTTATTGTAAAAAGACTATCCCCTTCATTTACAAAGTTTAGTTTTGCTGGATACAAAATTTTTGGCTGATAATTGCTTTTTTTCCAAGGAGGCTAAAGATAGGACCCCAGGACCTTCTAGCTTGTTATGTTTTTGCTGAAAAATTTGCTATTAATCTGATTGGTTTTCCATTATAGGTTCCCTGATGCTTTTGCCTCACAGCTCTTAATATACTTTCCTTTGTCTTGACTTTAGATTACCTGATGAGTATGTGCCTAGGCAATGATCTTTTTGTGATGAATTTCCCAGGTGTTCTTTGTGCTTCCTGTGTTTGGATGTCTAGATCTTTTTCAAGGCTCAGGACGTTTTCTTCAATTATTTTCTGAAGTATATTTTCCAAACTTTTAGATTTCTCTTCTTCCTTGAGTACACCAATTATCATAATTTATTAATATGTATTATAATCCCAGACTCTAGGAGGCTTTGTTTATTTTTTAAATTCCTTTTGGTTTGTCATTGTTGGATATGATTAATTCGAAAGCATCTTTGAGCTCTAAAGTTCTTTCTTCTATTTGTTTGATTCTATTGCTGAGATTTTCCAATGTATTTTGCGTTTCTCTAAGTGTGTTTTTCATTTCCAGAAATTGTGATTGTTTTTTACTTATGCTATCTATTTCTCTAGGGATTTTTTCATCCATATTTAACATTTAAAAAATTTCATTAAGTTGGTATTTACCTTTCTCTGGTGCCTCCTTGAGTAGCTTAATAATCGACCTGATTCTTTTTCTGGCAATTCAGATATTTTTTTTCTTGGTTTTGATCCATTGCTGGTGAGCTAGTGTGATTTTTTTGGGGGTGTTAAAGAACCTTGTTTTATCATATTACCAGAATTTTTTTTCTGGTTCCTTCTCATTTAGGTAGACTATGTCAGGGGGAAGATATTTGGCTTAAGGGCTGCTGTTCACATTCTTTTGTCCCATGGGTGCTCCTTTGTTGTGGTGCTCTCACTCTTCCCCTAGGGATAGGGCTTCCTGAGAGCTGGACTACAGTGATTGTTAATGTTCTTCTGAGTCTAGCCACCCAGTGGACATACTGGGCTCTGGGCTTGTACTGGAGAGTGTCTGCAAACAGTCCTGTGATGTGATCCATTTCCTGTGATGTGATCCATTTTCAGGACTCTCAGCCATGGATACCAGCACCTGCTCTTGTGGAGGTAGCAGGAGAGTGAAATGGACTCTGTGAGGGTCCTTGGTTGTATTTTTATTTAGTGTGCTGGTTTTCTGTTGGTTGGCCTCCAGCCAGGAGGTGGTGCTTTTAAGACAGCATCAGCTGCAGTAGTATAGGGAGGATACAAGCTTTTCCTAGGGTTGCTTGGATAAGTGTTTGGGTGTCTCAGGCAGTGGTTTGGGACATAGAGTTCCCAACAGATTATGTTCTTTGTCTTTGGCTACCAGGACAGGTAGAGAAAGATCTTCAGGTGAGGGCAGGGTTAGGCATGTCTTACCTCAGATTCTCCTTGGGCAGGGCCTGCTTCAGCCCCTGTGGGGTATGGGGTTGTGATTCTCAGCCCAGTGGAGTTGTATTCCCAGGGGGATTATGGCTGTCTCTTCTGCATCATACAGGTGGCCAGGGAAGTGGGAAAAGCCAGCAGTGACAGACCTCACCCAGCTCCAACGGAGCCTGAAAGGCTGGTCTCATTTTCACTGTGTACCCCCAATAGCACTGAGTTTTTTTCCAGGCAGCCGGTGAGCTGGGCTGAAAACTTGTCTCAGGCTTCAAGCCTCCCCACTGAGAAAGCAAGCAGCTTTCAGGATTTGTGCCTACCCCCTACCTCAGCTTCTGTGCTGTATCTTCTCTCCTGGGTCACCCCTTTCCCAGATTCTGTCCAGGAAACTTTGAGTTCAGTTGACATTGTTACAAAGTTCAGCTGGAAGTTTCCTTCTCCATGTAGTCTTTCCCCAGTTGTAGTGGCATCTCTCCCCGTGGACCCCTCTGAGACAAAGTCAACAATGGCTTCCCTGGGGACCAAGAGTGCCCACGGGGCTCTTCCTGCTGCTTCCTCTATTCCTATATTTCTCTCAGCTCTTTATATTTGTCTGAGCTCCAGGAAAGGTCAAATCCTTCTCCCATGATCTGGACCTTCAGGTACCCCAGTGAGAATGTGTATTGGGGGGTGGACGTTTCCCCTTTTGCACTTTGGGCACTTAACAGCTTTTTGACTGTCTTCTGGAGTCTGCAGCAGCAAGCTGCTTCCTTCAAAGGGTCTGTAGATTCTCTGAGCTTTCCTGGTATGTTTCTGTGGTCATTCTTGGAGCAAAAGTTTACAAGTCTCTCTATGCTGCTCTGTCTGAGTGGAACCACAAGCTAGTCCTGCCTCCCATTTGCCATTTTTTTTTTAAAAGCTCCCAGTTAGTTTTTAAATGAAAATTATTATATTCTGCAGAGACAAGAGTGTGACTGTGTCATCCAGGCTGGAGTGCAGTGGCATGATTGTGGCTCACTTCAGCCTTCAACTCCTGGGCTCAAGAAATCCTACTGCCTCAGCCTCCCAAAGCCTCAGGATTATAGACATGTGTCACCACACCTGCCCTCAGTTTTTAATTTGATTATTTCATATACTGCTTCCTCATTCCGTCTGTTTTTTCCCCCTGCAATTTTTTTTTGTTTGAAGAAAGCAGGTTTTTTTTTTATTATTTTTTATTTTTTGCATTGTGCTAAATACTTTCCCATGGTGTAGTTCAACACATTGTATTGTCTTCTATATTTTTTGTAAATGATTGGATATATCTAGAAGCTTGATTAGATTTAGGCCCCCCTCGCCCTTCCCCCTGCAAGACTACTTCAAAAGTACTATTGTATATGCTGATAAGAGACACATAATGTCTGGCTTTCTCTGTTTTTGTGATGTTAGCAGGCGTTAAGTAATATGCATGATTCATATTTGAATAATAATTCAAAACCAAAATGGACTAGAATTGCCAAAAAGGTAGTACAGCTGAAATTTTGGAATTTAGAGGAGGAAAAGCTAATTTAGGGCAAAACTGATCAGGGAAAGTCTTATGGTGATAGTGGAGCTTAAAATAGGTCTTGAACAATGGGAATGATTCTGGTAAAAGGATTAGCCAGTTTTGGCTAAATTATACATTGATAGTAAATACTTAAAAATCCCAGGAGTTTACAACAACAAAGGTTTATTACTTGCTTCCATTTATATGTTTATTGTGGGCCAGTTGTAGTGTTGATCTACATTTTCATGTCAGGATCCAGGCTGATGGAGTAGCTTCTATTTGGGTTACTGCTGGTCTCATGTAAGAAGAAAAGGGACCATATTGGAACTAAGCAATGGTTTTGAAAGCTTCTGCTTGGAAATGGCACATGTTACTTCTCATGAAATTAGCAAGCCTAATATTGACAAGATGGGGTGTGTAATTCTGCCATAGGGCCAGGCAGCTAGTATTTTGAAGAATATTCTATCACATGGATGTCTATTGTGGGTGAGAAGGGAAAGGAAAAGGGTATTCTGGGTAGGAAGAGACACAACTGCATGGAGTAGTTAGTGAGAAGCAGTTTTCAGGAGAATAGGTATACTGTCTGGGTAGAAGAGTAGAGACTATCAAAGCTAGAAAGGAAGAGTATAGAAGAGTTTAAATTAAAAGCTCACATTCAGCTAATCTCCTAGTCAATTGAAGGCTAGATTTCTGGGTCAAGGAACTTGGAAAGGAAAGCTCAAGCTCAGCAATGTCCAGTAGAAATACAATGTCAACCTTAATATGTAATTTTAAATTTGCTAGTAACCACATTAAAATATTTTTTAAATGGTGAAATTAATCTTACTGTATTTTGGTTCGGTCACCATATCCCACTTAACATCCTGTTTTATTTGCTTTATTCATCAGTGTATTCATATCAACCAGTGAAGAAATGACAAGGAATTCTATAACATTTCACTGTAAGTAGGGAAAGGATGGTTTGGTCTTATGGCTTGACCTTCCAAAGAGAAAGCGTTTTTGAGTAAGGATGGAATAGTAATGATCTGCAAGCTAACATGGGGGTGTTTCTCCTCTCATGTTTGAGAACCAATGGTAAAAAAGAAAAAGTGAGCCATCTCCTCTTAAGAGGACTGTAAGGGAAATAGTGCAGGTATAGTGTGTTCCCTTAGTGGGAACATTTAATGAAGAGTATAGGAATATTGGGGAGAGTTTATAGGAGTTAGAGTCCTCAAGATTACGTTAGTTCTACAAGGTAGGATGACGTGAGGGAGCTTGTCTGCCTGGCAGAGCAATTGAATGGGCATAAAAAGGATAGACCAAAAGGAAATGGAGAATTTGTGTCAGGGTCACTCTCAGAGACTCCTAAAGGAATAATAAAGGATCATAGGGATGAGGGAAAGTATTGAAAGGTAGGCAGAAGGAACTTGGATGGAGTGTATGTTCAGGAATTCTAAATAGATGCAAAGTAGCTTTTGTGTTATTAGGAGCTAGTATGCCAGGTAAGAAATGATCACTGAATAGGCTGGCTGTTTTGTGGCCATTATCCCAGATACATAGGGAACTAAATGAGACCCAAAACCTGAGTAAATGAGAAGACCCCAGAACAAGGTAGTGACATGGGGGACATTTCAAAGTAAGGATTTGTAGTTCTTGATGACTGGTTGTGATTAAGAAAGTTAAGTGGCTTTATCAACACTTACAAAAGCTCACTATTTCCTAGGTACTTTATATGCCTTATATTTAAGTCTTCCATAATCCTGCAAGGTAAGTGAGATTAATTTCTATTTTATAGATATGGAACTTAAGTTTAGAGCATATAATAACTTGTTTAAGCTCACATAGTAAGAAGTTGAAACAGGACTAACTCAGATTTAGTCGACTCCAAAGCCCTTTAATGTTGGTTGCATATGATGTCGTCTCTCCAGAGAGGAGAAAGAAAGGAATAAAAAAAAAAAAACAGAGTTGTTAAACTTGGAGTTTCATTGACAGAAATGGAAGAATCAACAGGGGATGCAGTTTTGTTGTAGAAAGGATAGATTGATTTTAGGCACCTTGAACTTACAATAATAATGGTATATCCATGTGGATATGATAAGGATGCAGTTAGAAATGTGAAGCTTGACTCTGGGAGAGAATCAGGAGAGGAGGTAAAATTGATGAAAGTGTGTGTGGTTGATTAACTAAATATAGATTTATATTGTCTAAAGTAAGTTGGATTGAAAATAAATCATTTATTTAAAGATTTAGAAAAACCGGGCTTTATAAAATTTTTGGCAAAACCTGAGTATTATAAAGATTGCAATATATTTGCTTTTAGAAGTGATTGTCATGTATGCAGGTGCATAAGAATTATATATACATATATTGAAATAAATATATGTGTATAATTATATATGTGTTTTTTAATGTGTACTAAAACTAATGTCCTACAAGGAGAATTCATATTATATTGGCTCTAATAACATTTCATGAGGGTCTTTGGACTCAAAACATTAATAATGGATGATTTTAATATGTGACATAATATTCTATCTCATAAATGAAAGGTTATTATATGTAAATATTGCAGTCATGTAATAGTCTGGCGCTACATAATTTACTAAATCTCCCTGTTTGGCTTCATTGGGAATATTTCACTTGTGGATTTTTCCATAAACATTTACTGAGAGCTTGCTTTGTGTTAAACATTTTTCACATGTGCTAGGCTGTTAGTTCTCAAATGACCCTATTAGGTTTGAGTTTTTTTAATGAAGATTATGCATATAATATTTAATATGATATGTTACTGATGGTAATAGCACATCTTAACACTTCAGAACATACACAGAAATTTCATATGTGTAATTCACATTAGTAAAAGTCATTGTGCTAAACATATCCTACATGCTACAGATTTCTGAAACTTATTTAATCCTTACAGACCTACTATTCAGAGGTGTTATTCTATAGTATCATCAGTTTTACAGTGAATAATGTGACTCATGTTGTTAAATAGCTTGGCCAAGATTACATGGCTAATCAGTGACAGATCAGAGATGCCTTGAGGTATGCCATTACAATTAGTACTACTATCAGCCTAGGGCTTTATGAAGAGTGTATACAGTAGCGAAAAGAAAATAAAATGTTATGTTAGTCCATTTTCACACTGTTATAAAAATACTACCTGAGACTGGGTAATTTATAAAGGAAAGAGGCTTGATTGACTCACAGTTTCGCCTGGCTGAGGAGGCCTCAGAAAACTTATAATCACGGCAAAAGGAGAAGCAGGCACCTTCTTCACAAGGCAGCAGGAGAAAGACAAGTGAATGAAGGAGGAACTTGCAGCCAAACACTTATAAAACCATCAGATCTCATGCGAACTCACTCACTACTATGAGAACAGCATGGGGGAAACCACCCACATGATCCAATCACCTCCCACCGGTTTCCTCACTCAACACCTGGGGATTACAATTCAAGATGAGATTTGGGTGGGGACAGAAAGCCTAATCATATCAAATGTGAAAAACAAAAGCCATCTTCACATTGGTATTACAATTAATATTAGTACTTAGTGTCATTATAAAAATTATACCAGTATATGGTAAGTGTTGAAAGTTTTGCTTTTTGTTTTTAATTTGTTTGGATTGTTTTACAAAATTGTGTTTAAAATGCACAATTTGTTTGTTATGCCTAGAGGCACGGGATTTAACAGATAATCTCTAGCTGCCTTCCGCTCCTCACCCACTAAGTATTTTGTGTCTACCCTTTCTGGAAAGAAATAGGAAATTATGTAAATTTATATAATTGAAGGTATACCCACCAGGAAGTAATTAAAATGCCTAGGATACTGTCTTGATTTTTATACTGTACTTCAGATACTGTCATGCATTTTATACTGTACAACTGCTGTAAGATCTATGGTATCTGTAAGGACATAATACTGTGAAGAGATAATATTTTAGAAGTTTCTGGAGCATTTCAGCATGATAGAGTGGATTGGAATGCCATTTCATATTTAAACTTATTTTTATTTTTAAAGCAAATACACAGACATATAGCTGATTTAATCTTTTTAAATCAGTCGAAGAACATCTTGATTTAAAACAAAGGAGAATTTCTGATATTCCTTTAAATGGTCTAAATAGAGGTCATTCATTGATGTCAATTTTGGGCATTTTTGAGCAAGCCCGAAAGTTGGAAGGGTATCTGCTTTTTCTTTGTATATTCTGAAGAAAAAATTAAGTTTGTAAGCTGGTAGAAATAAAGATACTAACTATACCTATAGTATTAAATATATGACTACCACAACAGGCCTAGGTTAAGCTGTGAAAGCTGTTTATCTAGGTACCATGTCTCTGCTGGACTTGTCCCCTCATTGTTCCTGACTATCTAGACCCTACCTCTTTGGAGCTATCCCATTGGAGCCTTTCCTGCCTGATGAGGGCATTAGGCTGCAGATCTCCCAAAGTTCAGCCTTCTCTACATTTCAAATGCACACGTCTTGTTTTCCCCCTTCCTCAAAGCTCTGTTGTATGCTGTTTTCTGTTAAATTAATCCATTATTTTATGTTGATGTGTAATCATCTGTTATTCCTTTCAGCCCACTTGGGAACTGGGGCAGCTGTAGTATATTTATACTGGACTTGGTTGAGGATTTGAATGGTAGCTCCGTCAAGCTGTGTGATCTTGGGACTGTTATGCTAACTTCACTGAGTCTCATTCTTCTCTTATGACAAATGCACAAATACAGGTTTGTTTCTAGGGTTAATTGTGTGTGCTATGCATAAAGTGTTAGTGTTAAGGCAGTTTTATGGTGTTATCTGGATATTCAAATAGTTACACGAATGGGAATTTCAGGTGCTATGGTTTGCTGGAGACAGAAGCATTTTTGAATGCACATCAGAAATATAGTCTGGTTCTAATATTAATTCTCTTACAGTTACTACTCCTAGTACTTTTTAAGAAACTGGGATGGAGTTTACAGAGAATTTACATTGGGATTGAAGTGATTTTTATAGCTGCAGAACTATAGTTTTTTTCCAGGCATTCTTTGGGTTATTTTGGTAAAACATGAAGATTCTAGATGTATTTGATTTAGAATTACAGTACTTATGTTAAATAGTTAAACTAGTCAGAGGAAGCAGGGCCATTATTAGTTGAAATCTGTTAAGACCAGGAAAGCAAATACTTGAATGGTCCTTTCTTTGCTTCATGCAGGCATGCCTTTCTTTTTTTAAAAAATTGACTCGAACATATTTTCATTTTGCTGGAAACATTCTATATCACTGAGGGGAAAATGTGCACTCTAGCACTCTCTATTGTAGCTCTGCAAAGCCCTGGGAAATATAGGGAAAATAAAATGCCTGAGCAGGAAATTGACTAAATGACCTTAGAGTTCTCTTATATCCTTTTTCTTCCCTGACAAACAAAATGAAGCTGCCTTTTGGTATTCTCAAATACTATGCTTACGAAAGTCTAGATAAATGGTTGGATAAAAACTTGATTAGAATTGCATCCTTGATTAAAGCATAATTAGAGAAGTTAAAATTATTTTTATTTGCTCCAGATTTTATAGTTCTAAACTGTTTAAAAGAAGCTTTTATTGTTCAAGGATAAATATGTTTTCAGATTTTCTCTTAATATATTTATAAAATTGATGACATATTGTTTTAAGCAAGCTAAGTATGCATATAGCAAAGGATTATACTTTTTGTCTTTGAGGCTTCCTATGAACTTTTCTTCCCTTAATTCTCTAGGCTAGGTATAGCTAAGATTTATTATAAAAAAGAATAGGTTTTTTTTGTTGTTGTTGTTAAATTCATACATATTTTTTCAGTACTTTGTGTGGTTAGGGGCATGAACTTGAATTAGACAGTCTAGGTTCAAATTCTGGCTCTCCATTTACCTACATTTTTTTTTAACAATTAAGTGAGTTAATAGTTGCAAAGTACTTAGTACAGTAAACACAATGTATATGTATTTGTTAAAAAGTTACATCATGAGAAATTGGATGGAAAAGTTTATAATTAAAAATTACACAAATAATATAATAACTTTTCTAAAAATTATAAAAGTTTATAATTTCTGTATAGTATTTGAATAAAATATGAACAGCAGACACTCTTAGATTTGGAGTTTCTTAAATATAATATATGCTTGGCAAGTTTTAGATGGATGACACCAAACACAAAAATGCTCATCAGTATTTTATTTGTTGTTACATTGCTATTTTACATAACTTCTCCTCACATTTTCTAGATACCTTGAAATATATTTCATTTGTTTTCTGAGTACTAATAAAATATCCCTGAATCCCATCTCCCTAAAGATATGTCAGTTTGGCCATTTAGTTGTTAAAAACTGTTGAATTGATTTGCCTTTAGGAAGAGCTATTTTAGATACTTCAGCTCTTATTATCATAGGGCTAATGTAAAAATGTTAACACTATACCAAAGCTCTTTGGCTAAAAGGCTTGTTTCTTAGAAAATGGAATAAATAATTTCAAAACTCTTATGATTGAGACTGTTTTTCTGCCTCTTCTTGACATTTGTTGATAAAATTAGAATTACTCTAATGATTTGGCATTAAGTATAAACAATGCCTTGCAAAGCATTAAATATAGTTGGCAGTTATGCTAGTATATGCCGATGTTTTTTATAGATTTGTTTTTTCCCTTGAGTGGCTGTATTATACATAGATCATTTCCTTTACCAGCAGGGAAGTGATTTCCTAGAGGAATAAGTGACTAACCCATTAAAATCTTCTGTAGATTTTTGGGAGATAGATGATGTTAGATAGGCACTCTAGGTATCACACAAATATTTTCTTACTAAGAAATGTGAGGAAAGAAAGATTATAATGTGGAATAACAGGTAACTGGTAGTATAAAGTACATTTAAAGTACATAGATGAATATAGGTATCATTTTGTTGTTTTCATGGGCAATGGTAGCATGTAAGAAAGTTAACTATCCAAGTTTAGTAAGGCTTAGGACCTTGGTATTCAATAAAGAAAAAATATTAACAAAATATTTGGCTTTTAAAGAGTGTGATATGAAATAGCAATGTGTGAGAGATTGGTGTAAACTATTTTCAAAATGAATCTGCCACACAGGATATGGAGCTCTTGAAACTCTCATATGCTGCTGGTGGGAGTATAAACTGGTACAACCACTTAGAAGACAGTTTGGTAGGATCTATTTAAGTTGGGCATATACATGCCCTGTGACCTACTGCTAGGTGTATGTCCTTCCTCCAAATATGTACATATGTGCACCAAAGACGTGCACAAAAATGTTGAGACAGTATTTTTTAAATAATAGGTGGAAGTCAGAGTAACCCAAGTAACAGTCAACAGAATGGCATATTACAATGTAATACTTTACAGCAATGAGAGGGAATGAAATGCTGAGTTAAAGAAATGGGTAGTAAATAATATGTATCACATTATTTCATTAATATTAACCCCAGGAACAGTAGAAAACTACTCCATGTTGTTGGAAGTCAGAACAGGGTTTACTTTTGGGGAGGCCTAAGATCTATTGATTGGGATGGGGCAAGATGAGGACTTTGTGCTGCTGGAAATGTTCTATTTCTTGATGTGAGTGTTATATAAATGTGTTCACTGTGATATTTTATTGGTCTACATACTTATGATTGGTGTGCTTTTCTGTATGTATGTTACATCGACATAAAAAGAGTTAAAAATCAATCTGTTTCAAGAACTCAAGAGATTTCTTATGTCATCTGGAACGTCCTTAACAGAAGAGTAGTAGGATATACTTAAAGTGTTGAAGCAGGAGGAATTGGGCTTTTTAATTTTCCCTTTTTTTCTTTCTTTCTTTTTTTTTATTATACTTTAAGTTCTAGGGTACATGTGCATAACGTGCAGGTTTGTTACATATGTATACATGTGCCATGTTGGTGTGCTGCACCCATCAACTCGTCAGCAGCCATCAATTCATCATTTATATGAGGTATAACTCCCCAATGCAATCCCTCCCCCCTCCCCCCTCCCCATGATAGGCCCCATTGTGTGATGTTCCCCTTCCCGAGTCCAAGTGAGCTCATTGTTCAGTTCCCACCTATGAGTGAGAACATGCGGTGTTTGGTTTTCTCTTCTTGTGATAGAAACTTGCTACCTACTAGTTTGGGAAAAATTATTTACCCTCTTTAAACCTCAGGTATTTATCTGTAAATAGGGAAAATAATATTTGTGAGAATCAACTGCATAGTTGATTTTCAGGTATTGTAAAATATGATATAATTGCACCTGTTCTTATTAAATGAATCAAAGAAGTATCAAAGATCAAGGGTCATTACATTCAAAGAGCTGAACATCTATAGGTAAAATAGATACTGCATTCAAACAAGTAATTTTTTATGAAAAACTGAACAGCAAACCAATATGTTGTTAAAGAGTGTGCTGAAAGGCCCCTGTATACTGGCTTTTTCCTCATTATATGTAGGCATCTTAACCATCTCTCATCTATAGAACAACAAATCAATTTCTCAAGTAAGCATCCCCTCTGGCTACTGCCTTGAAACTGAACTGTTTGAAAGTCTGTACTTGTGATTTTTTTCTCTTCACTTACCTCCCTCAACTTTCTGTCCATTGTCTACATCCATCACTATAGAGAAAATACACTCTTTAAAGTTAATAATCACCTTCTAAATATGTTTCTCAGGCCTTTATTTCTTGAGCTCTCTGTAGCATTTGCCACTATTGTTTATTCTGTCTTTGAGTCGCCTTCCTCTTGGATTCGTTTCTAATAAAATGATTTATTTATTTTAAAAAATAATTTCAACTTTTATTTTAGATTCAGGGGGTACATTGTGTAGTTTTTTTACAAGAGGGAATGTGGCGCAGGCGGGGAAGGGTTGAAAAACTAAGTGTTGGGTACTATGCTTAATACCTGGGTGACAAGATTATTTGTATTATAAACCTCGGTATCATGCAATATACCCCTTGGCTTCTATAACGTTTCCCCCAAGCATGTAGTACTGTAGTTGGGCAAGAAGTGCTGGTTGAAAGATACAATAAGTGATTTTTCTCACAATTGTCTGTGTTTCCTGTCTTTTCTATTGACTTCTCTTTCTCTATCTTGGTGTTTCCAGGGTTCTATTGTTAACTCTTTTCCCTCAGTCTATGTGCTCTTTTTGAATGATGCCATTTAATCTTCTGTTTCTCTCTCTGCAGTGATTGCTCCATGTCAGACTCCTCTGCTGAGTCTCAGACTCATTTATAAATGTCTTTTGTAGTTTTTTATACCCTTTCATAAGCTACTTTTGTTTCAATTATGTAATATCTTATATTTCTGTTGGTTTCAATTGTTAACTGAAAAAAACCACAAAGTCTCTATAAATTTGGAGAGGAGACTTTATTTCTTCTAAAGAGTTACAGCCTGCAAGGTGGCTATACTACAGGCTGGAAAGTGTGCCTCTGGCAAAGACCAAAGATAGACACCTGGAAGGAGGAGGGGTGTTGAGGTGGGAGTTTGTGCTGAACAATTTGGCTAAATATACATGTTCAACAGGTTACAGGAGGAGCTATGAATATTCATGAAGGTAGTCCTGATCCATGTGTATTGAACAAACATGTATGTTATATAAGACCTATGTTTACCCTGGGTAGAGACTTAACATTTAAATATGTTACAGTTAAGCTCTCTATGTCAAAAGGTATTTTCAGGACATGAAGGCTCTCAAACATGCGGTCTCTGTAAACTGCCCAGAACCAGTCCATGGCTGGTGGTCTTCTGTATGTGGAAGTTACTGAAATCAGTCCATTGTCCAATGAAAACTGTAGTTACCGTTAGTCAGTTAGTCAGAATCTGTGAGCTGGATGAGCTGTAATTGTTTTAATATTGCTTATCTTAAGGGCAGTGCTTGTTTAGCTGCTAGAGAACAAGAAAAACCTTGTGGCAACTAGAATATAGTTTATTCATTAAGTATAGGAGTGCCTGACCTTACCCTTGCCTAGCATGGACTTAGGTCCTGTTTATAATTTGGTATCTTACTGCCATAAAAGAGTCCGCTCTATCAGTCTCATGATCTCTATTTTAACAATGCTGGTCAGTTGTGTCCAAACCCCAAAAGAGGGAGAGTGTAACAGGCCACATGTGACCTGTCCTGTCATGACTGGGAATTCAGTTTTAAGGTTTTAAAGTTTTTCTGGGGTCTCCTGGGCCACAGGGAGGCCATTTAATCAGTTATTGGGACTAGGAGTCACAGTGAAATGCATACTGCAAAACCAGGTATTTATAACTGATCTATGGTTATAGCACAATATTTTAAAATCTTTTCTTTATGAACTCCAGTAAGTGTGAAAAAAATCAAAAAAATGTTCGTCATCAAAATAGGTGTATTCAAAGTACTGATTAACTGAAATTCTAATCTTACTAATGTTACGGGATGCTTGGGGTGTTGCTTTGCCAGCTGGAAACCTCTGTGGCCAATGGCACCTTTGCCTGAGTTTTTTTGCCAAGCAAAACTCGGGCAAAGATGCCACTGGTCACTTGACCTGGCAGGCTGCTTGTGGCTTGTGCTATTGGCCTGGATCCCATGTCTGCCAAAGGTGAGTAGAGCAGCGAGGGGTGTGTGAGCAAGTGAGCATGGGGGTCCCACCACTGTGCACACCCAGGCACGCTGGCTGTGGTGGGGCAGGCAGCACAAGGTGCTGGCTCCCTGTGAGGCTGTGGGCTAGATCAGGTGTACCACACGCAGCTTCCATGTCTGGCACTGGAGAATGCATTGGTGCCCAGGAGCTTAGAGATGTCAGAAACTGCAGAGCCCCAAAGAGAGTGTCACAGTTCTGGTTTGGAGAGCTCCTAGGTCTGGGCTCCTCAAAGTGCTGCAGCTCTTCTCTCCTTGTTGCCTGCAACATGGCGAGTAAGGGGCATTTTTCAGCGCTGTTTGTGTTATAGCTCTTTCAGCCCTGCCATTTGGCGGGTCCCAAGTACTTGTCCTGTGTCCAGGGAGAATGAAGTATGCAGACAAGTGGAGGGTAAACAAGGCAAAGAGGAGCTTTATTGAAAGATAGAACAGCTCAGAGGAGACTTGCAGTGGATAGCTCTTATTCATAGCCAGGCTGTCCTGTTGAGTACTCAGCTCTTATCAGAGAGGAGATCCAGGAGTGGGTAACTCTTCTCTGCAGCTGTTTGCCCCAATGTCTCTCAGTTCTTGGAAGAGAAGAGACCCTGGAGTGGGTAGCTCCTCTCCACAGCTGGTCGTCTGGATGCCTCTTAGCTCTCAGCAGAGAGTGGGTAGCCCCTCTCCACAGCTGATTGTCCTGACGTCTGAGTCTGGGGTTTTAATGGGCTTAAGAAGGGAGGAAGTGAGTGTTGATTGATTCGTGGGCAGCCACCGGGTAGCCCCAGAAAAAGCACCATAAGTCCCCACTCTGGTTCATGGGACTGGCAGCCTGGCTCCTAGGCTTCAGGCCTTCCCTAGCTTGAAGGTGGGACTTCATTGGGGACCCACCCCTTTCTGCCCCAAGCCTTTCTTCCTCCTACTGCTGTTCATGGTGCCCAGGCTCTTCGTGCTGAGGGGGCACCTGTGGACCAGTGCTGAGCTGCCCTCAGCACCCCTTTGGCCTCCCTTCTGTGCTTGTTGGCATCCAAAGTCTCCAGGGGGCCATGATGGCATGGAGCTGGTGGTGTGTCAGCACTGCCCTGAGCATGCATATATCCAGCTGTGCCCAGGGAGCACAAAGCTCCCATTCTGTCAACTCAGAAGGACGGGGGGCTTCTGCCTGTCCTTGGCTCCTGCCAGGTCTGTGGAGCGCAGCCCTGGCCACATCTCCCCCACTGCAGCTGGGCCACCATTGCCATCACTAAGTTTTACTTAGTGTTGGGATACTACTTAATTTTGAACACATCTTAATGATCACCATTCAACTGTATTCACTATTTTTAGAGATCTTTCTCTTTAAAAAAATTATCACATTAAGAAATACCCTCAGTAGACAGAAAACAGTACTTCAGCTGCAACAGTGATGTTCACTAAACATTTAATTAGTATCTTTGACATCAAGAGTTACACTCTGGATCCCTGGTCAAATCCAATGAGTTTCATGTTTGAAACAATTGAACAAATGATTTTAAATTATAAAAGAGGAAATTTAAGGAAGACATAGAGGAAGAAAATCCTTCTGGTAAAGATTACAAAATAGATAAAAGAGCCAAAGGGTATAATTCATTTATCAGATTTATTTACCAGATTGTCCCTAGGCTAGATTAGGAAATTGGTTTCATGGTTTACTTAATTATAATAGCATGCATTTATTATGTGCCTAGCACAACTCTATAAAGTTAATGTGATTATTATCTTGATCAGGAAACGAAGGCATGGAGATGTTAAATACATTACCATCTAGCTAGTGATTGGTGGAGCTATGATTTGAATGCAGGCAGCCTGAATCCATTGTTTTCATATTTATATGTAAATGTATATGTATGTATTTATATACATATATAGTGTGTATACATTAAATATTTTTAGTTTAAAATAGAAATAGTAAAATGCCTCTTATCTGGAGCAGTCTGAATCCATAGTTGTTTAGTTAATTGGAAAGGTCAGTTAAAGCAATGAATCATAAAAATGGTACATACACACTTTAAGACATATAAATATATACTCATTCTCTAATCTTTGGATGTAGGACTAAGGCATTCCTTTTGGTATTGTTCTGATGATTGGAATTCCATATTGTCTTTTTTGCATAAACTACAAAAATAATGCATTGCCTACATTTTCCAGGTTTGCTTTCTTCAAAGTTGAGCTAGAATATAAAGACACCTATAAAGCAAGTATGTACAGAATCCTTCTAGCTTGTTATAATTTTATAAGTGTTTTGCAGTTCTCTGTTCTGCATTTAACCTAACAATTTTTAAGCTACTTGCCTTCACCTTCTTAAAATTTCCAGAAGTACTCAACTTTGTTTCTTCATAAGTGGCCTTCTTTCACATTAGTAATTAAATAGTTTATGTAATACTCAATTAAAGTAATTACAATACCAAGTGCAAATAACATAAATAAACCTGGTATCAGATAAAAGTGAATTCTTAGAAAACAATATAAATTGGTAGTAGCAGAAGTACAGGGCATACTTGAGAAAAACTTTTATCTTTGAGCAGTTAATATGCCATACAATTAGCCAGAGTGTTTTACAGAGGATGTGGAGAATATCAGTTTATCTTGAAGTTAAGAGTTGATTACCTTTAAAAGTGTTTATGAATATATCCAAAACAATTGAAAGCGGGATCTTGAAGAGGTATTTGCACACTCATGTTCACAGTAGTAGTATTCACATTAGCCAAGAGGTGGAAGCTATCCAAATGTCCATTGGGAGATGAATGGATACACAAAATGTGGTATATACACACAATAGAATATTACTCAGTCTTATAAAGGAAGAAAATCCTGTCACGTGGTACAACATGGTGAACCTGGAGGACATTATGATAAGTGAAATAAGCCAGTCACAGAAAGACAATACTATATGATTCCACTTATATGTGGTATCTAAAGTAGTCAAATTTATTATGAAAGTAAAATGGTGGTAACCAGGGGCCAAGGGAAGGTGGAAATGGGAAGTTGTTTGATGGGTAGAGAGTTTCAGTTTTACAAAATTTAGTTTCAGTTTTACAAAATGAAAACATTCTGGAGATCTGTTGCATGATAATATGAATATACGTATCACGACTGAACTGTACATAGACTTAAAAATGATTAAGATGTTAAATTTTATGCTAAGTGTTTTTACCAAAATTAAAGATAAAAAATTTCTGCTATATGATTGACTCTTGAACAATGGGTTAGAGGTGCTGACAGCCCCACACAGTCAAAAATCCATGTGTAACTTTAGACCTCTACCAAAACTTTACTAATAGCCTACTGTTGACCAGAAGCCTTATCAGTAACAGTCAATTAACACATAATTTTGTATATATATTATATACTGTATTCTTACCATAAGTTAGAGAAAAGAAAATATTATTAAGAAAATCATAGGGAAGAGAAAATACATTTGTAATACTATACTGTATTTGTCAATACCCCAAATTTATGTTGTCTGTTTACAAGATGAATCATCTTTCTGAAATGGACAACCACAGCTGTATACTTCAATGTATGGTACATACTAAGCAATTAATTATGTTTTTGTAGTGTCATGACTTTCCTCTGCTTCTTGGGAGCACTTCCAGCATCACTAGTGGCATTCTACTTGGGTCCTGTGTTGTTATTCAAAGTTTATGGTATTGCACTAAACCAAGAAAGACTAGTTTTTAATGCAATATGCCTTACTGGAGAGATGAACTGCTCATGTAGAGATGATTAGTGTGACACAGTGTTTTAAACAGATATTTGCAACCCTTGAGCTCACCACAAAAGCAACAGGAAGTCGCTGTTATTACAGTAGTACAGTATGTACTACTGTTAATTTTATGCAGTTATGATTTAACACTGCATTTTTATAATTGCTTACATTTTTTCCTGTGAATATACCATGTAATGTCTATAACAGTTTATAAGTTTTGATAAATTTTAACTTTTTATAACAAATTTGTATATATTTTATGGTAGTAAATTATAAAAGATACTTGTATCTACCTATATTTTATGCATTCATGGCATACCTTTTTCTTAATTTAAAAAATAGTTTAGGCCACATTGTTGATCTATAGGTTTTTAAAAAACTGTCACAAATCTTCAAAAAAATTTTCAATATACTTACTGAAAAAAATCTCTGTATTGTACCCACACAGTCCAAACCCATGTTGTTCAAGGGCCAACTGTATGTTATTTTTTTGAGCTTTCTAATGGCTCACATGTGTTTTATTAAAAATTCAGATAATACAGAAAATATGAATAAAATAAAATCACCCAAAATACATTTTCTTTAGTATAACCACTGTTAATATTTTGGTATATATTCTTCTGTTCCTTTACCCATGCATATAATTGTCTGTGTGTATGTGTATACACAGTATATCTTAAAATGTACATTTTAACTAAAATGGTATATGTGTACTCATTTGTAACTAGTTTCTGGAAAACATTTACTTGTTTATTCTGAGTATCTTTCCATATTCTCACATTGTAATCATGTTTATGACTGAAAGTTCTCTATAGGTTTGGATATACTGCAACTACTGTAACTACTATATTAAGTTGTCCCTATTGATGGGCATTTAGGGCTTCACAGTTTTACCTTTTATCAAAAACCCTGAAATAATTATTTTTCTTGTTTATTTTAGTGATAGGGTCTCTCTCTGTTGCCTAGGCTAGAGGGCAGTGGCACAATCATAGCTTACTGCAGTCTTCAACTTCTGGGCCCAAGTGATCCTCTGGCCTCAGTTTCCCAAGTAGCTGGGACTACAAGTACATACTACTATACCTGGCTATTTTTTTTTGTAAAGACAGGGTCTTGCTATGTTGCCCAGACTGGTCTCAAATTCCTGGTTTCAAGCAATCCTTCTGCCTTGGCCTCCCAAAGTTCTAGGATTACAGGTATGAGCCACTGCATCTGACCAATTATTTGTGTGTGTGTTTGTGTGTGTATAAACAAAAAGCAGTGGCCATCAAAGTTCCAAAAGAAGTTATTTTCAACCTAGAATTCTATGTCAAGCCAAATTTTCAGTCAAATTTGGCAATAAAGTCATTTTCAGGCACGTTGGAAATCAGAATGTGTATCTTTCAGACATCCTGTCTCAAAAATTGCTTAAGGATATATGCCAGCAGAATTAAAGAGAATATGCAGAAAGAGAAAAGTAGCTTTACTCTCAGATGATAGTGAAAGAAAAATGGAAGATAATGGCTAGGCAGCAGGCCTAATCATGATCAGTCCTGATTAGAGCAGAAAGGTAGAAGGTTATTGGAAAATATCTTTGAAGAAAAAAGGAATATCCCTAACCATCTATGCAGTGGATGGATAGACAGGCTAAAGTTGTTTTTTTTTTTTGTGTGTGTGTGTGTGTGAAAAAAATTAGAAAGCCAATTGAAAACAGCAGAAATAAAATAAATGTAGCACAAGTAATATTTTAAAATGAAGTGAAATAAAATGTGGTATTATTTAAAGCAATTGTTGGAGGGTGAGAAAAGAGAACACATTTTACTGTTATACAAAAAATATTCTCCTTCAGAAGGTCTATGGGCTGTGGCATTGGAGCCATAAAAAAGGAAACGCTGTTCTAACATACTGTCTGGTCCTGCAGTGGACTATTTTTCTGTTTTAAATGGTGTCGATTGATTTATAATCAACTTTTAGACATAGCATGAAGTTGTATTATGTCTACAGAAGATGATATGAAAGTAGAATAGTGTAAAATGAGAGTTGAAGCTCGTGGAAGATGGGAGGTGAAACCCATGGAAGACAGGAAGTGAAGCCCATGGAAGACAGGAGGTGAAGCCCACGGAAGAAGGGAGGTGAAGCCCACGGAAGACGGGAGGTGAAGCCCACGGAAGACG
>NC_045434.1:172342854-172409457 GCF_002776525.5 Piliocolobus tephrosceles
ACGGGAGGTGAAGCCCATGGAAGAAGGGAGGTGAAGCTCATGGAAGATGGGAGGTGAAGTGAATGAAAGATAGAGGGAAGAATAAGGACAATATTATCTTCATCTGACAGTGAAGAGAGTTGAGAAAGCTATTAGTGTTAAGAAACAAGAATTAGAAATATGAGTTAATATTTAAGTTTATAAAGGCAACTTATAAAAATATTGGCAGAGGGAGATATGTGTGTATATTGAGTAAATTGGCTAAAGCCTAATCTTTGACAGAAGGATATCATCACAATGTATCATCTAAATTGATAAGTTAAGAAATTGAGATGGATACATACTATTTAGAGATATGGAGGAGATCGTTTTAGGAGAACTGAAGTCAGAAATGGTTGAAAGAGGACTGAGTCAGGGATGGAGAAGAGTGGAGCTGCCTATCAGTATTTTAAAACTATATATATATATATATATATATGTTTTGCCTGTTAAAATTACAAAGTAGCATAGGAATTTTATATTCTTTAAAGGATTGTTTGACATCATTACAAAGCTCTTTGATGCTGATGCCATTTTGTAGCACAAGTTTAAGTAAATCTGGAGGTACTTTATTTTGAGCTTTTCAAGCAGTAATACTACAGGAGAAAGTATTCTCTATACTTAATCAGAAAATGGCTCAGGGTTTCCAAAACTGAGGACAGTTTTACCTGAATTACAAAGATGAGAAAAATTGACCACCCAGTGATTTTCTTTGTTAGAGATAGTTTCCCTTTTTCGAACTATCATGGTATTTTATTTATAATCTCTACTAGGATACTTATCAATATCTATCTAGTGTAGTTATTTATATCAATATTCATTTTCATCCCCAAAAGTCATGGGTACAGGGAAGCCATTAATATGGGCCAATAATGTGACCAATCTACTAGAATACCAAATACATTGAGAAAAGTGCTATGCATATGCTTCAACATAGAAAAGATGGTCTGGGAAGACTTGTCTGAGGAAAGAATAAATGAACAAAAATTCTACAATTCAAATTAAAAAGACAAATAATGAGAAATTCTAGTTATTAGTTGGCTCCAGTTTCAGAAGCCCTTCCAAAATGAAGCCTGTTTGTCTCCTCTAATGTGTCACATAGAAGGATCTGGTGAAATTAGCAGGTGGCTGGGGTGAGCCCAGGTAGGTCAGCTTCACAGCCAGATTCAAGCCAGTTCTCTTAAACAGACACAACTGACACCCCTTACCCTGCCTTTCAATGCATGCATTAGGATGAATGAAGACATGTTAAATATAAGAAACAAAAGTCAAAAAAGGTTACCATGGCTTTGCATTTTGTTTTAGTACTTGCAGCAGCAGTAGTAGGAACAATAATGGTCTTAGTAGTAGTAACGATAATAACAGAAGCTATCAGGCAGTGAGCACCAAATGTGCAGAAACCATGCTAGGCATTATAGACAAAATATTGTTAATCTTTCATTGATCCTATGAGGTAGGTATTATCTTTGTTTTATAGGTTTAGAGGGGTTAAGTATCTTGCTTAAAATATTATAGAGTGTAAATATTAGAGCTAGGATTTCAAATGTGGTCTCTTTGATTACAAATTCTGTGATATTTCCAATATGGCAAGTGGTGAGACAGGAGTGTGCAAACCTCAAGAGTCTGGATCTTAGCTCTGTAGGCTTGGAGGAAGTGTTGTAATTTTAGATAGGTAGAACCTTTCCTGACTATTATGTCTAGTCACTTGCTGTGGAATTCCATTGGTTACTTGCTGGCCGTTTTCTGAACATTGATCTGATGTACTCAAGCCTTTGGGGAATTTTTTATACTTGCCCTGAATTTACACCATTTATGCAAAGTGGTAAATTTGCAGAACTGTTTTCACTGCATGCAAATTAGTGCTTTTCCAAGCAGTCGAATGGTACAGAGTTTGTATGAGATTTTATTATGAAATAGAATTTCATTATACCCAACACTACTGTATTTAAGGGCAGAGTTGCAATTAAGTTTATAACTGCCACTGATTTTGCAATGTAAAAGGTATTCTTAATATTTTATCTTATTTTCTGTAACTATTATAAAATCAAATATGTAAATATGCTTTAGAATAGTAATTGCATTTCAAATTTGAATTTGTTTTATGCAGTTATTTAATCTTAGTTTCATTAAAAGAGAATAGTTTCTATAGCAACTACCACATCATTTGATATCTTTGGAATCTCTGAAATATGGAATACTTTTATTAAAAATGTATATAGTGTATGATGTAGACTTCTATACAGGTTTAGATGTTTACAAAAATATTTCCTGCATATTTATTTTTTCCAGGTTTTGTGAACTTCATTCTTTCTTTCCAGTGTTTTTTCCCTTAAAAATTTAAAGCATATGTATTTAAAAATAAAATGTCAAAAGAATTCAATGAGGAGGTGGATATTGGAGAGGATAGTAGGAGTAAGTGTGAACTTCTTTCTGAATGAACTCCATCAGCACACATGTTACTTCCTTCTAGGAGAAAACCTGTTAGTTTATCTCTTTGGAAATATCCTATTAGGGTCATGAAAATCATTTCTAGAAAAAGATGATGACATGTTATAGCATCATGAGAACTACAGTTAAAAGAATGCTACATCATCAGTACCAGATTTCTGTTCCTAGGGTTTATTAATACTTTGATTTTTAAAAATGCAGTGCTAAGAAATACACACTGCTCTTGCCACTTACCAGCTGAAGAAAGACTATTTCCCCACTTGAGAATAAATATTGCTTTCTGAAATCTATTCCTTGAAGTTCTCTTATATTTGGCCTCATTTATTTCAGTGGCTTTGTCTAAGTTATAACCTCTCATCATTGCTAAATATTTCCTTAAAGTTAATGTCCTCCATTTATTTGTATTTGGTTATTATGGTCTTTTATAAATCACCTGGTTTTACCAGACATATTTTATTGATTAATATTTTCTCATAAATCACTCTCATTTTTTCTCACAATCAATTCTGTTTCCCGTCATTGAGCTTCCTCTAACTTGTCTACGTGTTTCTGGTAGTATGAAGCACTAAGATGAAAGCAATGAAACTTTCTTATGTATCATAGCTCTCCTATCTAATATTCTTTTTAAGAGTCTAATCAAATCTCAAAAATGTGTTTTAAAGAGTCCACTTAAGATGCCTTCATAAGACATATTCTTGCAAGTAATATATAGAAGTTAAAAGTAGTAATAAGAAAGTTATCTTTCTTTCATGAATAATTTTGTTCTACTCATTTGTTTTAGTGTTCCAATAAATAGTTATTTCTCCACTCTGCAGTACTTTTAAATATCTCTTATTCTCTTCCTCCACTATGTTAAAATCCTCAGTACACTGAAAATTCAATAAAATCATGTTAAAGTATCATTAAAAAATCCTTGTCCTATGCAGGCACTTTCTGTAATGCTCTTAGGAATACAAGATAGAAATGTAAATGATTGTATAGATCACATATATAATGATATATGATATATAATATAATGATATATAACAATATCATTTCTATATAATATACAGTATCATTGATATACCATGTATTTATGATATATAATATACATTTATAATAGATAATCCATATATAACAATATATAGGATAATATATAACAATATATAATTACATATATGTAAAATAGAGAAATCAGGTATAATATTTTAAAACATTCTCATACTCTTACATGTATACTCTAAATCAGTATTTCCCAAAGAATTTTTCTGCAATTATGGAAATGATCTACTGTATCTGAACTATCTAACACAGTAGCTGCTAGCCATGTGTAGCTATTGAGCATTTGAAGGGTGGCCATTGTGACTGAGGAACTGAATTTTACATTTAAATAGTCACAGGTATGTAGTAGCTACCATATTAAACAGCACAGCTCTAAATGATTGGAATTATGATCAGTTTATTAGCCAACCTGTTACACCAGGGCTGCTGTTTATGGTTGTGCAGGTGGTTTACCTTACAAGGGGTTACAGGCAAGGGGTGAGTAAGGGCTAAAACCTAGCCTGTGTCTGGCTTGCCAACCTGTGAACCCTGGCAAAGATCTGTATCCACTCAAAGGGCACCTGTCTCTAATTCATACAAAGGCACCTTATGGGCTGGCAGTGGCCCTGTGCACCACTATCAGGTGGTGGTTTTCACTTCAGATCTTGGTTCTGTCATTTAATGGCCATGTGATCTTGGGCAAGTTAGTAACCTCTCTGGGCCTAATTTCCTCTCTATAAAATGGAGATAATGTTACTTACTTTATAGATTGTGAAGATTAAGCAACGTGCTAAATGTGAAGTATTTAGAACATATATACAGTAGTCCCCCTTTATCTGTGGGGGATATGTTCTCAGACCCCCAGTGGATGTCCGAAGCATGGATAGTATTGAACCCTATATACACTATGTGTTTTTCTTCTACATACATACCTACAATAAAGTTTAGTTTATAAATTAGGCACAGTAAGGGATTAACAACAACAATAATAAGATAGAACACTTATAACAATAAACTGTAATAAAAGTTATGTGAGTGTTGTCTCTTTCTCAAAATGTCTAATTGTACTATACTCACCCTTCTTGTGATGGTGTGAGATTATAAAATGTCTGTGATCTTGAACTCCAAGGCCTTGGTTTCTTGAAGAGCGTGGATTACTACTCAGCCATAAAAAGAATGAAATCGTGTCTTTTGCAGCAACATTGATGGAACTGTAGGCCATTATCTTCAGTGAAATAACTCAGAAAACAAAATATCAAATACAGTGGGTTCTAACTTATTAATGGGGACTAAACAATGGGTACGCATGGACATACAGAGTGGAATAATAGACATTGGAGCCTATGAAAAGTGGAAAGGGTTGGCGGGGGGGTGTGAGGGTTGAAAACTGCCAATTGGGTACAATGTTCACTGTTAGGGTGATGAGTACACTAAAAGCCCAACTTCACCACTAGGCAATATATGCATGTAAAAAACCTGCACTTGTACTCCTTAAATATATAAAAATAAATAAAATTTTCAAAAATGCTTGTAAGATGATGAGATGAAGCGAATGGCTCTGTGTCATTCCTTTCAGGCAATCCCTTGGTGAAGTCTACATATGGGCTTAGTACTTTCTGGTGAAACATTGCCATCAATTGGAACGTTTTTTTTTTTTTCTTTTCATTTCTTCCACTCACAAACTTAATGCCTTTTCCATCTTAACTAAGCATTTATCACACATTGTGGCTGTATCCTTTGTAGTTTAAGGAATGACAGCAAAATTAGCTCAAATTTCTTTTTCTCTTCATAGTTTCAGCTGGAAGATTCCTTCTTCCCGCAATTCTTAGTGACCTCACCATGCGATTTCTTTTTTCTTTCCTTATTAAGTTGAGAATTTTCACCTTTTTAGTTAAAGGAAGCTCTTTATGACTTCTTTTTGGCATTTTATGACTTCTTTTTATCTGAATTACCAGCATCACTATTCTTTCACTATTCTTGTGCTTTGGAACCATTATTAAGTAAAATAAAGATTGCTTGAACACAAGTACTGTGATACTGCAACAATGGATCTGATAACTGAGATAACTACTAAGTGACTAATGGGCGGGTAGCATATAATAGTATGGGTATGCTGGACAAAGGGATGATTCATGTTCCAGGTAGGACAGCGCAGGACTGCACAAGATATCGTTATGCTACTCAGAACAGCACGTAATTTAAAACTTATAAATTGTTTCTGGAATTTTCCATTTAATATTTTTGGACTAAGGTTGACAGGGTAACTGAAATGCCAAAAAGTGAAACTACAGATAAAGGGGAACTACTGTAATGTGTTCAAAAATTTTATCAATTATGTTTAAATAATCCAGTACTTTAATGTAGTAAATTTCTGTAGCATCCTCACACTCATTCAACTTTGCCTACTTTGTATCAGGACAAGGAGATAAAAGGCAAATAACTCTCAGTACCTGCGTTAAAGAGGCCTACACTTGATTAGAGATGAATAGTTTCAAGGAGTTATATAACTTTTAAAATTAGCTTGCTGTCACATTATAGCTTAGGAAGTAATTTGGAGAGTTGAGGTGATATCTCATTGTCGTTTTGACTTGCATTTTCCTGATGATTTATGATGTTGAGCACTGTTTCGGTTTGTGTGTGTGTGTGTGTGTGTTTTGAGTCAAAGTCTTGCTGTCACCCAGGCTGGAATGCCATGGTGCGATCTCCACTCACTGCAACCTCCACCTCCTTGGTTCAAGCAATTCTCCTGCCTCAGCCTCCTGAGTAGCTGGGATTATAGGTGTGCACCACCATACCTGGCTAATTTTTGTAGTTTTAGTAGAGACGGGACTTCACCATGTTGGACAGGCACCTTTTCTTATACCTGTTACCCATTTGGATGTCTTTGGTGAATGGCTATTCATTTCTTTTGCTCACTTTTAAATGGGATTATTTGTTTTTTCACTATTGAGTTGTAGCCATTATTTATATATTTTGATATTAATCCTTTATTAGATATTTGGTTTGCAAATATTTTTTCCTATGCCATAGGTTGTCTTTTCATTCTGTTGAATATTTCCTTTGCTATTCAGGAGCTTTTCAGTTTTATGTAGTCCTATTTGTCTATTTTTCCTTTTGTTGCTCATGTTTTTGGTGTCAGATCCAAGAAATCATTGTCAAGACCAATGGCAAGAAGCTTTTCCCTTATGTTTTCTTGTTGGTATTTTATGGTTTCAGGACTTACATTTAAGTCTTTACTCCACTTTTGGGTTAATTTTTGTGTATGGTGTAAGATAAGCATCCAATTTCATTCTTTTGCTTGTGGAGATCCAATTTTCTCAACACTATGTATTGAGGAAACTACTCTTTCCCCATTGTGTATTCTTGGTACCCTTGTCAAAGATGAATTACCATGTGTGTGTGTGTTTATTTCTGGGTTCTCTGTTCTGTTCTGTTGGTCTGTGTGTCTGTGTTTTTATGCCAGTAATCATACTGTTTTGACTATGACAGCTTCAAATCAGAATCTTGAAGAGATATCTGCACTCCCATGTCCATTGAATCATTATTCATGAGAGTCAAGGTGAGCAGCTTAAATGTCTATCAGTGGATGAATAGATAAAGAAAATGTGGTATATTCATACAATGGAGTATTATTCAGCTTTTGAAAAGAGAAGGAAATCTATTTGCAACAACATGGATGAACCTGAATGAAGGACATTATGTTAAATAAAATAAGCCAAACACAGAAAAACTCATACTTCATAATACCACCTAAATGAAATAAAATAGTAGAAGCCATAGAAGCAGATAGTAGGTGGTGGTTGCCAGGGGATGTGGGGAGGGGGAAATGAGGAGGTATTAGTTAAGGGTAAAAAGTTTTAGTTATGCCAGATGAATAAGTCCTAGAGATATACTGTATAGCATAGTGTCTATAGTTAATAATACTGTGTTGTATACTTAGAAATATGCCAAAAGAATAGATCTTATGTTAAGTGTCTGTATCACACACACACCCCCCCCCCACACACACACATACCACACATACACACACACACAGAGGGCAGGAGCAAACTTTTGGAGGTGATGGATATGTTTATGGCATAGATTGTGATGATGGTTTCATGAATGTGTACTTACATCCAACTCATCGAGTTGTA
The DNA here is from genome assembly GCF_002776525.5 of Piliocolobus tephrosceles. Taxonomy (NCBI): domain Eukaryota; kingdom Metazoa; phylum Chordata; class Mammalia; order Primates; family Cercopithecidae; genus Piliocolobus; species Piliocolobus tephrosceles. Next base: position 172,350,477 of record NC_045434.1, read on the forward strand.
TACATTAAATATGTATAGCTTTTTGTATGTCACTATTACCTCAATAAAGTGGTTTAAAAGAAATACTATTCTTATTTTAACCAAGAAACTCGTCAACCTCTTTCCTATTGATAGTTTAATGTATGTGTGCTCTGTGAATTCAAATACTGTTGCTTGTCAGTCCACATTTCTGAGTACTTATATGTTACTAGAAAGACAAGTCATGCTATTCAAAAGCAAATACAGATGCATTTTGGTCATGCATGTCAGCTTGGGTTATGTTTTGGCTGTATATGACAGAAAACCTTAAAATAGCAGTGGTTAAAACCAGAGACATTTATTTCTCTCTAATGTAAAAGAAGTCTAGAGTTAGGTAACTCAGAGCTAGTTATACAGTGTCACTTTGTCATGAGAGACTAAGCCTCCTTTTTTCTTACTCTGCTATGCTGGCCTTCATGCCATCGAAGATGGCTGTTGGAGCTCTAGTCATACCTTTCGTGTTCCAAACTGGAAGCTGAATGAGGCAGGAAAGAATGGACAATAGAATACTTGCTCTTTCTCTTTTAAAGAATTCTAGGAATTCAGAATCAAAACTTCTGTTTGCATTTAATTGGCTAGAACTTAATTACCTGGAGAAACGTAGCTGCAGTAGAGGCTGCGAAATAAATATTTTAGTAGGCATGCTATCCAAGATTTTGACATTAAGAAAGTAGGTAAAAATGCATAATGAAAGGCAATTTTTAGTTCTGCCAAAACATTAGAATGGGTAAGCGAGTTGATAGTTTTTGGAAAAATCACAAGTGCACTGTAAATAAAGTCACATAGAATTGGCTTTCACTCTGTATATGTAAATATTTGAAAACATGTCACTGCCCCAAATCATTTTTCTATGTGAAAAATGCAGAAAATCGTTGCATTTGTATATGTATGTGAATGTGCAAGACTACTTTTATGTCCAATGCTTTAAAAATGCTATTTTGTTGAGCCATGATAGATTTTTTTCAAGGAAATGGTGATTTTTTGTTTTTGTTTTTTTTTGAGACAGGGTCTCCCTCTTTGTGCCCAGGCTGGAGTGCAATGGCATGATCTTGGCTCACTGGAACCTCTGCCTCCTGGGTTCAAGTGATTTTCCTGTCTCAGCCTCCCGAGTAGCTGAGATTACAGGCACCTGCCATCATGCCCGGCTAATTTTTGTATTTTAGTTGAGATGGGGGTTTCACCATGTTGGTCAGGCTGGTCTTGAACTCCTGACCTCAGGTGATCCACCTGCCTCGGCCTCCCAAAGTGTTGGAATTACAGGCATGAGCCACCATGCCCGGCCCTGATGTATCTTAGAAAAATAAAGTGTATCCCACGTTCTTGAAAAAACCATGAAAAGTCTATACCCAGCAATTACAAAAGAATAAATATAAGTAGTCAGCAGTATGACATAGTTCTCTGCCTTATTAGTAATAAAAGAAATGTAATTTAAACCAAAACCAAGATATTTACTCTATGGAGTTAGCAAAAATGAAATGCATATTACGGCTTTAAGCTTGTTAGGATGGTCTCATATATTTCTGGCTGTAGTATAAATTAACAGTATAATCTTTTTTTTATTTTTTAACTAATTTTCTGATTATACTTTAAGTTCTGGGATATATGTGCAGAATGTGCAGTTTTGTTACATAGGTATACACATGGCATGGTGGTTTGCTGCACCCATCCATCTGTCACCTACATTAGGTATTTCTCCTGATGTTATCCCTCCCCTAGACCCCACCTCCTGACAGGCCCTGGTGTGTGATGTTCCCCTCCCTAAATCCGTGTGTTCTCATTCTTCAGCTCCCACTTATGAGTGAGAACATGCAATGTTTGGTTTTCTGTTCTTGTGATAGTTTGCTGAGAATGATGGTTTCCAGCTTCATCCACGTCCCTGCAAAGGAAATTAACCCATCCTTTTTTATGGCTGCATAGTATTCCATGGTGTATATGTGCCACATTTTCTTTATCCAGTCTATTATTGATGGACATTTGGGTTCGCTGGTCATTAGAGAAATGCAAATCAAAACCACAATGAGATACCATCTCACTCCAGTTAGAATGGCAATCATTAGAAGTCAGGAAACAACAGATGCTGGAGAGGATGCTTTTACACTGTTGGTGGGAGTGTAAACTAGTTCAACCATTGTGGAAGACGGTGTGGCGATTCCTCAAGGGTCTAGAACAAGAAATACCATTTGACCCAGCAATCCCATTACTGGGTTTATATCCAAAGGATTGTAAATCATTCTACTGTAAAGACACATGTACATGTATGTTTATTGCGGCACTATTCACAATAGCAAAGACTTGGAACCAACCCAAATGTCCAACAGTATAATCTTTTTAGATAGCAGTTTGGCAGTCCTATCAAGAATCATAAAGTTGTTTATACTCATTGGCTCAGTAATTCCATTTCTGAAAATCTACTTTAAGAAAATAATCATGAATAAGTAAAAGGCTTTATGATAATAGTTAATACTTACTGAGTGGTTGCTTTGTACTAGTGTTGTTCATAACTCTTTACATAATATTTACAAGACACTTAATGATATAGATACACTGTATTCTCCTCCTCCTCACTCCCATTTTATACTAGATTAAACTGACAAGCAGAAAAGTTAAGAGATTTTCACACTGTTTCACTGCTAAGTGGAGATGGTGGGGTTTGATGTCTGAAATTTGGTACTAGTGTCTGCATGTTTAATCACCACTCTGTGCTGTCTCTCTGTGTATTGTTTTGAGTTTTCAGCAGCAGCATTTACAGAAAGGAATAATAGCAGAATAGTTAAGAACACTATAGAACTTGCTAGAATTTTATGCATTTATTAAAATGTTCATTTTTGAAAAGCTAGTGTTAATATGTGATGTACTTAAGTTAGATGCAGAAGTAGGATACAATTTTTTGTCAAGTAATTACAATTATGTAAAAATATAACTCTCTGCTTAGAAACTTAAAAAAGGAAAGAAATACACCAAATTATTAATAATCATTGTAGGCCAGGCACGGTGGCTCCTGCCTGTAATCCCAGCACTTTGGGAGGCTGAGGCAGGTGGATCACGAGGTCAGGAGATTGAGACCATCCTGGCTAACATGGCAAAACCCCGTCTCTACTAAAAATACAAAAAAATTAGCCAGACATGGTGGCGGGTGTCTGCAGTTCCAGCTACTTGGGAGGCTGAGGTAGCAGAATGGCATGAACTCGGGAGGCAGAGCTTGCAGTGAGCTGAGATCGCACCACTGCACTCCAGCCTGGGTGACAGAGCGAGACTCTGTCTCCAAAACAAACAAACAAACAAACAAACAAACAAAAAAACAAAAATCATTGTAATAGATTAATGGGGCTCTGGTTGAATTATTATTATTATTATTTTGCTTTCCAAATTGCCTTGAATGAACACATATGGCTTCAATAATGAAAAAAATTTAATAAAATGATTTATTGTAGAATTGTCCAGTCGCTAAACAAAGCTGTCAAAGAAGCAGCCCAACTTCCCTGTTATATTGGCCCTTTTTGTGATCTCATAACTGCTTTGCAGTGTGCAATCTTTCCTATAGAAAGGTTGGATAGTGACATCATAGCTGTCTGAGAATATGTATAACTTTTGCTATTTACATTAATCTTTATACCATAGATGACTTAGTAACCAAATGGTTTATTGGGACCTAGAAAAGGAGGTTAAGTGATACTCAATGTCTTTATTTTGGTTATATGGGTTTTGTTTACTTGCTTGGAGGTTTCAGAACTCATAGTTCAATTAAATGTATTTGGGGAAAAGGGACCATCACTATGAAGAGGTTACATGAAAAGGATTGAGTGCCAGTTTGCCCGATAGTCTTGTGTGATAAGATGGATGTGATGCTTTCTACTCATGCCTCTTCTCAGCTGTCTGCTTTCCTGTAGCTGAAAATCAGGACTTGAGTGGCCATTTTTTTTTTATTATACTTTAAGTTCTAGGGTACATGTGCACAACGTGCAGGTTTGTTACATACGTATACATGTGCCATGTTGGTGTGCTGCACCTATTAACTCATCATTTACATTAGGTATATCTCCTAATGCTACCCTCCCCCACCCTCCCCACAATAGGCCCCGGTGTGTGATGTTCCCCTTCCTGTGTCCAAGTGATCTCATTGTTCAGTTCCCACCTATGAGTGAGAACATGTGGTGTTTGGTTTTCTGTTCTTCCAATAGTTTGCTGAGAATGATGGTTTCCAGCTGCATCCATGTCCCTACAAAGACATGAACTCATCCTTTTTTATGGCTGCATAGTATTCCATGGTTTATATGTGCCACATTTTCTTAATCCAGTCTATCACTGATGGACATTTGAGTTGATTCCAAGTTTTTGCTATTGTGAATTGTGCCGCATAAACATACGTGTGCACGTGTCTTTATAGCAGCATGATTTATAATCCTCTGGGTATATACCCAGTAATGGGATGGATGGGTCAAATGGTATTTCTAGTTCTAGATCCTTGAGGAATCACCACACTGTTTTCTTAATGAAGAAAACCAGAGGGAGGATAAGCAAGGTAAACCATCATAGTCTTGGGTCACACTGAAGGTAATTACGTAAGTACATGGGCATGGTCTGTGTCATGTATGTATGCATACGTAGGTGCTCACCTAGAGAGCATGGGTTTGTGAACAATTGATAGGAGACAATCATTGATTTCCATGGAGATGGATTTTCTTATTGTTAGCCTGATAATAGTGTAATAATTTCAATAGTAATAGCATAAAGAGATTAAGTAACTTGCCCAATCATGGATACAATATGTACTCATGTGGGTTTTGAAATTCAGGTTTGTCTAGCTCCAAAGCTTTTGCTCTTTCTAATAACTAATCAACAGTTACATACTTGTTTAATTTGTTCTTTATAGTAAAATATGTTTTATATTCATATTCAGCTGTTCAGGCTTTTCACTTTAAATTATAAATAAAAATGATCTAATGTCCTAAATCAATGTGTGGGAGAGATCAGTTAAAGTCATCTTAACCATAATCAATAATAATCATTTTGAATGTTTGGACTTTTTTCTAGAACATTTTTTTCCTGGACTTGAATATCAATTTTGAAATCAGGTTCTATATTAAAGAAATGGAGACTTACTCATTTTTTAATGACATAATACATTGTTTTAAAATCTAGTAGATAATTATCTACTGTTAAGTCGTCTTAAAATGGATGATTTCTGTAATAACTGTTTAATCAATGAATATTACGGTATCTAATAAAGCACAGAGAAAAGAATGGTTGGACTCATATATTCTGTACACTCCTGACATAAATGATTATAATATTAGCCATCTAGAAAATAGATTCTTAGAGATAAAAATCTTAGCAAAAATCACTACTATTGCTACTTCTAGTACTCTTAGTTTTAGCTAAATATCTTGATCATTTACAAGGTCTTCAGGTACTATGTTAAGGCTTTTACATACCTTATACTGTTTAATACAGCAACTGTATGAAGTTGGTATTATTACTTCCATTTTATAGATGAGTATCTGAAGCCTAATAAGATTAAGTAACTTGCCTAAGATTATTCAGTAAATGGCAGATGAAGGACTTAAATCCAGGTCTGTCTTAATTCAAAGCTTATGTTTCCATTCTTCACCATTACATTGTATGTAGATGATATCTAATCTATAGGATAGATTCTCAATGGTAGGATCACAGGCTGGAAGGAAGAATCCTGAATCTGCACAAGATCCTACTTGGTTCTGTCAACCAAGATGAGAGAAATTAAATTTTAATATAGAGAACAATATGAATGATATTTGGACCCTTGAAGTTAGCCTTTTCTTTAATTCAAAATTTCTTTTGTAATTATTTTTGCAAGAGAAACAAAAAACATTTTTCCAGTAGATATATGAGTTTTTTTTTCTTATGACACTCAGCTTTCCATTCCACTCTTAGTTATTATTCCATTGCATTTTTGAAGAACAATATTTGAGGGGAGAAGGGAGAATTTAGCTTAAAAAAATCATGGTTCTTTTTACTTAGGTGACAAAGTCTGCATTATAATTTCTGCTCTTTCCTGGAATATATAGTCAAATTGCCAACTTTAGTTATGTACCACATATTCATTGGCAGTTGGAGCATTTCCTTTGTAACCTTTTGTTCTTTTTCTTTGTAGTTGATAGAAAAATAAATTCTAACATTCAGAACCCTGAATTCAGTGTTATTTTCAGAAATCTCAGGCAGCAAGGTGTATATCCAACATGAAAAGAAACCTTTGCCCTGACTTTGGTCCTGAAGTGGGCCTATGTTGGAATATTTTATTACTCTGAAACTAAAGCTGAATGAATATCTTAAGTTGTTTTGTTGGGAGCTAGCTAACTGATGAATACTGCAGCAATTCAAATAATTGCCTTAGCATCATATTAATATTGAGACACAGAAAGAGTTAGGTTTTGCTTCTTTGGTGTTCCCAGTTCAGGCACTAGCCTTTGGAGTAGGGGAGTGAACAGACATAATGACAACTAGCAAACACTCACTGCTTCTGTGCCTCTTGACTTTATTACATGATTGCATACTTAACAAGACGAAGGAAGAAACTATACTGAAGACACATGGGAATCTGGGGCAAAAGGAAACTACTGTGGATTCTCTTCCTCTGTATTTTACATTTTCTTTGTAAGTGTTGCAGTTTTCCAATACAATTATTTTTGTTACTTGTTATAGTCTGACCCATACTTACATTTCTGAGAAAACCCAACAGACAACTATGTTTGGGAAGTATATATATATTCAGTTTTAAGTTCTTTATCCAGAGAAGCATGTGATGGGAACATGGAACCAGAAGATAACCAGTCTCTTTGATTGATGCACAGGGGAAGGTGTCATGATTTGATGCAAATTATCAACTGGACAATTGGGAAGTCTGGATTTGATTCTTGTCTCAACCAGTAACTACTTTTATGACCTTGATTTAATCAATTTATCTCTCTGAGCCCTACTTTTCTTCCCTTGTCAGATTAGGGAGTTAGACTAGAAGACCTTATAGGTCCTCTTTAGCTCTAAAATTCAATGATTTTTAAGTGGCTCACAAATATTCATGTAATAATTGTCAAGTAAATTACTATATTATGTTTTAATCCATTGTTTCTAAAAATGATTGTGACCCCCTAGGCTATGAATTTCATGAGGCAAAAACTGTTTGTCTTCACTTACCATTGTATTATAAACATCCAGCACAGTGCCATAGTAAGATATCATTAAATATTTATTAAATGAAAAAATAATTAATTAGTTTTATTACCTGTGATTTCATGTAGTGGAAGGTTAGGTACAATACAAGATTCCCTAAGATAACTTCATGCAGATGACATGGGCTTTCTCAGAGGTAATTTATCATGAAGCAGTTGATGAAATGATGCCATTAGAATCAATTTTTCAAATGTGCCCCACACTTAGAAAAAGTATTTTATTTATCCTGATGTAAGCTGCTGTTACTAGAATTGGGAGCTTTTAAAACTACCACAGTAAATGGAAAAACTTTACAAGACATCATGAAAATTAACCTATCAGGAAGTCAGAGCAAAATGAGTTTTAGATTAGTTTTATTAGACAACTTAATGAAGGGATTGATGATCTTGGAATTCATGCACTCTATACTACACAGCATGATTTCCTCTTATGGAACTCTGTGGGGACGGGTCTAGTCTTTTCTGAATTATGTAAAATTACTAGACCATTAAGATGTTTAATGCAGGTTAAAATTAGTAGTCTTCTTTTCCCCTGTATTTCATGAAGCAGCATCTGAGCTTCTTCTCTTTTTTGTCTTCAAATATCTAAAGTCACTAAAGAGGTTTAGAAGCTTTCACACAAAAATATAATTGGTACTTGATCTCCAAAAGAATTCCAGAGAGTGAGAAGAAAGTTATTTCCATATTTTCTGTATAGTGTTAATTTTCAACATTTCAAATGGGCTGTACACGAAACTATTTATAATTTCTTCCATTCATTTGTGGAACTAATTTTATTTTGTTTGTGCCAAAGTTGTTCTTTCCATGTAACTAGTATATTCTGTTCCTGTTCCTCCTGAGACTGCATATATTCTAGTTACTGACTGAACCATTATTTAGTTGATTGTCGAAGCAACTGTGATTGCTCTGGAATCTAATTAAAATGCATATTGGCATACTTTTCAAGAAAATTATCTTTACTAAACTATTCAAAGCATCTTTTATTACAATTATTTTTAATAATGGTAGAAAGAACAGTCATGGTAGAAGCAGTAATGGTATTAAAAGTAATAGAAAAGTCCTAAAGAACAAGTTTGATTGATTGAATGATTTTATTTTGTGTTTTCGAGAGTGTCTTGCTATGTTGCCCAGGCTGGAGTACAGTGACATGATCATAGCTTATTGCAGCCTCTAAATCCTGGGCTCAAAGTGATTGTCTCCCCTAAGTCTCCCAGGTAACTAGCACTACAGGTGTGCACTACTAAACTCAGATAATTTATTTTTTGTAAAGATGGTGTCGCACAATGTTGCCCAGGCTGGTCTCAAACTCCTGGCTTCAAGTGATCCTCTTGCCTCAGCCTCCCAAAGCGCTGGGAATACAGGCATGAGCCACCATGTCTGACCAAGAACAAGTTTTAAAATAAGTGTACAAAGAAGGCTAAAACTTTATAAAACCTACCTATTTTCTATTTTTATCCCATTCTACTACATGGATCATTCCAATATGCGTATCTAATTATATCTTTCTATGGCCTCTAAAACTCTTTGGTGACACTTCATCAAATTCAATGTAACCCATCTTCCTCAGCATGGTACAGAAGGTGCTTTGTTATTCCAAGTACACATTTTCAATTTCGGCACCTACCTTTTCATTTTGAACTTAACACTCTATTAAATACTGAGTGTGGCTCACAAATATTCATGTGGCTCACAAATATTCATGTAATATTTGTCAAGTTCTCCACTCATACTGTGGCCTTTTAGATTTCTGTACTACAACACAGTGCGTAAGAGACAAACGTACTTACTCGCAAACCTACTCATGAGCTACATGACCTGAAAATTACTTTCCTTTTCTGAGCTTCACATTTGTCACCTATGAAATAGAGATAATACCAACTTAAAAGTTTAAAAATTAAATAAAAAATTTTAAATTGGCACATGATTGTACTTATCCATGAGATACACAGTGATCTTTTGATACATGTAATGTATAGTGATTAGATCAGGGTAATTAGTATATCCATAATCTCAAATATTGATTGTTTCTTTGGGAACATATGATAGCCTCCTTCTTGCAGTTTTATACTGTATAATATATTGTTTTTAAGAATAGTCATCCTACAGTGGTATAGAACACTAGAATTTAATCTAGCTGTAATTTTTTTATTACTTTATGAAATCTCTCTCATCTCTCCCCTTCTTCCTACCCTTACCAGCACCTAGTAACTTCTGTTCTACTTTTCTTCTATGAGATTAAATTTTTTTTTAGCTTTCACATATGAATGAGAATATGTGGTGTTTAATTTTCGGTTCCTGGCATATTTCATTTAACATAATGTCCTCCAGTTCTATCCATGTTACCAAAAATGACATGATTTTATTCTTTTTTGTGGGTGAATAGTACTTCATTGTGTGTATATACACTGCCTTTAAAAAATTTTTACTTTAAAACATTTATTTTAGGTTCAGGGGTACATATACAGGTTTGTTATTTAGGTAAACTGCAGGTCATGGGAGTTTGATGTACAGATAATTTCAGCACCAGGGTAATAAGCATAGTACCCTCTAGGTATTTTTTTCTGATCGCCTCCCCTCCACCCTTCACCCTCAAGTAGGCCTCAGCGTCTTTTGTTCCCCTCCTAGTATTCATGTATTCTTTGTTTAGCTCCCACTTAAAAGTTTGAACATGCAGTGTTTGCTTTCGTGTTTCTCTGTTAGTTTGCTTAGGATAGTGGCCTCCAGCTCCACCCATGTTGCGGCAAAGGACATGATCTCATTCTTTTCATAGCTGCATAGTATTTCATGGTTTATATGTACCACATTTTATTTATCCAGTCTACCGTTGATGAGCAGTTAGGTTGATGCCATGTCTTTGCTGTTCTGAACAGTGTTGCAATTAACATATGTATGCATGTATCTTTATGGTAGAACAATTTATATCCCTTTGGGTATATACCCAATAATGGGACTGTGGGGTCAAATGCTAGTTGTTTTAAGTTCTTTGAGGAATTGCCACACTGCTTTCCACATGTTGGCTGCATGAATGTCTTATTTCACTTGCTCATTTGTTTATTAATTCATCCAAGAAATATTTATTAAACAGCCACTGTGTTCCAGGCATTGTGCTAGTTGTAATTTTCAATTTCTTGGCTTCTTGCCTCTCCCCTCACACTTCATACCTCTGATATCTTGAACTGTCCCTCAACTCAACTTTTCCTTTTCTATGAATGCTGCTATTTTCAAAATATCCAGGATCTGAATTGTGAAACATCTTTGATTTTTTTTTTCTCCTTGTCTCTATTTCTTTTTACCTATGAAATCCTTGCCAGGTACTGATCAAAACCTTTCAAAAGACTCATAATGCCTGTGGGCACTTCTGAGGCAGCCATTTAAAAAGAGCCTAATAAAACTATATGCCATGCCCTGGAATCAAATTAGACTATACTGCAACTCCTCTATGAATTTCCACAAATACTATCTGATTTGTCTCTGCTAATTCCTGACCTTGGCTTCTATTCATAGCTCCTACTCCTTTATTTGCTTTACTTGCCTCTCTCTTGATAACCAGTAACTAGTCAGGCCTAGTCAAAGGTAGAATTTTGATTCTGTTTTTTTTTTTTTTTTTATCATGGGTTGCTTTTGATGTTTGACTATTAGAATTTGTTAAGTTACTTTCGCATTTGGTCTTTAGTGCCTCTTTCCTCTAAGATGGGATATGCATTTTTTTTTTTACCACTTTGTCAGAACTGATCCATGATCTGCTTTAATCTTCTTTGACATATTCTTTGTATTTCCACTGTGCCCATTCTAGTTAAAACTCTTATTTAATTACACTCTTATTTAATTACAGCTCTTATTTCCACTGTGCCCATTCTAGTTAAAGCTCTTATTTAATTACACTTGGATCATTGTAATACCTTTCTGTTGATTTTTCTGCTTTTACCTGCTATCTTTAGTTGATCCTGTACATTCATGCCAAATTAATCTTTCTAAAAGTTTTGCTTTGATCAGATTGTTCTCCTACCTTATAACTGACACTCTATAGACAAATTCTTTAGCCAGGCATCCAAAGCTCTCCACAATCTAGAGTTAATCTACTGTTTCTCCTATAAGAAAAATGTTTTGCTCTTGACAAACTGATCAGTTCTCTTTCAGAGATATCTTGCTTATACAGGTGATTTTCAAACTCTTATTAATTGGTCCAAAAGTCATTAATTGATCCAAAGAATATTTGTCTCCTGATTCCATGAGGCACCTCATGGGATTCCAAACTCTGGGTCTCCATGAAACACAATTTTGGAGACTATTGGTGTTATCTCTTTGACATCTTATCTCATTTGAACCTTATGTTTTAAATGAGGATCAAGCTTGATAAAGATTAAGTGGTTACCAATAGTTTATAATTTGCAAAACAAAGTTTTCTAACATCAATGTTTGCTTCCTAGCATACTAAGTTGCCTTTGCATTGTAAATTTCTTAAGGGTAAGTCATTATAATATACTTTTTAAATATATTATGAAATACATAATACCTAGTAAATGGTTATTTAATAAATAGTTATTAATTTTGTTTATGCCTCTTTTTACTTTCTGTACTTCCTGGTATAATGTTGGATATCCAGTGTTATTATTATTGATCTAAAATTAGAACTGGAGAGAATAGGTAGAAATGTATGTCACAAATTATTTTGGGCCCAGAAAATTGAAAGCTGTGTTCTTCAGCATATTTTTAAAATTGTTTATCTAAACTTGCCCTGAGTTTTGATATGTTCTCTTAGGTTGTAAATTCCTTGAAGTCAGATTCCATGGTATATTTTATCTCTCCATCCTAAATGCTCATCACACAATTTTTAACATATAAAATAAACGTATTTGTGTTCTGACATATTTCTGATGAGTGACAGTGCTTTGAGGAAGAGGAAAAAAGGAAACTACAGTCAATAATAACATTTACCTTGAAAATTATAAGAGAATATATGACAAACTACACAATAAATTATATAAAAATATACATTTGCTGAATCCATTTTCCAAAAATCCTGTTAATGAACGAGATATGGCCCTCATGAGAATTAGAATAGTTGGTATTTGTCTAATGGGAATAAATAGTGCCTGGGGTGTTATGGAATATTGTTCTATCAAGCCAGAAGGTAATAAAATCTTCCTGAAATTGGCACAGAGTGATTGCATTGTACTTTTTTTTCCAGGGTACACTTCTCTGGGGGCAGTTCATTGGGGACAGAGGTATAACTTTTGGCCTCTAATGTTACAGTGTTGTCTCATTCTTCAATACCACTTTCACTATCCAGAACTGCCCTTAGGCTCTTACCAAACTAGGAAGAACTTTATTAAGAAATGGAGCTCTACCCTACTTATTTCTAATTGAGTTGCAGTTTAAGGTTACAGATATAGGGGAGATGGGACAAACTAAAGGAGGGAACATCAGTGAAATGGTTCTTTAACTATTTATAAACCAATTAGACCAAATTAGAACTTTGTTTTTATAAGTGAATTATTAGTTTGATTGTACTCAATGAAACTTCTGTGGTGAATCTAGATGGCCAAGAATATTTCTCAACCTTGAAACAAGTTGAAATCTTCAAGAATGTATTGGCCTCAATGTGTGAATTTTTTAAATGATTCAATAATTCAGAAGTTGATCCATTAAAAATCCTTTGTCTGTAAGTGAGTCACAACTGCAGTTGGGTCTTATATACTTTTTATTTAATAATAAAATTTTGAAGGGGTAAGCATATTTCAGGAAAGTGAATCTAATAATCAAATATAAGAGAGGCCTCTTTGAGATGAAAATTGGGTCTCATTTTATGTAACAGAAAGCCCAAAATAATATTAGTTTGAATATGGTAGAATTTACTTCTTACCAATCTGAAAGAGATGCAGAGGTATAGCCTCACGGTGTTAAAACACCAAGACTCCCTCTATATTTGTTTATCTACCATTTGTAACCTCCGTTGAAAATAAAATGCCTCATAGTTTGAGATGGCTAGTACCAGGCAGCAGAAAGAATAAAGGAGAAGATGAGTGGATTGCATCTTTTAGCCAAGTCAGCTTCCCTTAAGAGTCTTCTAGAAAGTCTCATATTTATGCCTAACTGGCCAGAACTTAGTTATAGTGTCACATGAAATGTCTTAGTTCATTTTTGCTACTACAACAGAGTACTTGAGGCTAGTAATTTATGATGAAGAGAAATTTGTTGGTTCATAATTCTGGATGCTGGGAAGTACAAGATGGAGGGAACAGCATCTGGCAAAGGCCCTCTTGCTGTGTCATCTCATGGCAGAAGGTGGAAGGGCAAGAATATGGTAGGGGAGAGAAAGGGAGGAGCAGGTACCCACAATTTATCCTTTCATAAGGAGCCTGCTCCCATGATAATGACATTAATTCCTTCATGAGGGCAGAGCCCTCATGACCAAATCACTTCTTCAACTTTCCACCTCTTAATACTGTTAATACTGGCAATTGAGTTTCTAACACATGCTTTTTGGTGAACACTTGAAGCCATAGCACTCAGCATAAATGGTATTGCCATTCTCACCAGGGAAATGAAGATTAAAAAATAAAACTAGAGCCTGGCACAGTGTATAACACCTATAATCCCAGCACTTTGGGATGTTAAGACAGAGAGATTGGTTGAGGCCAGGAGTTCGAGACCAATATGTGTAACATAGTGAGATCGTGTCTCTACAAAAAAAAAATTAGCTGGGTGGAGTGGCACACACCTCTAGTCCTACCTACTCAGGAGGCTGAGACAGGAGGGTTGTTTGAGTCCAGGAGTTTGAGGCTGCAGTGAGCTATTATCACGACTGCAACTCCAGCCTGGGTGACAGAGCAAGACCCTGTATCTAAATAAATAAATATTGTCACCCAGATAAATGGGGTTTATTATTAGAGATAAGAAAGAATATTGAGTTTGTAATTTAGAATTTTAACACTCTGTTGGCTTAATTATGGTGTTTATCTACAGATTGAGTATCTCTTATCCAAAATGCTTGGGACCAGAAGTGTTTCAGATTTCAGATTTTTTTTTTTTGAGTTTGGAATTATGCCAGTTGAGCATCCCTAATCCAAAAATCTGAAATCTGAAATGTTCCTTTGAGTATTTCCTTTCAGCATCATAGCAGTGCTCATAGAGTCTCAGTTTTGGAGGATTTCAGATTTTTGGATTAAGTGTGCTCAACCTGTACTTCTCCTCTCTGGGAATAGACATTAAAAATATGCCAACTTTCTGCTCAATTTAAAAAAAAATTCTGCTTAAATTATTTAGAGATATATTTATTAGTAAATTTGCAGTAAAATAGCATAAAAGTAGTAAGTATGTTTGATTAATTATATCTTTTGTTTTTTGTATGAAGAAAATAAGGTCCCATGTAATCAAAGAAGTGCACCTAACTCGATAGTGAAACAGCCATTGATCTCTTGAACTGTGTAATTTTCCATTTGTGTCATAATCTTGAAAATATTAGGAAATGAAATGATCAATGAAGTGTAAACAGATTTTAAAAGATTCACATATGGGGATGTGTACTTTAGATATTTCATTTCATTACTGGTCCATAAAACCTAGATGATGATAGATAAAGGTTTGAAGCATAATTTTTCAAGTATTGTTGCAAACTTCTTGCTTCTGTTCATGGCTACCATTCTTCTTTTATTTTTTTATTAGCTACTTCAGTGTGACTTGCTTTATGTGTCCCAATTCAGAAGGAGACTGGCTAGCCATAATTCTGTACCACTCATGGAGGTTGGTTTTCAGAAATATCTCAGAGACATGCATTCTTACCATTTATTGGGGATTACTAAATCATGAAAAATAATGTAGTAAAAGTAGCAGTGGGAGACATATTTTCAGGTTTTGTTTTGGTTGCTATAGCTTTCTTAGCTCCCAGCATATTCTTTTCCTATTGTTGCTTCTCAATTTATATATATCTTTACCATCCCATCTGTATCTGCAAGCCTTTTTCCATGCACCAAGAGAAATCTCTACCATCATTTAGAATCTATTACTGAGACTGTCTTCTGTAGGCTGTCTTTTTGACTGAGACAAAGAATGTTGGGTTTTGCCTATCCTGTTTTCATTTATATTTGAGGAGGCAGTGAATAGAGGTCAAAAGAACATGAGCTTTGGAGTCAGAGGCACTGAATTTGGATATTGGCTATTCTTACTTTTTGTTTAATTTCTTAATTTTTAAAGTGGGGGTGAGAATTTTATCTCAGAGATAATGTAAAAGTAGGGAATGCCATATGTAAAAAGGCGTTTTTAACACATAGCCAAGCTTTAGTAAAGTATACTGAATGGAAAAGTGCTTGAAATTTCAACTTTTTTTTTTCCTGTCCATGAGAAATGCTTCTGCTCAACTCTTGTGATTTTATATACCACTATTGACTTTATCATATACTTTGTATATTGCGTCATTCCCCACTACATGTTATGATTGCAGGGTATGGTTGTAACAGACTGTGGGAGGCAGTGTGCATGGTGGTTAACAGCATGGTCTCTGGAATGAGGCTTCCTGTGTTCTTAGTACTATCTACTCCCTACCCTTTTTACAAATTAGGTTATACATTTATTTTTAGCATTTTAAACATTTTTAGATGTGAAATTCAGTGGCATTAAATATATTCACGGTGTTGTACAACCATCATCACTATCCATTTCCAAAACATTTTCATCATCCCAAACAGAAACTCTTTACCTGTTAAACAATAACTCCCCATTCATCACTTCTCTCAGACGCTGGTATCCTCTGTTTTTCTTTCTTTCCCTCCTTCCCTTGCTTTTTCCCTCCCTCTGAAATTCAGCTTTTTTATTTCCATATACATTATACTCAGTATAAGGTAGCAGTATAACCATAAATGAACTGCTAAATACCCCTTTCCACAACTTTAAGGTATGATTGATAAATAAATATTGTATGTAGTTATAGTGTACAATGTGATGTTTTGATTTATGTATATATTGTGAAATAATTAAGTAAAACTAATTGATACATTGCCAAACCTAAATAACAAAGGAAAAGTCTCTCTCTGTCTTAAAGAAATTGATATTTATTTGGGAGTAACACTGCAATGGGAATATGTATGCCATAGTAAACTACGTGAATATTCAGGGAGGTTGAGGCAATTGGAAGTTTTAAAAGGCAAAATGAGGATTATGTAAGTTGTTTTTAATCAATTATCCTTGGCTACAAGGATCAAAACAAGGGTGGTGTCAGTCCGAGGTTGGACAGGCAGTTGCTGGACAGATGTCCTTGCCAAGTCCTTGCCAAATTGAATACTTGGCAAGGATTCAATTTCAGGTTATGGTGGTGTTTGTGCAAAGTTGTGTTTTTTTGCAGAGTCTTTTGTGATAGTTCTTGTTAATAGTTAATAGTTAATAGTTCTTCTTATCAGGCACACATATGTGAGAACTCTCACTTCATGGCTTTCCTGTTTCCATTTTTCAGGGATTTGACACAAGTGACTCCATGTTGATTCTGACAAATTTCACAGTATCCATTATATCACATGCTTACCCTTTTATGTGGTGAGAACATTGAAGATCTACTGGCTTAGCAATTTCCAAACGTATAATACATTATTATTAACTATATTCATCGTGCTGTACAATAGGTATTTTTCATCCTAACTGAAACTTTGTATTCCCTTTGATCAGGATCTCTTGATTCCCCTCCATCCCCCCATCCTCTGGCAACCACATTTCTGTTCTCTGCTTTTATGCATTCTAGTTTTTCAGATTCTACATGTAAGTGTGATCCTGCAGTATTTGTCTTTCTATGTCTGGCTTATTCCACTTACCATAATGTCCTCTAGGTTCATCCATGTTGTCACAAATGACAGGATTCCCTTCTTTTTAAAGGGTAAACGATATTCAATTTTATGACATTTTTGCATTTTCTTTTTCCATTTATTTATCAATTGATGCTTGGGTTGATTCCATATTTTGACTATTGTAAGTAATGCTGCAGTGAACGTGGGAGTGCACATATCTCTTTGACATACTGATTTTCTATCTTTTGGATACCTTGCCAGCATGGGATTGCTGGGTCATATGATAGTTTTAGTTTGAATGTTTTGAGGAAATTCCATACTGTTATTTTTTTCTTCGTTGAACTTTCATTATGTGTTTATTTAGAAAAATTACTGTGTTTTTCTTTTTTTAAAATTTATTTATTTTAAAATTTTATTTATCTTTTATTTCCATAGGTTATTGGGGAACAGGTGGTATTTGGTTACACGAGTAAGTTCTTTAGTGGTGATGTGTGAGATTTTGGTGCACCCACCATCTGAGCAGTATATGCTGTACCCAATTTGTAGTCTTTTATCCCTCACCCTTTTCCCTCCCTTTCCCCCTGAGTCCTCAATTCCATTGTGTCATTCTTATTTATGCTTTTGCATCCTCATAGCTTAGCTCTCACTTATCAGTGAGATCATGTGATGTTTGGTTTTTCATTTCTGAGTTACTTCACTTAGAGTAATACTCTCCAATCTTATCCAGGTTGCCATGAATGCAATTAGTTCATTCCTTTTTATGGCTGGGTAGTATATATATATATATATATGATTAGTAGGCATTTGGTTGTTTCCACATTTTTGCAATTGTGAATTGTGCTGCTATAAACATGTGTATGCAAGTATCTTTTTTGTATAATGACTTCTTTTCCTCTGGGTAGATACCCAGTAGTGGGATTGCTGGATCAAATGGTAGTTCTACTTTTAGTTCTATAAGGAATATCCAGAGTGTTTTCCATAGTGGTTGTGCTGGTTTACATCCCCACCAGCAGTGTAGAAGTGTTCCCTGTTCACTGCATCCACACCAACATCTATTTTTAAATTTTTTGATTATGGCCATTCATACAGGAGTAAGGTGGTATCACATTGTAAGGTGATTTGCATTTTCCTGATCATTAGTGATGTGAAGCATTTTTCCATATGTTTGTTGGCCAGTTGTATATCTTCTTTTGATAATTGTCTATTCATGTCCTTAGTCCACCTTTTAATGGGATTGTTTGTTTTTTTCTTGCTCACTTGTTTGCATTTGTTGTAGATTCTGGATATTAGTCCTTTCTCAGACGTGTAGATTGTGAAGATTTTCTCCCACAGCATTGTTTGTTTACTGGGCTAACTGTTCCTTTTTGCCATGGAAAAGCTCTTTAATCCCAGCTATTTAGCTTTGTTTTTATTGCATTTGTTTTGGGGTTCTTGGTCATGAAATCCTTGCCTAAGCCAATGTCTAGAAGGGTGTTTCCGATGTTATCTTTTAGAATTTTTGTTGTTTCAAGTCTTAGATTTAAGTCCTTGATCCTTCTTGAGTTGATTTTTGTATAAGATGAGAGATTTTTTTTTTTTTGTATGAGCGATGAGGATTCAATTTCATTCTCCTACATGTGGCTAGCCAATTATCCCAGCACCGTTTGTTGAATAGGGTGTCCTTTCCCTACTTTATGTTTTTGTCTGCTTTGTCAAAGATCAGTTGCCTGTAAGTATTTGGGTTTATTTCTGGGTTCTCTATTCTGTTCCATTGGTCTATGTGCCTGTTTTATACCAGTACCATGCTGTTTTGGTGACTATGGCTTTATAGAATAATTTGAAATTATTCTAATGTGTAACCTGATGCCTCTAGATTTGTTATTTTTGCTTAGTCTTGCTTTGGCTTGGTGGGCTTGTTTTTGGTTCCATATGAATTTTAGAATTGTTTTTTCTAGTTCTGTGAAAAATGATGGTGATATTTTGATGGGAATTGCATTGAATTTGTAGATTGTTTTTGGCAGTGTGGTCATTTTCCCAATATTGATTCTACCCATCCATAAACATAGGATGTGTTCCCATTTGTTTGTGCCATCTATGATTTCTTTCAGCAATATTTTGTAGTTTTCCTTGTAGAGGTCTTTCACCTTCTTGGTTAGGTATATTCCTAAATTTGCAGCTATTGCGAAAAGGGTTGGGTTCTTGATTTGATTCTCAGCTTGGCTGCTGTTGGTGTATAGAAGAGCTATTAATTTGTGTACATTGGTGTTGTATCCAGAATCTTTTAAGAAGTCTTTTATCAGTTCTAGGAGCTTTCTGGATGAGTCTTTAGGGTTTTCTAAATATACAGTCATATCATCAGTAAACAGTGACAGTTTGACTTCCTCTTTACCGATTTGGATGCCCTTTGTTTCTTTCTTTTGTCTGGTTGCTCTGGATAAAATTTCCAGTACTATGTTAAAGAGAAGTAGTGAGAGTGGGCATCCTTCTCTTGTTCCAGTTCTCAGAGGGAATGCTTTCAGCTTTTCCCATTTCAGTATAATGTTGGCTGTAGATTTGTCATAGATGGCTTTTATTACAATGAGATATGTCCTTTTTGCTCCAAGTTTTAATCATAAAGCGATGCTGGACTTTGTCAAATGCTTTTGCTGTGTCTATTAAGATGATCATGTGATTTTTGTTTTAAATTCTGTTTATGTGGTGTATCACATTTATTGACTTGTGTATGTTAAACTATCCCTGCATCTCTGGTGTGAAAACCACTTGATCATGGTGGATTAAGTTTTCAATATGTTGTTAGATTTGGTTAGCTAATATTTTGTTTAGGATTTTTGCACCTATGTTCATTAGGGGTATTAGTCTATAGTTTTCTGTTTTTGTTATGTATTTCTGTGGTTTTGGTATTTGGGTAATACTGGCTTCATAGAATGATTTAGGAAGGAATCCCTCTTTCTCTGTCTTGTGGAATAGTGTCAATAGTATTGGTACCAATTCTTCCTTGAATTTCTGATAGAATTCAACTGTGAATACATCTAGTCCTGACCTTTTTTTTTTTAATTACCATTTCAATCTCTCTACTTGTTATTGGTCTGTTGAGGGTATCTAGTTCTTCCTGATTTAAGCTAAGAGGGTTGTGTTTTTCCAGGAATTTATCCATCTCCACTAGGTTTTCTAGTTTCTGTGTGTAAAGATGTTCATAGTAGCCTTGAATGATCTTTTGTATTGCTGTGGTGTCAGTTGTAATATCTCTTGTTTTGTTTCTAATTGAGTGTATTTGGATCTTCTGTCTTGTTTTCTTGTTATTCTTGGTAATGGTCTATCAATTTTATTTATTTTTTCAAACAACCAGCTTTTTGTTTCATTTATCTTTTGTATATTTTTGTTTGTTTTAATTTTTAGTTCTGCTCTGATCTTGGTTATTTCTTTTCTGCTGCTGGGTTTGGGTTTGGTTTGTTCTCATTTCTCTAGTTCCTTGAGGTACGATCTTTGTCTATTTGTGCTCTTTCAGACTTTTTGATGTAGGTGTTTAGGGCTATGAACTTTCCTCTTAGCACTGCCTTTGCTGTATCCTAGAGTTTTTGATAGGATGTGTCACTGTCGTCATTCAGTTGAAATAATTTTTAAATTTCCATCTTGATTTCATTGTTGACCCCAATGATCATCCAGGAGCAGGTTATTTCATTTTCATGTATTTGCATGGTTTTGAATATTCCTTTTGGAGTTGATATCCAGTTTTATTCCACTATGGTCTGAGAGATTGCTTGATGTAATTTCAAATTTTATAAATTTATTGAGGCTTGTTTTATAGCCTATCATATGGTCTATCTTGGAGAAAGTTCCATGCAATGATGAATATAATCTATATTCTGCAGTTGTTTAGTAGACTCTTCTGTAAATACCTGTTAAGTTCATTTGTTCCAGAAGTATAGTTGAAATTCTTTTTTTTTGGTTGACTTTCTATCTTGATGACCTGTCTAGTGCCGTCAGTGGAGTATTGAAGTCCCCTACTGTTATTATATTGCTGTCTATCTCATTTCTTAGATCTAGTAGTAATTGTTTTATAAATTTGGGAGCTCCAATGTTAGGTGAATATATATTTAGGATTGTGATATTTTCCTATTGGACAAGGCCTTTTATCATTATATAATGTCTCTCTTTGTCTTTTTCAGCTTTTGCTCTAAAGTCTGTTTTGTTTGATGTAAGAATTGCTCACTTGCTCACTTTTGTTGTCCATTTGCATGGAATGTCTTTTTCCACCTCTTTACTTTCAGTTTATGTGAATCCTTACATGGGTCTCTTGAAGGCAGTGGATTGTAGGTTGCTGAATTCTTATCCATTTTGCAATTCTGTATCTTTTAAGTGAAGCATTTAGGCCATTTACATGCAACATTAGTGTTGAGATATGAGGTAGTATTCCATTCATCATACTATTTGTTGCCTGTTTACTTTTTTATATTATATTTTTGTTTTATAAGTTCTGTGTGATTTATACTTTAAAGAGGTTCTGTTTTGATGTGTTTCCAGGATTTGTTTCAAGATTTAGAGCTCCTTTTAGCAGTTCTTATAGCGCTGGCTTGGTAATGGTGAATTCTCTTATCATTTCTTTTTCTGAAAAAGACATGTCTTTCCTTCATTTATGAAGCTTAGTTTTTCTGGATACAAAATTCTTGGCTGTTAATTGTTTTGTTTAATGAGGCTAAAGATAGGGCTCCAATTTCCTCTAGCTTGTAGGGTTTCTGCTGAGAAACCTGCTGTTAATTTGATAGGTTTTTCTTTGTAGGTTACTTGGTGCTTTTGCCTCACATCTCTTAAGATTCTTTCCTTTGCCTTAACTTTAGATAACCTTAATGACAATGTTCCTAGGTGATGATCTTTTTGTGATGAATTTCCCAGGTGTTCTTTGAGCTTCTTTTATTTGGATGTTTAGGATTCTAGCAAGGCTGGGGGAAGTTTTCCTCAATTATTCCCCCAAATATGTTTTCCAAACTTTTTGATTCTTTTCTTTCTCAGAAACACCAATTATTCTTAGGTTTGGTCATTTAACGTAATCCCAGACTTCTTGGAGGCTTTGTTCTGTTCATATTTTCTTATTCTTGTTTCTTTGTTGGATTGGGTTAATTCAAAAACCTTGCCTTTGAGCTCTGAAGTTCTTTCTTCTGCTTGTTCGATGTTATTGCTGAGACTTTCTAGAGCATTTCATATTTCTATAAGTGCATCAATTGTTGCCTGAAGTTTTGATTATTTTTTATTTATGCTTTCTATTTCACTGAAGATTTCTCCCTTCATTTCTTGTATGATTTTTTTTTTTTTTTTTGATTTCCTTAAACTGGGCTTTACCTTTTTCTGGTACCTCCTTTATTAGCTTATTAACTGACCTTCTGAATTCTTCTTCAGGTAAATCAGGGATTTCTTTTTGGTTTTGATCCATTGCTGGTGAGCTAGTACGATTTTTTGGGGGTGTTAAAGAACCTTATTTGTCATATTACCAGAATCAAATTCTGGTTCCTTCTCATTTGGGTAGGCTGTGTCAGAGGGAAGGTCAAAGGTTTAAGGCTGTTGTTCAGATTCTTTTGTCCCACAGGGTATTCCCTTGATGTGGTATTCTCCCCGTTTTTCTAGGGATGTGGCTTCCTGGGGGCTGAGCTGTAGTGATTGTTATTTCTCTCCTTGATCTAGGCATCCAGCCGGTCTACCAGGCTTTGGGCCGGTACTGGGGATTGTCTACACAGAGTCCTGTGATGTGAAACATCTGTGGTTCTCTCAGCCATGAATACCAGCATCTCCTCTGGTGGAGATGGCAGCAGGGTGAAATGGACTCTGTGGGGGTCCTTAGTTTTGGTTGTTTAATGTACTATTTCTGTGCTGGTTGGCCTCCTGTCAGGAGGCAGTGCTTTCAAAAGTGCATCAACTGTGGTAGTATGGGGAGGATTAGGTAGTGGGTGAGGCTTTATAACTCTTAAGGGTATATGACCTTTGTCTTCAGCTACCAGGCTATGTAGGAAAGAACCATCAGGTGGGGGCAGTGCTAACTGTGTCTGAGCTCAGACTGTCCTTGGGCAGGTCTTGCTGTGGCTGCTGTGGGGGATGGGAATGTGGTTCCCAGGTCTATGGAGTTATGTTCCTATGAAACTCTGAAGGCTGGTCTTACTCCCACAATGCCCCCTCCCACAACAGCACTGAATCTGTTTCCAGGTAGTGGGTGAGCATGGCGGAGAACTTGCCCTAGGCTACCAGCCTTCCAGCTGTGAAAGCTAGTAGGGCTTTCATGCATCCCTGCCTATGGAGCCTGCACACCGGATTCATGCCCTCCCCTGATTCTGGCTGGGAGACTTCTCATTTGATTGGAATTGCTGCAGGTGGTTTTTTTCCCTGTGACATTTTCCCAGTACCTCTGGCAGCCCTCTCAAAGGACCTTTGTGAGGCAAGGTGGAAATGGCTTTTTAGGATACCCAGAGAGCTCACAGGGCTTTTCCTACTGTTTCCTCCACCCCTGTATTTCAGTCGGTTTTCTAAATTGACTCAGCTCCAGGTAAGGTTAGAATCTTCTCTTTGATGTAGACCTTCAGGTTCCCCAGTCAGGGTGTGTGTTCAGGGGCAGATGATCCCCCTTTTCCACTTTCACAGTTTGGGCACTCACAATATTTGGGATGTTTCCCAGGTCCTGCAGGAGCAATCCACTTCCTTCAGAGGGTTTGTGGGTTCTCTCGGCTTTCCTGATTTATTCCTGCAGTAGTTCTAGAGCAAAAGTTCGTGATGTAATACTTCACATGCTGCTCTGTCCATCCGAGTGGGAACTGCAATCTAGTCCTGCCTCCCATCTGCCATGATCCTCCCCATACTGTTTTTCATGATGACCATATTAACTTACATTCCCACCAACAGTGTACAGAAGGATTTCCGTTTCTTCACATTTTTGGCAACACTTGTTATCCTTTGTCTCTTTGCTCATAACCATTCTAACATGAAAATTGATTATTTCTATTTATTGATTGATATTGAATTATTTGAGTTGCCTATGTATTTTATATATTAACCTCTTATCAGATATACAGTTTGTAAATATTTGCTTGTATTCTATAGGTTGTCTTATCACTCAGTTGATTTTTTTGATTTGATGCAATCCCATTTGTCTATTTTTTGCTTTTGTTGTCTGTGCTTTTGATACCATATACAAAAATTCACTGCTCAGACTACATTCAAGAAGCTTTCCCTCTATGTTTTATTGTTTTACAGTTTCATGTTTTATGTTTAAGTCATTAATTCATTTTGAGTTGATTTTTGTATATGTATGGTAAAAGGGATCCAATATCATCCTTTTGCATGTGTATAGACAATCTTTCCAATACTATTTATTGAAGAAACTGTTATTTTATTATGGTATGTTCTTGACACCTTTGTTGAACATAAGTTGATAATAAATATGTGGATTTGTTTCTGGGATGTTTTCTGTGTTGTTGGTCTGTGTATCTATTTTTATGCTAGTGCCATGTTACTTGATTACTACAGGTTTATCATATGTTTTGAAATCAGGTAGTGTACTGCCTCCCCTTTGTTTTTTTGGCTATTTGATGTCTTATGTGATTCCATAAGAATTTTAGGATTGCTTTTTCTATTCTTGTAAAAAATGTCATTGTAATATTCATAGGGATTGCTTTGAATTCATAGATTGCTTTGTGTAGTAGGGACATTTTGGCAATATTAATTTTCCCAGTCTATTGACGTGAGATTTCTATTTATTTGTGTCTTCTTCGGTTTCACTTGTTCACTTTGTAGTTTTCAGTGTACAAATATATTATTTACTTGGATACATTTATTTCTAAGTATTTTTGATGCTATTATAAATGGGATTGATTTTTTTTGTGTAATCATTTTCAGTGTATGAAGATACTACTGATTTTCATATGTTGATTATTTATTTTAACGTTTTACTTACTTTATTAGTTGTTCTAAGTTTTGGTGGAGTTTTTAGGGTTTTCTCTGTAAAAGATCATATAATTTTACTTATATTCCATTTTGGATTCCTTTTATTTCTTTTTCTTGCCTAATTACTCTGGCTTATACTTTCAGTACTGTATTGAATACAAGTGATGAGAGTGGGTATCCTTATCTTGTTCCTGACTTTGGAGAAAAAGCTTTCAACTTTTCTCTGTTGAGTATGGTATTAGCTGTGGGCTTGCCATATATGGTCTTTAATATGTTGAGGCTTATTTCTTCTATATTTAATTTTTGAGAGTTTTTAAAAATCATGAACAGATTTTTAATTTTGTCACATTTTCTTTCTGCATCTATTGAGATGATCATATAATTTTTTATCTTTTATTCTATTAATGGGGTATATCACATTTATTAATTTTCTTAAATTGAATTCTTCTTGTATCCTAGTTATAAAGCCAACTTGATAATAGTGTATGATACTTTTAATGTGTTGTTGAATCTGGTCTGTTAGTGTTTGGTTGAGGATTTTTGCATTATGTTCATCCTGGATATTGGCTTATGTTTTTATTTTCTTGTAGTATCTTGCTGTGGCTCTGGTGTCAGGATAATGATACAAAAATGAGTTTGGTAGTATTCTCTCCTGTACATTTTTGGGAAAATAGGTTTGTAAAATGACTTTGGAAGTGCTCTCCTCTGTGAAGTTTTTGGGAAGACTGAGAAGGATTGGCATTGCTTCTTCAAATGTTTGGTAGAATTCACCAGTGAAGTAATCTGGCTCTCTACTTTTCTTTGATGAGAGACTTTTAAAAAACTACTGATTAAATCTACTTGTTATTGGTCTGTTCAGATTTTCTATTTTTTTCATAATTCAGTCTGTAAGTTGTCTTCAGTTATTAGGTAGGTTGTATATGTTTAGGGATTTACAGTTTCTCCAGGGTTATCCAATTGGTTGGCTCATAATTGTTCATAGTACTCTTTTATGATCCTTTGTATTTCTGTGTATCAGTGGTAATATCTGCTCTTTCATTTATATTTTTATTTATTTGAATCTTCTCTCTTTTTTCCTTCTTAGTTAAGCTAACAGTTTAATAATTTTTTTTTCTAAAAAATTCAACACTTAGTTTTGTCAGTCTTTTCTATTTTTTTTTTGTATCACTGATTTCTGCTCAGATCTTTATTATTGACTTTCTTCTACCAGCTTTGGGTTTTGTTTGTTCTTCTTTTTCTAGTCTCTTGAGGTGTAAAGTTAAGTTACTCATTTAAGATCTTTCTTATTCTTACTACAGGTATTTATTGGTCTGCACTGTCCTAGAACTGCTTTTGTTGCATCTCAGGTTATGGTATATTTTGTTGACATTTTAATTTTTTTCAAGATAATTTTTTATTTCCCTTTTAATTTCTTTTTTGATCCATTGATTTTTCAAAAGCATGTAGCTGATTTTTTCCATATTTGTGAATCTTTCAACTTTTTTCCTGTTTGATTTCTAGTTTTATACCAGTTGTGGTATATAGTTGTGGTTGTAAAAGACACCTGATATGACTTCAGTTTTCTTAAATTTATCAAGACTTTTTTTGCAACCTCACATATGACTACTTATAGAGAATGTTCCATGTGTGCTTTGGTAGAATTTATATTCTGCTGCTGTTGGGTAAAATGTTTGAATATGTCTGTTGGGTCCATTTTATCTAAAGTTTTATCTTTTATTGATTTTCTGTCTGGATATCCTGTTTTTGACACTGCTGCATTTAAGTCTCTTACTATTATTGTGTTGCTGTTGATTTCTCCTTTCAGTTCTGTTTATATTTGTTTTCTATATTTGATAGCTCTGATATGTGCACATTACTATCTACTTATAATGATTTTATCCTTTTATAGTTGTAGGTGTTTCCTTGTCCCTTGTTTTTTCATGCCTTCATTATCAGTCCGCGTGTGTTCTTAAAGCTAAAATAAAATCATTCTCTTGTAGACAACATATACTTGGGTCTTGGTTTATTATGTATTCAGCCATTGTATGTGTTTTGACTGGGGAGTTTATGTTAAAGTAATTATTAACAGAGATGGACTATTGCTATTTGTTAATTGTGTCCTGTCTGATTGTGTTTCTTTTTTCCTCACTTGCTGTCTCCCTTTGTGTTTTTTGCTGATGTTCTTATATTGTTTTTTACTCCTTTCTCTTTTTCTTTTATATGTCTTTTGTATGTATTTGTGGTGGTCATTAGGCTTCTATAAAATATTCTATAGTTACAATAGTTATTTTTAGCTGATAACAACTTAACTTCAGGGGGCGGAGCAAGATGGCCGAATAGGAACAGCTCCAGTCTCCAGCTCCTAGCGTGAGCCACACAGAAGACAGGTGATTTCTGCATTTTCAACTGAGGTACTGGGTTTATCTCACTAGGGAGTGACAGACAATCGGTGCTGGTCAGCTGTTGCAGCCCGACCAGCCAGAGCTGAAGCAGGGCTGGGAAGCGCAATGGGGAAGGGAATCCCTTTTCCTAGCCAGGGGAATTGAGACACACAACACGTGGAAAATCGGGTAACTCCCACCCCAATACTGTGCTTTAAGCAAACAGGCACACTAGGAGATTATATCCCACACCTGGCGGGGAGGGTCCCACACCCACGGAGCCTTCCTCATTGCTAGCACAGCAGTCTGCAATCTAACTGCAAGGCAGCAGTGAGGCTGGGGGAGGGGCGCCCACCATTGCTGAGGCTTAAGTAGGTAAACAAAGCCCTGGGAAGATTGAACTGGGTGGAGCTCACAGCAGCTCAAGGAGGCCTGCCAGTCTCTGTAGACTCCACCTCTGGGGACAGGGCACAGCTAAACAACAACAGCAACAACAAAAAGCAGCAGAAACGTGTGCAGACGCAAACGACTCAGTCTGACAGCTTTGAAGAGAGCAGTGGATCTCCCAACACGAAGGTTGAGATCTGAGAATAGACAGACTGCCTGCTCAAGTGGGTCCCTGACCCCTGAGTAGCCTAACTGGGAGACATCCCCCACTAGGGGCAGTCTGACACCCCACACCTCACACGGAGGAGTACACCCCTGAGAGGAAGCTTCCAAAGCAAGAATCAGACAGGTACACTTGCTGTTCAGCAGTATTCTATCTTCTGCAGCCTCTGCTGCTGACACCCAGGCAAACAGGGTCTGGAGTGGACCTCAAGCAATCTCCAACAGACCTACAGCTGAGGGTCCTGACTGTTAGAAGGAAAACTAACAAACAGGAAGGACACCCACACCAAAACTCCATCAGTATGTCATCATCATCAATGACCAGAGGCAGATAAAACCGCAAAGATGGGGAAAAGGCAGGGCAGAAAAGCTGGAAATTCAAAAAATAAGAGCGCATCTCCCCCTCCAAAGGAACACAGCTCATCGCCAGCAACAGATCAAAGCTGGACGGAGAATGACTTTGACGAGATGAGAGAAGAAGGCTTCAGACCATCAAACTTCTCAGAGCTAAAGGAGGAATTACGTACCCAGCGCAAAGAAATTAAAATCTTGAAAAAAGAGTGGAAGCATTGATAACCAGAATAATTAATGCGGAGAAGGCCATAAGTGAACTGACAGAGATGTAAACCATGACATGAGAAATACGTGACAAATGCACAAGCTTCAGTAACTGACTCGATCGAATGGAAGAAAGTATCAGCGATTGAGGATGAAATGAATGAAATGAAGCGAGAAGAGAAGTCTAAAGAAAAAAGAAGAAAAAGAAATGAACAAAGCCTGCAAGAAGTATGGGATTATGTAAAAAGACCAAATCTACGTCTCATTGGGGTGCCTGAAAGTGAGGGAGAAAATGGAACCAAGTTGGAAAACACTCTTCAGGATATCATCCAGGAGAACTTCCCCAACCTAGTAGGGCAGGCCAACATTCAAATTCAGGAAATACAGAGAACGCCACAAAGATACTCCTTGAGAAGAGCAACTCCAAGACACATAATTGCCAGATTCACCAAAGCTGAAATGAAGGAAAAAATCTTAAGGGCAGCCAGAGAGAAAGGTCGGGTTCCCCACAAAGGGAAGCCCATCAGACTAACAGCAGATCTCTCGGCAGAAACTCTACAAGCCAGAAGACAGTGGGGGCCAATATTCAACATTCTTAAAGAAAAGAATTTTAAACCCAGAATTTCATATCCAGCCAAACTAAGTTTCATCAGTGAAGGAGAAATAAAATTCTTTACGGATAAGCAAATGCTTAGAGATTTTGTGACCACCAGGCCTGCCTTACAAGAGACCCTGAAGGAAGCACTAAACAAGGAAAGGAACAACCGGTACCAGCCATTGCAAAAACATGCCAAAATGTAAAGACCATTGAGGCTAGGAAGAAACTGCATCAACTAACGAGCAAAATAACCAGTTAATATCATAATGGCAGGATCAAGTTCACACATAACAATATTAACCTTAAATGTAAATGGACTAAATGCTCCAATTAAAAGATACAGACTGGCAAACTGGATAAAGAGTCAAGACCCATCAGTCTGCTGTCTTCAGGAGACCCAACTCACATGCAGAGACATACATAGGCTCAAAGTAAAGAGATGGAGGAAGATCTACCAAGCAAATGGAGAACAAAAAAAAGCAGGGGTTGCAATCCTAGTCTCTGATAAAACAGAGTTTAACCCATCAAGATCAAAAGAGACAAAGAAGGCCATTACATAATGGTAAAGGGATCAATTCAGCAGGAAGAGCTAACTATTCCAAATATATAGGCACCCAATACAGGAGCACCCAGATTCATAAAGCAAGTCCTTAGAGACTTACAAACAGAGTTAGACTCCCACACAATAGTAATGGGAGACTTCAACACTCCACTGTCAACATTAGACAGATCAACGAGACAGGAAGTTAACAAGGATATCCAGGAATTGAACTCATCTCTGCAGCAAGCAGACCTAATAGACATCTACAGAACTCTCCACCCCAAATCAACAGAATATACATTCTTCTCAGCACCAGATCACACCTATTCAAAAATTGACCACATAATTGGAATTAAAGCACTCCTCAGCAAATGTAAAAGAACAGAAATTATAACAAACTGTCTCTCAGACCACAGTGCAATTAAACTAGAACTCAGGACTTAGAAACTCAATCAAAACCGCTCAACTACATGGAAACTGAATAACCTGCTCCTGAATGACTACTGGGTACATAACGAAATGAAGGCAGAAATAAAGATGTTCTTCGAAACCAATGAGAACAAAGATACAACATGCCAGAATCTCTGGGACACATTTAAAGCAGTGTGTAGAGGGAAATTTATAGCACTAAATGCCCACAAGAGAAAGCTGGAAAGATCTAAAATGGACACTCTAACATCACAATTAAAAGAACTAGAGAGGCAAGAGCAAACACATTCAAAAACTAGCAGAAAGCAAGAAATAACTAAGATCAGAGCAGAACTGAAGGAGATAGAGACACAAAAAACCCTCCAAAAAAATCAATGAATCCAGGAATTGGTTTTTTGTATTTTTTAGTAGAGACGGGGTCTCACCGTGTTAGCTAGGATGGTCTCGATCTTCTGACCTCGTGATCCGCCCGTCTGGGCCTCCCAAAGTGCTGGGATTATAGGCTTGAGCCACCGCGCCCAGCCCAGGAATTGGTTTTTTGAAAAGATCAACAAAATTGATAGACCGCTAGCAAGACTAATAAAGAAGAAAAGAGAGAAGAATCAAATAGACACAATAAAAAATGATAAAGGGAATATCACCACCGACCCCACAGAAATACAAACTACCATCAGAGAATACTATAAAATCCTCTACACAAATCAACTAGAAAATGTAGAAGAAACGGATAATTTCCTGGACACTTACACTCTCCAAATACTTAACCAGGAAGAAACTGAATCCCTGAGTAGACCAATAGCAGGCTCTGAAATTGAGACAATAATTAATAGCCTACCAACCAAAAAAAGTCCAGGACCAGATGGAATCACAGCTGAATTCTACCAGAGGTACAAGGAGGAGCTGGTACCATTCCTTCTGAAACTATTCCAATCAATAGAAAAAGAGGGAATCCTCCCTAACTCATTTTATGAGGCCAACATCATCCTGATACCAAAGCCTGGCAGAGACACAACAAACAAAGGGAATTTTAGACCAATATCCCTGAGGAACATCGATGCAAAAATCCTCAACAAAATACTGGCAAACCAGATCCAGCAGCACATCAAAAAGCTTATCCACCATGATCAAGTGGGCTTCATCCCTGGGATGCAAGGCTGGTTCAACATTTGCAAATCAATAAACGTAATCCAAAATATTAACAGAACCAAAGAGAAAAACCACATGATTATCTCAATAGATGCAGAAAAGGTCTTTGACAAAATTCAACAGCCCTTGATGCTAAAAACACTCAATAAATTCGGTATTGATGGAATGTATCTCAAAATAATAAGAGCTATTTATGACAAACCCATAGACAATATCATACTGAATGGGCAAAAACTGGAAAAATTCCCTTTGAAAACTGGCACAAGACAGGGATGCCCTCTCTCACCACTCCTATTCAACATAGTGTTGGAAGTTCTGGCTAGGGCAATCAGGCAAGAGAAAGAAATCAAGGATATTCAGTTAGGAAAAGAAGAAGTTAAATTGTCCTTGTTTGCAGATGACATGATTGTCTATTTAGAAAACCCCATTGTGTCAGGCCAAAACCTCCTTAAGCTGATAAGCAACTTCAGCAAAGTCTCAGGATACAAAATTAATGTGCAAAAATCACAAGCATTCTTATACACCAGTAACAGACAAACAGAGGATGAAATCATGCATGAACTTCCATTCACAATTGCTTCAAAGAGAATAAAATACCTAGGAATCCAACTTACAAGGGAGGTAAAGGACCTCTTCAAGGAGAACTACAAACCACTGCTCAGTGAAATCAAAGAGGACACAAACAAATGGAAGAACATACCATGCTCATGGATAGGAAGAATCAATATCGTGAAAATGGCCTTACTGCCTAAGGTTATTTATAGATTCAATGCCATCCCCATCAAGCTACCAACGAGTTTCTTCACAGAATTGGAAAAAAACTGCTTTAAAGTTCATATAGGACCAAAAAAGAGCCTGCATTTCCAAGACAATCCTAAGTCAAAAGAACAAAGCTGGAAGCATCACAATTCCTGACTTCAAACTGTACTACAAGGCTACAGTAACCAAAACAGCATGGTACTGGTACCAAAACAGAGATATAGATCAATGGAACAGAACAGAGTCCTCAGAAATAATACCACACATCTACAGCCATCTGATCTTTGATAAACATGAGAAAAACAAGAAATGGGGAAATGATTCCCTATTTAATAAATGGTGCTGGGAAAATTGGCTAGCCATAAGTAGAAAGCTGAAACTGGATCCTTTCCTTACTCCTGATACGAAAATTAATTCAAGAGGGATTAGAGACTTAAATGTTAGACCTAATGCATAAAAACCCTAGAAGAAAACGTAGGGAATACCATTCAGGACATAGGCATGGGCAAGGACTTCATGTCTAAAACACCAAAAGTAACGGCAACAAAAGCCAAAATGGACAAATGGGATCTAATTAAACTAAAGAGCTTCTGCACAGCAAAAGAAACTACCATCAGAGTGAACAGGCAACCTACAGAATGGGAGAAAACTTTTGCAATCTACTCATCAGACAAAAGGCTAATATCGAGAACCTACAAAGAACTCAAACAAATTTACTAGAAAAAAACAAACAACCCCATCAACATGTGCGCAAAGGATATGAACAGACGTTTCTCAAAAGAAGACATTCATACTGCTAACAGACACATGAAAAAACGCTCATCATCACTGGCCATCAGAGAAATGCAAATCAAAACCACAATGAGATACCATCTCACACCAGTTAGAATGGCAATCATTAAAAAGTCAGGAAACAACAGGTGCTGGAGAGGATGTGGAGAAAATGGAACACTCTTACATTGTTGGTGGGATTGTAAACTAGTTCAACCATTATGGAAAACAGTATGGTGATTCCTCAAGGATCTAGAACTAGAAGTATCATATGACCCAGCTATCCCATTACTGGGTATATACCCAAAGGATTAGAAATCATGCTGCTATAAAGATAACATGCACACGTATGTTTATTGCGGCACTATTCATAATAGCAAAGACTTGGAATCAACCCAAATGTCCATCAGTGACAGACTGGATTAAGAAAATGTGGCACATATACACCATGGAATACTATGTAGCCATAAAAAAGGATGAGTTTGTGTCCTTTGTAGGGACACGGATGCAGCTGGAAACCATCATTCTCAGCAAACTATCCAAGAAGAGAAAACCAAACACCACATGTTCTCACTCATAGGTAGGAACTGAACAATGAGATCACTTGTACTCGGGAAGGGGAACATCAAACACTGGGGCCTATCACAGGGAGGGGGAAGGGGGGAAGGATTGCATTGGGAGTTATACCTGATGTAAATGACGAGTTGATGGGTGCTGACGAGTTGATGGGTGCAGCACACCAACATGGCACAAGTATACATATGTAACAAACCTGCACGTTATGCACATGTACCCTAGAACTTAAAGTATAATAAAAAATGAATTAAAAAAAAACACAAAAAAGCAACTTAACTTCAATTGCATACAAAAACTGCACTTTTATTTCACCCCCCACACTTTATGTTGTTGTCATAATTTGCATCTCTTTTTTTGTGAATCCATTAACAAGTTTTTGTATTTATAGTTCTTAATATTTTTGTTCTTTAAATTTTTACACTGAAATGACAAGTTATTTATACTCTATATTGACAGTATTACAGTATTTTAATTTGTCTACATATTATACTTCACAGTGAGTTTTTTACTTTCGTATGTTTTTGTGTTGCTGTTTAGCACCTTTTCATTCTTTTGTTGAATTCCCTTAGCATTTTTTGTTAAGACAGGAATAATGGTAACATATTTCCTCAGCTGTTGTTTGTCTGGGAAACTCTTATCTCTTCATTTTTGAAGGATAGTTATGCTGGGAATAGTATTGTTGGTTGACAGGTTTTTTTTTTAATACTTTGAATTATATGCCCTCTCCCTCTGACGTGCAATATTTCTCCTGGGAAATTGTTGATAGCCTTGGCAACTCACTTGTACTTTACTATTTGTTTTTATCTTGCTGCTTTCAAATTTCTCTGTGTCTTTAAATTTTGAAAATTTGATTGCTATTTATCTCAGTGTAGAATTCCTGGGGTTCATCCTATTTGGGATCTTTTGAGGTTCATAAATCTGGATGTCCATTTCCTTCAGAAGATTTGGGAAGTATTTGAACTCTATTCTTCCTTTAAATATGCTTTCTGACGTTTTTGGTCTCTCTTCTTCTTTGGCATTCCCATAATGTGTATACAGGTTTTCCCGACTGTGTTTCATAAGTTTTGTAGACTTCCTTCACTCTTTTTAAACTCTTTTACTATTTTCTACTCTGACTGAATAATTTTAGTTTTTGCGTTTGCTGATTCTTTAGTGTGTTTCATCAAGACGACTTTAGAAGCTCTCTAGGGAATTTTTCAGTTTGATTTGATAATGGTATTTTGATCCAAATATTGTGTTTTTCATCTATGTTTCTGTCTAGGAGGGTTTGTGAGGAGGAAAGTGAGTTGGTATTTTTTGTTTTTCCATTTTGCTTATGTCATTCTTTCTTATTTTTGAGTTTCAAGGGGTCGTTATATATTCTTGATATGTCTTTTATCAGATATGTGATTTACAAACACTTTCTATCCAGTTAGTGTCTTAAATTACCATTCTCTTGTCTTTCAAAGAGTAGATGTTCCTAATTTTGATTAAGTCCAATTTATCAGTTTCTTTTATTGATCTTACTTTTGGTAATGTGTGCAAGGAAAACTTGCCTGTCTGAAGGTTATAAAGATTTTTATTATGTTTTTCTTCTAGAAATTTTGTAGTTTTGATACTAATTTAAGGCTGATGATTCATTTTCAATAACATTTTTATATGGTGCAACATAGGGATTGAATTTTTTTTTCTTTTTGAATGTGAATATCCAGTTGTTATCAATCTAATTTTTTAAATGATTATTATATTTTCTTGACTAAATTGCCTTTGCATCGTTGCTGAAAATCAACTGACCATGTATGTTTAGTTTTATTTCTGAACTCCCTATTTTGTTCCATTGACATGTTTTCCTATCTTGTTGCCAGTACAGGTTCAATATCCCTTATTTCAAATGTGTGGGAAAAGAAGTATTTTCGATTTTGAATTTTTTTTTATTTTGGAATATTTGCATTATAGTTACCAGTTGATCATTATTAATCTGCCAAACCAAAGTCTGAAATGCTCCTCTAAACTTTTTTCTTCAGTTTCATGTCAGTGTTCAAAACATTTTGGATTATGTAGCGTTCGGATTTTGGATTTTTGAATTAGGGATACACAACCTGTGTCACATTGCCTTAATTACTGTGAATTCATAATATATCTGGAAGTTAGGTAGCATTAGTCTTCCAAATTTGTCCTTATTTGTCAAAGTTGTTTTTGGTTCTTCTAGGTCCTCACTACTTTCATATAAATTTTAGAGTCAGCTTGTGAATTTCTAAAATGATGCTCACTGGAATTTTAATTTTAATTTTATTAAATTTATAGGTCAATTTTTGGAAAATTGCCATCTGATACTGTTTAGCTCTGTTTCCTCACCCAAATCTCATCTCAAATTGCATTCGCCATGTGTTGATGGAAGGACCTGATGAGAGGTGATTGGATTATGGAGGCAAATTTCCCCCTTGCTGTTCTCATGATAGTAAGTTCTCATAAGATGTGGTTGTTTGATAAGTGTCTGGCACTTCCCCCTTCTTGCTGTCTCTCTTCTGCCACCATGTAAGACGTGCCTTGTTTCCCCTTCACTTTTCATCATCATTGTAAGTTTCCTGAGGCCTTCCCAGCTATTCAGAACTGTGAGTCAATTAAACCTTCTTTATTTATAAATTACCCAGTCTCAGGTAGTATCTTTATAGCAGTGTGAAAATGGACGAATGCAACTATTTTAACAATATTCTTTCAACCCATGAATATAGTATATCTTCATTTATTTGAGTATTTTTTTCTCAGTAATATTTTGATTTTTGTTCATTAGCATTGTATCCTGCAATCTTGTTATATTCATTAATTATTTCTAGTGGTGCTTTTATATTATCTATTCTATAGGATTTTCTACATAGGCAATCATGTCATCTGTGAATAAAGATGGTTTTAAGTTCTATTTTCGAATCAGGGTGCTTTTAAATTTTGTCTTGCCTCATTTACCTGGCTCAGATTTCAAATACAATGTTGAATAGAAGTGGCTGGTGTAGATATCCTTGATTTGCTCCTGATCTTTGTGGAAAAACATTGAGTCTTTTACCATTAAGTATGATATTACTGGTTTTTTTTTTTTTTTTTTTTTTTTTTTGAGACGGAGTCTCGCTCTGTTGCCCAGGCTGGAGTGCAGTGGCCGGATCTCAGCCCTCTGCAAGCTCCGCCTCCCGGGTTTATGCCGTTCTCCTGCCTCAGCCTCCCGAGTAGCTGGGACTACAGGCGCCCGCCACCTCGCCTGGCTAGTTTTTTGTATTTTTTAGTAGAGACGGGGTTTCACCGTATTAGCCAGGATGGTCTCGATCTCCTGACCTCGTGATCCGCCCGTCTCGACCTCCCAAAGTGCTGGGATTACAGGCTTGAGCCACCGCGCCCAGCCCAATATTACTGGTTTTTATTTGTTCATTTTTCTTATCAGGCTGAGGCCTCCATTCCTATTTTGCTGAGAATTTTATTGAGTGGGTATTTGACTTCATCATATGCTTTTAATGGATATATTGAGATTGTTACATGTTTTTGGCATGTTAATTTGATGATTGGTTGATTTTTGAATGTTAAATCAACCTTGTGTTCTTCGTGTAAGTCCCAGTTAATTATGATACATCATGTGTTTTTTTTTTTTATGGTTGGATTTGATTTGTAAAAAGTTTGTCTAGAATTTTTGCGTATATGTTCATGAATATATTGGTCTGTAGTTTTATTTTCTTTTAATGTCTTCATTTAGTTTTTGTTCCACAATAATCCTGGCATTCTTTTCAAGTTTCTGAAAGAGTTTGTGTAGAGTTGGAGTTATTTTATCCTTATGTTTGGTAGAATTCAACAGCTAAAAGGGAATGGGATTTTCTATATGGGTAGGTTTTTATCTTCAAGTTCAGTTTCTTTATTTTATATGAAGCTTTTCACATTATTTAATTTTTCCGTCATGAGCCTTAGTAATTTGTGTCTCTCAAGGAATTTATCAATTTTACCCAATTTGTCAAATTTGTTGGCATAAAGTTGTTCCTAATGTTTTCTTATTAACCTTTAATATCTGTAGAGTCTATAGTGATTTCAGTATCTCATTCTCAAAAATGGATAATTTCTGTTTTTTCCCTTTTTTATTATTGATCACCATGTGAAGTGTATCAATTTTATTGGCTTTCTCAAAGAACTAGTATTCTTTATTATTTCGCTTTATTCTCTTTGTTTATTAACTATAATTTTTCGTTATGCTATTTTAGTGATGATTTCTTAAAAAAAATACATCTGTAACTTATCACAGTCTGTCTTCAAATTATGTGATGCCACTTCATATATAGCATATGGAACTGAGAGTATTATAATTCAATTTTTATCCTTTTGACCTTTGTGCCATTGTTACGAAACATTTTGCTTTTATATGTTTTATAGGCTACACAATACATTGTTATTATTTTAAAATAAATTTAGATAATAGAAAAAGTATTTATTTATGTAGTTTCATTTTCTGCCTCTTTTAATTCCTTTATGTAGACCCCAATTTCCATCTGGAATCTTATTTTTCTGCTTGAAACTTTCTCATTTATTTGTAATGAAGGACTGCTGGTGATCAATTCTGTTAGCTTGTGTATGTCAGAGAAAGTTTTCATTTCATCTTAATTTTGTTTTTAAACAGCTTATTGAAATGTACTTTAAATTCCCTAAAATTTACTTATTTACTTCAGTTTTTGGCACATATTTTTACTGGATAAATCTAGTTTTTATTTTTTTCTTTCACTACTTTAAAAATGTTGTTCCACTTTTTTCTAGATTGTTTCTGACAAGAAATAAGCCATTCTTATATTTGTTTTTCCGTGAATAATGTGTCCTTTTTGGGGCTGCTTTAGAATTTTCTTTTTCTTTCAATTTCAGCTTTTATTATATATTCTTGGGGTACATGTGTAGGTTTGTTACAAAGATATATTGTGTGATGCTGAGGTTTGGAGTACAATTGAACCTGTCACCCAGGAAGTGAGCCTATTACCCAGTAGGTAGTTTTTCAATCTTTGCCCCCCCTCCCATTCTTGTATTCCCCAGTGTCTATCGTTCCTATCTTTATGTCCATGTGTACCCAATGCATAGCTTCCACTTATAAGTGGGGATATTTATAATTTGCTCAGGATAATTGTTGCCAGTTGCATCCATGTTGCTGCAAAGGATATGATTTCATTCTTTTTTATGGCTGTCTAGTATTTTATGCCATATATGTACCATATTTTCTTTTTCTTTTCCATAATTGATGGTCAGCTGGGTTGATTCCATGGCTTTGTTATTGTGAATAGTGCTGTGATGAACATATGGGTGCCTGTGTCTTTTTGGTAGAATGATTTATTTTTCTTTGAGGATATACCCAGTAATGGAATACTCGGTCAAATGGTGGGTCAACTGTTGGTTCTTTGAGAAAGGAGTTTCTTTTTATCACTGATTTTAAGCAACTTGATTATATGTGCCTTACTGTAATTCTATTCTGATTTCTTGAGCTTATAATTTGTTGATTTTCTTGGATATACGGGTTTATAGTTTTCATCAAATATGCTAAATTTTGACCATTATTTCCTCACGTAATTTTTCTCTATCCTCCCTCTTCCAATCTTTTCTTTCTGTAAGGTACTTCAGGCCAGGTGCAGTGGCTCACACCTGTAATCCCAGCACTTTGGGAGGCTGAGGTGGGCGGATCACGAGGTCAAGAGATGGACACCATCCTGGCCAACATGGGGAAACCTGTCTCTATTAAAAATACAAAAATTAGCTGGGCACAGTGGCATGCACCTGTAGTCCCAGCTACTCAGGAGGCTGAGGCAGGAGAATTGCTTGAACCTGGGAGGCCGAGGTTGCAGTGAGCTGAGATCACGCCACTGCCCTCCAGCCTGGTGGCAGAGCGAGACTTCGTCTCAAAAAATAAAATAAAAAAAAAAAATTAAAAAAAGGTACTCCAATAGCACATATATTAGTCTGCTTGAAGTTGTCCCACAGCTCAATGATACTTATGTTTTTAGTCTTTTTTCTTTTAGATAATTTCTATTTCTGTGTCTTAACTTCATCATCATTCTTTTCTTCTACAATGTTCATTGTGAATCTTCATTCCATTCAGTATAATTTCTTATCTCATTAATTAACATTTTTGTTTCTAAAAGTAGAATTTGAATTCTTCTCTTAATTTGAATTCTTCTCTTAGATTATTCTCTTAATTATTGGCAGTATTTTCTGACTGTTGCATGCTACATAATGTTTGATCAGATGCTAGATATTTTGACTTTTAATGTATCTCTTTCTCCCTCCTCTTTAAGGTCAATAACTCTTAGATTTGTCCTGTTGACACTGTTTTCTAGATCTTGTAGATATGCTTCATTCTTTCTCATTCTTTTATTTTTTTTTGTCTCCTCTGACTATGTACTTTCATATAAACTGTGATATGGTTTGGCTGTTTCCCCACCCAAAATCTCATCTTGAATTGTAGTCTCTGTAATCCCCACATGTCAAGGGTGGGTCCAGGTGGAGATAATTGGATCATTTGGGTGATTTCTCCCATGCTATTCTTGTGATAATGCATGAATCTCATGAGATCTGATGGTTTTATAAACGTCTAGCATTTCCCCTGCTTGCACTCACTCCATCCTGCTACCCTGTGAAGAAGGTGCCTGCTTCTTCTTTGCCTTTCAGCATGATTGTAAGTTTCCTGAGGTCTCCATGGCCGTGAGGAACTTTATAAATTACTAATCTCAGGTATTTCTTCATAGCAGTGTGAAAATGGACTAATATAGCCTGTGATGGTTAATACTCAGTGTCAACCTGATTTGATTGTAGATGCAAAGTATTGATCCTGGGTGTGTCTGTGAGGGTGTTGGCAAAGGAGATTAACATTTGAGCCAGTGGACTGGGAAAGGCCGACCCACCCTTAATC
This sequence comes from Piliocolobus tephrosceles, assembly GCF_002776525.5. Taxonomy (NCBI): domain Eukaryota; kingdom Metazoa; phylum Chordata; class Mammalia; order Primates; family Cercopithecidae; genus Piliocolobus; species Piliocolobus tephrosceles. The sequence continues at coordinate 172,390,599 of NC_045434.1, forward strand.
AGGTAGGCACCATCTAATCAGCTGCCAGTGTGGCCGGAATGTAAAACAGGCAGAAAAAAAGTGAAAAGACTAGACTGGCTTAGCTTTCAAGCCTACACCTTTCTCCCATGCTGGATGCTTCCTGCCCTTGAATATCAGACTCCAAGTTCTTCAGCTTTGGTACTCAGATTGATTCTCCTTGCTCCTCAGCTTGCAGATGGCCTATTATGGGATCTTGTGATTGTGTGAATTAATACTCCTTAATAAATTTCCCTTTTTATATGTGTATCTATCCTATTAGTTCTGTTCCTCTAGTGAATCCTACAGCCTGTCTTTGAGCTTACTAATTTTTTCCTTTGCTTGATCAATTCTGCTATTAAGTGACCTGGATGCATTCTTCAGTATATCAATTTCATTTTTTAGTCCATAATTTCTGCTTGATTCTTTTTAATTGTTTCAATCTCTTTGTTAAACTTATCTGATATAATTCAGAATTTCTTCTCTGTGTTATCTCAGATTTCTTTGAGTTACCTCAAAATAGCTATTTTTAATTCTCTGTCTGAAAGGTCTCATATCTTTGTCCCTCCAGGATTGGTCCCTAATGCCTTATTTAGTTAATTTTCATTTGATGAGGTCCTGTTTTCCTGGATGGTTTTGATGTTGTGGATGTTTGATGGTGTCTGGGCATTGAACAGTTACATATTTTTTGTTGTCTTCATGATCTTGGCTTGTTTGTACTCGTCCTCTTTGGGAAGGCTTTTCAGGTATTCAAAGGGACTTGGGTATTGTGATCTCAGTTTTTGGTCACTGCAGCTGTTTCTGCATTAAGGGTACCCCAAGCCCAGTAATGATCTGGTTCTTGCAGACTCATAGGAGCACCACTTTGGTGGCCTTGAATAAGATCTGGAAGAATTCTCTGGATTACCAGGCAGAGACTCTTGTTCTTTTCTCTTACTTTCTCTAAAACAAACAGAATGCCTTTCTCTCTTTTGAGCTGTCTGGAGCTTGAGGAGGGGTGACACAAGTACATCTGTGGCCAGCACCATTGGGACTACACTGGGTTAGACCTGAAGCCACCATAGCCCTGAGTCTTGCTCAAGATCTACTGTAACCACCACTTGGCTACCACCTATGTTTGCTCAAGGCCCTGGGCCTGTACAGTCAGCAGGTGGCAAAGCCAGACAGGCTTGTGTAGCCTCCTTCAGGGCAGCAAGTTCTTCTATGCCCCAGGTGGATCCAAAGACACTATCTGGGAACCAGTACCTGGAGTCAGAAACCTTAGGAATCTACCTGGCACTTTATTCTACTGTGGCTGAGCTGGCATCCAAGACATAAGACAAAGTTCTTCCCACTCTTCCCTCACCAACTCCCCAGGCAGAGGAATCTCCTCGTGTCCACCACTACCACCTGCCCATGGGGAGCACTGCCAGGGCACTGTGGATTTCACTTCAGATCCAAGGGCTCTTCAGCCAGCTTGTGGTATATTTTGCCGGGTGTGGGGCTCACGTTTCATGGCAGCAGGCTCCCCTTTGACCCAGGGCATGTCCAGAGATGCTGTACGAGAGCAATGGCCCGAATCAGGGACCTCACAAGTCCACCTGGTGCGCTGTCCCTCTTTGGCCAAGCTGACACCCAAGCTCAAGACAAAGTCCCCTTCATTTCTCCCCCTGCTTTTCTCAAGGAGAAAGAGTCTCTCCCTGTAGCCATGATGGCTGTGAATGAAGCCAGCATGTCTCATACTATCACTCAAGACCCACAGCCTGTACCACCTGGTTGTTGCTGATGATAATTCAGGACTCAACGGCTCTTCAGTCAGCAGGTGGCGAATCCTGTCAGGACGAGGTCCTTTCCTTTAAGAAATCAGGCTCTTCTCCAGCCCAGAGCATGTCCAGAAATGTCATTCAGGAGCTAGTGCCTGGAATGAGGGCCCTGTGACTCTGCCAGGTGCCCCATCCCACTGTAGCTAAGTTGACATCCAAGTTGCAAGACAAAGTTATCTCCACTCCTGTTTTTCCTTTTCCCAAGTAAAAGGATGGAGTCACTACATGAGCTACAAGCCACACTGCTTTGGATTACAGAAGAGGTGATGTAAGCACTCCCTTAGCCACCTTCCTGGTGTTTCACTAGTCACTAGGTTACCTGGCTTCTCTTCTTCCCATCCACTGGCTCTTAGCCCAGCACAGCAGTAGGAGTTACCATCCTTGTGGCCTAGACAGCCCTTCAAGTTTATTTAGGACCCCAGAGTACTTTATTCAGTGGTAGCAGCACTGTATTCCAATGCAGTATCCCCCAGTGGCTGTGCTCCCCGTCCCCTAAGCTTACAGAATCTCTCGCTTATGCCACACCACCACTTTAGGGGGATGAGGCAGGGGTGATGTTGACAGTTCAAAACTATCTTTCCTATTCTTTTCAGTGCCTCTTTTAGTGATAAGAAGTTAAAACGAAGTTCTATGATCATTCACCTGATTTTTGTTTCTTATGGAGTTGTTTTTTGTGTGTGTAGATAGGTGCCAATTTTGGTGTTCCCATGAGGAGGACGATTAGTGGAAGCTCCTCTTCAGCCATCTTGCTCCTCCTCCCCTACTATTTTGAGGGCATTTTTTCCAGTTTCTCTATTTTTTCTGTTACAGTGTAAATAATAATAGTGATTACCTTATTGTTGTGGGAGATATGACGATTAAATTGGATAGTTTATCATCTTAATTGAATTACTAGCACGATGCCTGGCATATAGCAAGCACTATAAAACTTAGATAAGTACTTGAACACCTATGTAGTGACCAGCAATATGCCTTCCAGATAGTAAATGGTAAATAAATATTTGTGAACCTAATCAATCGTATTTTTTATTTTATATTTGGATTACGTAACACCCATTCTTTTGTTAAACTTTTAAGTTCAGGGGTACATGTGCAGGTTTGTTACATATGTAAACGTGTCATAGGGGTTTGTTGTACAGATTATTTCATCACCCACGTATTAAGCCTAGCACCCGTTAGTTATTTTTCCTGATCCTCTCCCTCCTCCCACCCTCCATTCTCCAGAAGGCCTCAGTGTGTGTTGTTCCTCTGTATGTGTTGATGTGTTCTCATCATTTAACTCCCAATTATAAGTGAGAACATGCAGTATTTGGTTTTCTGTTCCTGTGTTAGTTTGCTAAGGACAATGGCCCCCAGCTCCAAACATGTGCATGCAGAGGACATGATCTCTCTTTTTTAAATGACTGCATAGTATTCTATTGTATATATGTACCACATTTTCTTTATACAATCTATCATTGATGGACATTTGGGCAGATTCCATGTCTTTGCTAATGTGAATAGTGCTGCAGTGAACATACACATGCATGTGTCTGTATAATAGAACAATTTATATTCCTTTGGGCATATACCTAGTAATGGGATTGCTGGGTTGAATGGTAGTACTGTCCTTGGGTCTTTGAGGAATCACCACACTGTCTTCCACAATGGTTGAACTAAGTTACACTTCCCCTAACATTGTAGAATTGGTTTTTTCCTCCATAACCTTGCCAGCATCTGTTATTTTTATGACTTTTTAATAATAGCTATTCTGACTGGTGTGAAATGGTATCTCATTGTGGTTTTGATTTGCATTTCTCCAGTGAACAGTGATGTTGAACTTTTTTTCCATATGATTGTTGTCCACATGTATGCGTTCTTTTGAGAAGTGTCTGTTCATGTCCCTTGCCCACTTTTTAATGGAGTTTTTTTGTTTTTTCTTATACATTTGTTTAAGTTCCTTATAGATTCTTGATATTAGACCTTAGTGAAATGCATAGTTTGCAAAATTTTTCTCCCATTCTGTAGATTGTCTGATTACTCTGTTGATAGTTTCTTTTGCTGTGCAGAAGCTCTTTAGTTTACTTAGGTTACACTTTTTTTTTTTTTTTGTCATCATCATTGCGTCTTCATCATCAAATCTTTCCCAGGGCGTTTGTTTAAAATAGTATTTCCTAGATTTTCTAGGGCTTTTATAGTTTTAGGTTTTACATTTAAGTCTTTAATTCATCTTGAGTTGGTTTTTGTATTTGGTAAAAGGAAGGGGTCCAGTTTCAGCCTTGTGCATATGGCTATCCAGTTATCCTGGCACCATTTATTGAACAGGGAGTCCTTTCCCCATTGCTTGTTTTTGTCAGGTTTTTCAAAGGTCAGATACTTGTTTGTGTGCAGTCTTATTTCTGGGTTTCTATTTTGTTCCGTTGGTCTGTGCGTCTGTTTTTGTACCAATACCATGCTCTTTTGGTAACTGTAGCTCTGTAGGATTGTTTGAAGTCAAGTAGCATGATGCCTCCAGCTATGTTGTTTATGCTTAGGATTGTATTGGCTATTCGAGCTCTTTTTTTGGTTCCCTATGAATTTGAAAATTTTCTTTTCTAGTTCACCTGTGAAAAATCTCAATGCTAATTTGAGTAGCATCAAATCTATAAATTGCTTTGGGCAGTATGACCGTTTTAACAATATTAATTTTTCCTATCCATGAGCATGGAATGTTTTTCCATTTGTTTGTGTCATCTCTAATTTCTTTGAGCAGGTTTGTAGTTCTCCTTGTAGAGATTTTTTACCTCCATAGTTAGTTGTATTCCTAGGTATTTTATTCTTTTTGTGGCAGTTGTTAATGTGAGTTTGTTCCTGATTTGGCTCTTGGCTTGACAGTTGTTGGTTTGTAGGAATGCTAGCAATTTCTGCACGTTGATTTTGTATATAAAATCTTGTAAGACTTTGCCGAAGTTGTTTATCAGCTTAAGAAGCTTTTGGGCTAAGGTGACGGCGTTTTCCAGATATAGGATTATGTTGTCTGCAAGCAGGGATAGTTTGATTTCCTCTCTTCCAATTTGGATGCCCTTTATTTCTTTCTCTCTTCTGATTGCCCTGGTGAGGACTTCAAATACGATGTTGAATTGGAGTGGCGAGAGAGGGCAACCTTGTCTTGTGCTTGTTTTTAAGGGGAATATTTCCAGCTTTTTCCCATTCAGTATGATGTTAGCTGTGAGTTTGTTATATATGGCTGTTATTATTTTGAGCTATGTTCCTTTGATACCTAGTTTATTGAGAGTAAAAATCCTCAACAAAATAATGGCAAACTGAATCCAGCAGAACATCAAAAAGCTTATCCACACTGATCAAGTAGGCTTTATCCTTGGGATGCTTGGTTCACTATAGGCAAATCAATAAATGTGACTCATCACATAAACAAAAACAAAACTACAAAAGACAAAAACAGGATTATTTCAATAGATGCAGAAAGCACAAATTACTTTATGTGTTTATTTCTCCCTTTAACTTGGTAGAAGATTTTCATTTCTTAGAAAACAAGATGGTGATGGTTAATATTAGGTGTCAACATGATTGGATTGAAGGATGCCTTGATAGCTGGTAAAGTATTTTTTTGGATGTGTTGGTGAGGGTGTTACCAGAGGATATTGACATTTGAGTCCATGGACTGGGAGAGTACAACCCACCCTCAGTGTGGGTGGGCACCATCCAATCGGCTGCCAGTGGTGCTAGAGCAAAGTTGGCAGAATAAGGTGGGATATGCTGGCTTGTTTAGTCTTCTGGCTTTCATCTTTTTCCCATGATGGATGCTTCCTTCTCTTTCTCCTGCCCTTGGACATCAGATTCCAGCTTCTTCGACCTTTGGACTCTTGTACTTAACACCAGTGGTTTTCTGGGGGCTCTCTGGCCTTCAGCCACAGACTGAAGGGTGCTCTGTTGGCTTCTCTACTTTTGAGGCTTTTGGACTCGGAATGAGCCACTACCAGCCTTTTTCTTCTTCAGCTTGCAGACGGCCTATTGTGGGACTTTGCCTTGTGATCATATGAGCTCTTTGTCCCTAATAAACTACCTTTCAAATATACATATATCCTATTAGTTGTGTCCCTCTGGAGAACCCTAATACTTAGATATATTTGCATTGATGATTAAAACTTATGAATATAAATTTTAATTTGATCTATTGAATTGCATTGCTCTTAGTGAGTTTTAGGATATTCAAAACAATTTTTACTTAAACAAAATTGTCCCAAGTAGCCTCTTTTAATAATCTTTATTCAGTGTTATGGTTTGATTGCCTTCTTTAAAATTCATGTTTAAGTTTAATTGCTATTGTAATATTGTTGAGAGGTGAGACCTTTAAGAGGTGATTAGGTCATGAAGGGATTAATGCCATTATTGTGGGAGTGGGTTAGTTACATGAGAGTTCAGCCCCCCTTTTCTCTCTCTTATGGGCCTTTTTGCTCTTCTGTCTTCCACTATGGTATCACCCTCCTCAGATATGACACCTTGCTTTTAGACTTCCCAGCCTTCAGAACTGTGAACCAAATAACCTTTTTCTTTATAAATTATCCAGTCTGTGGTATTTTGTTATAGCAGCAGAAAATGAATTAAGACAGAAAATTGGTACAGGAAACTTGGGTTGTTGTCATCACAAATATATGAATATGTGGGAGAGACTTTGGATTTGGGTAATGGATAGAGGCTCAAAGAACTTGGAGGAATAGGCTAGAAGAATCCTGTATTGCCATAAAAGAAGCAGTAAGGGTGATTCTGGTGAGGGCTCAGGAGATCTGTATGGAAATTCTGAATCTTCCAAGAGATTACTTAAGTGATTGTGAGCAGAATTTTGGTAGAAACATGGACAGCAAAGGCTATTCTGATGAAGTTCAGACAGAAATAAGGAAAAGGTATTGGAAACTGGAGTAAAGACCTTCCTCATTATAAAGTTGCAAAGATCTTGGTTGAATTGTTTCAGTTCCTCGAGGCTTTGTGGAATGCAGAACTGAAGAGTTATGAACAAGGATATCTGGTGGAAGAAATATCTGAGCAACAAAGCATTTAAACTTTTAAAATGGCTGCTTTTAACCACATACAGAGAGATGTGAGAGGAAATAAATGAGTGAAAGACAAAATTTATAATCAAAAGGGAAGCAGATTGGAAAGATTTGGAAAATTCACAGCCTGGCAAAGTAGAATGATAAGGAGTCTTTAGAAGAGTGAACAAGGGTGTGGCCAGGAAATACTTTGCTAAAGAGATTACCATAGCTAGAAGAGAGCCAGGTGCTATTCCTATAGACAATGGGAGAAAGACCTTGAAGGCATTTCCAAGACCCTTAAGGATGCTCCTTTCATTACAAGTCCAGAGCTCTAGGAGGGAAGAATTGTTTTTAGGGATGGGCCTGGGGCACCCTCCATGGGCCTGCTGCCAGGGCCTCCTTGAGAGTCTACTTCTTGCATTCTGGCACAGTGCTTTCCAGCTGTTGTGGCTCAGGTAGGCTCAGGTGCAACTCCACCCACTGCTCTAAAAGGTACATGCCACAAACCTTTTATCATCCATGTGATGTTAAGCTATGGAGAGTATAGCTATGTCTACCTCGATATCCAAGGATGTTGCAAATAGCTTAGTTGCCAGGCAGCAACCTGCTGCAGGTGCAGAGCTGTCACAGAAAGTACTTTTGAGCGTAAAGCCTAGTGAAACCATGGTATGGGGCCACCCCCAAGACCACAGAACTTAGGGCCACCAGCATCCCACTGAAGCATGAGAGAGCTGCATGCATGAGGCTCTAATCCAACAGCACTGAAGTGTGGGCTGAGCCCAGCAAAGCCATAGGGGCAGGACTGCCTGAGGCCTTCGGGGCCCAATATCCACACCAGTGTGCCTTGAATGTGGGACATGTAGTCAATGGAGATTGTTCTTCAGCTTTAAAATTTAATGTTGTTTGTCCTGTTGAGTTTTTTTCTTATGTGGACACGGTTACCCTTTTAGTCTTGCCTGTCTTTCTTTTTTGGAACAGGAATGTATATCCCATACCTTTTGCACCATTGTATTTTGTAAGTAGATAACTTATTTTGATTTGACAGGCTCGTAGCTAGAGGGAATTTGCCTCAGGAAGAGTCATGCCTTGAGTCTCACCCATATTTGATTTCTATGAGACTTTGGACCATGGACTTTTGAGTTTGTGCTAGAACTGGTTAAGACTTTGGGGCTATTGAGATAGAATAAATGTATTTTGTATGTGCAAAGGAAATGAGATTTGGGGTGCCAGAGGACGAATGCTATGGTTTGAATGTCCCCTTTAAAACTCATGTTGAAATGTAATTGTCATTATAACGGTGTTAAGAGCGGGGACCATTAAGAGGTGATTAGATCATGAAGGTTCTTTCCTTGTGAATCATTTAATGCTGTTACTGTGGAGTGAGTTAGTTCTTGTGGGATTTTGGTCCTTTTTTTCCCTCTATTTCACATGTTCTCTTGCCCTTCTGCCTTTTGCTGTAGAATTACTGTCACCCGATGTGGCATCATGTTCTTGGACTTTGCAGCCTACAGAACTGTTGAGCCAGATAAGGCGTTTTTTTTTTTTTTTCTTATAAACTACCTAGTCTGTGATACTCTATTATAGCAGAAGAAGATAAACTAAGACATTTAGCAAACTGTTAGTGTAGCATAATTGTCTAGGATATAGGTATTTTTTCCAGGTTACTTAGGTTTTAATCCCAGCTCTTACACTTAGTTCCTGTGAGACCAGAACAAATTACTTAATCAATCTGTATTCCAATTTCTGATAAAATGGGAATATGTACCTCATAGAGTTGTTGTGAAGATTAAATGTGCTAAATGTATAAAACACTTTGAATAATGTTTGGTAATGTTACATACTATAAAATATTAGATGTTGTTATTACTGTGTTGTATTACTGCCTTCTCAGAGAAGCCTTCCTATACTGTCCAGATACTTTTTCTTCCAGCAACCGTCAGATCATAGATGGGATAGCTCCCCAACTGCAGTGGAAGGGACTGGAGGTGAGCCTAATCCCTCTCAGGATTTGCTGTGGGATAGAGGCTAGAGAGCCTGGTCTTGTTGACTCTGGGGGGGCACATGCCTCCTAGCAAGTCCCTGCACAGATGGGATAGTTTTCTCATTGCAGCAGGGGAGCTAGGACTGGGCCCTCTTGGGATCTCCTGTGAGACAGAGGCTGAAGAGCCCATCTCTTTAGTCCATACAGATATATCTGTTGTAGCAGGTCTTAGTGCAGATGGAATAGTTCCTCAACTACAGCAAGAAGAACAAAAGTTGAGACTTAGCCCCACAGGATCTGCTGTGTCACCCAGGGTGGAGGGAAGTGGCGTGATTTCAACTCACTGCAACCTCCATCTCCTAGGTTCAAGCAATTCTTCTGTCTCAGCCTCCCGAGTAGCTGGGACTACAGGTGCATGCTGCCATGCTCAGCTAATTTTTTGTATTTTAATAGAGACGAGGTTTCACTGTGTTGCCCAGGTTGGTTTTGAACCCCTGAGCTCAGGCAATCTGCCTGCCTCAGCCTCCCAAAGTGCTGGGATTATAGGCGTGAGCCACCGTGCCTGGCGCGGTTTTCTTTCTTTCTTCTTTTTTTTATCCTTCATTCATCTCATTGCCACTTGCAGAGAATCGTTCTAAACTCCTTCCCGTAAAAATTTATCTTTCAAGGTTCTAATATTGGATTATACCTCCTGACACCTCTCCTTCTAACATACTCTTCCATCATTTGCTCCATTTATCTATTCTCCTTTACAGCAAAACCTCCCCCCAAAGAGTTAACTGTGCTGGATATTACCACTTGTCCTCCTTTCTCTCTTGAACCTGCTCCAATCAGGCTTTCATTGCCTACTACTCCACTGAAGCTCTTGTCAAGATCATCAGTGACCTCCAGTTTACCAAATGCAATAGTCAGTTTTTCTCATTCTTCATTTTCTTTACCTTGGCAGCATTTGACACAGTTGATTATGTCCTCTACCTTTTTGAAACAGTTTCATCTCTTAGCTTCTGGGACCACTCTCTTGGCTCTCCTCCTAACTCGTTGTTGTTTTCGCTTGTTTCTTTCTCATTTTCCTGAACTTTAAACCTTCGAAATATGTCAGGATTTAGTACTCTAGAAAATTTTCCTATCTACTGGTTCCCTATGTCATCTTATTCAGTTTAGTTCTTTTAAGTATTATCTAAATGCGGATGGCTCCCACCTTTATACCTTGGCATAAAGGTATAAAGGCAGAAGCCTCAATATATCTACTGAATTCTATGCTTGTATATAAAATTCTCAACTTAATATCTTTACTTGGATATCTAATAGGCCTCCTAAACATATATGCCCAGACATAAACTTTTGATTTTCTACCCTTTCAAATCTGTTTCTCAATAGACAAAAGCTCCATTCTTCATGCTCTTCAAGCCAGAAACCTTGAAGTTATCCTTAAATCCTCTCTTTCTCTAGCAATCTATATGAGATTCATTAGCAAATGTAAATACTGATGAATAAGTCCTGATATTTTCCTTGCTTCCACTTTTCTACCCCTACAGTTAGTTTTTCAGGTAGTAGCCAAAGTGATTCTTTAAACATATATGTCATCTCAAAATCTTCTGATTACTTCTTATCTACTTCGGACTAAAACTTAAGTTTTTACACTGATCTTTAAGGTTCTACATGATCCCTACCTCCCCATTACCCACTTCTGTCTTCATTGCTCACTTTGTTCAGACTATACTGGTCTCCTTGTCTTTACTGACTGTGCTGAACACACTCTTGCATCAGGATATGTGATTTTGCTGTTCCTTCTTCTTGGAACACATTTTCTTCAGTTATCCACATGGCTCACGTCCCCTTACTTTCTTCAGGTTTCTACTGGAATCCCCCTCAAAGGAGATCTTTTCTGACCACCCTATTTGAAATAGCAACCCATTTCTATCCCTCTATCTCCTTTACTTATAAAGAAACGTATAATATACTTATGTATATATGTGGGTATGTATATATGTGTGCATATGTATGTATGTATATATTTAACAAGCTCTTACATAACTCTTACCATATGCCAGACACTTCAAAAATTACAAATATTATTTATTCTTTATAATACCCATAAAGCATAGGGAAGTAGGTACTATTATTATTGTTATTTTACAGATGGAGAAACTGAGGCACAGTGCTGTTAAGTACTCTTTCCAAGGTCAAACAGTTGATAGTAGCATACCTGAGATTGGAAGTTAGGCCACCTTCTTCTATTGTGTACTTAACTATGTTATGCCCTATTGTCTCTTAGATAGGGTTCAGTATACGTATGTATATGTATATATAGCAATTGTTAATGATGAAATTCATTACTAGTAATAAGATAAAAAGTATAGATTTTAAAATTCATGAAATATTATTAAGTGATATTGACTATTGTAATAACAAGATAATTATCTTGTAATATCAGTTAGTAGTCTGATGAGCAAATGGCTAGTATTTCTCAGTTTGAGACCTGCCTCCTGTTTTATTTGATACAGGGTCTCATTCTGTCACCCAGGCATATATGCCCAGGCTGGGTTCAGACAATCAGCCTCCCAAGTAGCTGGGACTACAGGCACTTGCAACCAAGCCCAGTGTATTAGGCCATTCCTGTGTTCTTATAGAGAAACATTGAAGCATGGGTAATTTATAAAGAAAAGAGGTTTAATTGGCTCATGGTTCTGCAGACAGTACAAGAAGTGTAATGCTGGCATCTGCTTCTGGTGCGGGACTCAGGAGGCTCACAATCATGGCAGAAGGCAAAGCAGGAGCAAGCATATCACATGGCAAGTGTAGGAACAATAGAGAGGAAGGAGGAGGAGGGTGCCAAGTACTTTTAAACAGTCATGTCTTGCAATAACTCACTCATTGTGAGGACGGCACCAAGAGGATGGTGCTAAACTATTCACGAGAAATCTTCCCCCATGATCCAGTCACCTCCCACCAGTCCCCAGCTCCAACATGAGATTATAATTCAACATGAGATTTAGAGGGGACAACATCCAAACTGTATTACCTGACTAATTAAAAAAAGTTAAGAGAGATGAGGTCTCATTTATTTTGCCCAGGCTGGTCTTGAACTCCTGAGCACAAGCAGTCCTCCAGCTTTGAATCTCCTAAAGTGCTAGAATTACAGGCATGAGCCACCATGCCTGGCCTTGAGACACTTTCTTAACAAAGTTTCTTAACAGCTGCACTACTCACTAGTTAAATGACATATGACAAGTTACTTATTTTTTTTAATTCTCAGTATGATTTTTTTTTTAATTAAAGACTTTATTTTTTGAGAGCAGTTTTAGGTTATAGCAAAATTAAAGGAAGAGATTTCTCACATACCCCTACCCCGACATGTACATAGCCTCTCCAACTATCAACATCCTCCAGAAAAGTGGTATTATTTGTTGCATCAATGAACCTACTTTGACACATTATTATCATACATTAGGATTTGCTCTTGATTTTGTACAGTCTATGAGTTTGGGCAAATGTTTCATGACATGTGTGCATCATTATAATTATATACAGAGCATTTTTCACTGCCCTCAAAATCCTCTGTGCTCCATGTATTTATCTCTGTCTCTCAACCCCGGCCCCTGATAACCACTGATCTTTCTACTCTATAGTTTTTCCTTTTCTAGAATATCACATAGGTAGAATCATATAACATGTAGGCTTTTCAGATTGGTTTCTTTCACTTAGAAATGTAATCAATTTGCAAATTAGGATAATAATTCCTACCTAAGGGCATTTCATGAAATTTAATGGAAATAATATATATGAAAGCACAGTGCCTGGTACCAGCTGTCAGTTCATGTTAACTGATATAATGAAATATAAAGGAATAACTGTGGGAAAACCTGCACTCATTTTCCTACAGTTAAAACTATGTTCTTTTTGGAATAAGGACTGGTATACTTAATGCTTCTTTCAAATTTTACATTCTTGGATATGAGGAGCCCTTTAAAAATAAGATTAAAAGAAACTTAAGTGAAGATGTTACTATTGTTCTTTATATAGCATCTGTTATGGTGTCTTATACCAACTAGGCACTTAGTTCTAAGTTAAGTGAATTACAACCTTTTGTATGTTTGATCAAGTGCTTGTTTATAATTCAACACATATGATATGAACTTTTATCACATCATTTATGATTGTTTTGCTACAACTTAGAAAAGTTTCAGCATGGTCAGCATGGGCAGAAAGGCTTTTGGTGAAATAAACTTTATAGTTCTCATAAAAAGGGATTAGAAACTTATATTGACTTAAGTAGAAAAAATATATAATGGCCCGCCTTATATTTAAACATGACCTTTTTCATGACCTTGTAAGAAAATGTGGATTTAAGGAAATTCCAAGAATTTCATATAGATTGAAATAGTTCCTGGCAGGCTCTTTTTGTTATTTCCTGTGTCCTAAGCTTTCATGTGCTGCTGGAGGAAATTAAAGAATAGTCTGTACCAATTTAGAGGCAGAAAGTAGTATTTTCTTTCTTTACACATGTTTACTTACATACGCAGTTCACAAACACACACATACACATATATCACATCTTATTGTTGGAAATGGACTAGCTATATTTTTCAATTAATCGTTAGCATATCTTGACAAAATGTTTTAGCATTTGAGATATACTTTACACAACTATGGAATTTTGCATTTATTGACTGTTAGCCAATAATGAGGGTTGACATAAACATTGGGTATACTTAGTAGGAAAGAGAATTGGATTGGGTGATTTTTTATTAAATTAGTCTCTCTGACATTAATAGTTGTATAACTTTGGAAAAACTTATAACCACAAAAATGTAAATTACTTCTTCCAGTGATGGTCCTTAGTTTTTATTTAAGTGCAAACTGAAGGAAAAGGGAAATAGATTATCTCTAAGGGTTCTTCTGGTATGGTGAACCCTTTTAGCTTTACTGATATGTCTATTTATGCATGTATACATGAGTTTATGCATATAAGATGTTTTTAACTACAATAACTACAATAAATAAATATTATTTTCTAAATAATTGTGGAGAAAACTTTTTTCCACATAACAATGCTATTTAATTGAATAAGGATCAAGTTATACACACACACACAGAGTCCTGTTTCTCTTTATCTTAAAGTGAGTAAATCCTGTCAAGATTTGAAATAATACCAGCAACAATGGCTACATAATCTGCCCAATACGTTATATACATTATCTTAGTTAATTCTTATAAAATCCTATGGAGTACGATTCTGAAAGCAAGCTCAAAATCATACTCATAATAAGGGAGAGAGTAGAGATTTAATACAGCTGTAAGTCTGTATTAAAGCTGTATTCTCTTAACTACATACAGACTCAAGAAGTAAGTGGTGTTATAAATCTATTATTTTAATATATACAGTTCTTCATGTATGCTGAGTATAGTTTTGAGGGTATGCTCAATTGTTGGTCATATTAATAATTCTTACAACTGTAGTGTAATGTATTCCCTAACCCAAAATATATCTGACTGTGGGCTAATTTTGGGATCTGTTGAAATTGGGGATATATCCCTTAACTTGGCCAGGCTATATTTTGATTCTCTTAATCACAGCAAATAGCCAAGTGATATAGACAAATAAGGAATGGTTCATAATCCTTTCATTCCTAATAAAATTTAATGCCCCCAAATATTTAGGTATTATCTATTCTGTTTTCAGCTTTCTGCTGCTGCTGACTTTCTTTCATAGTCTGAGCTACCCTGGACCATAATCTGAACCATCCTGGACCAAAGGAAGGGTTTCACTTGCTTCATGTTGATTGTGAACACAGAAGGGTTTTGCTTGTAACTCAAGCCAGGCCACCATAAGGGTAATCATGTGATTATTTCAGGAAAAAGACTTTTCATCTTGATCCCAGGGCAGAGACTAGAGGCTGATGATGAAATGTATTTATGATCTACCTATGCTTTAATCCACCCTTGTCAAGGCCCCAAACCACCTTATTCAGGATACATTGTATTAGATGTTAAACAAAAGGCAAGTGTGTTTCTAAAAAGATTAGGGAAACATTTGTGAAGCAGGGAGGATTCCTATGTAAGTTATATATATTTTAAGAAAATTGTTTGTTATACTGTGAAGTGATGTCATGATGCTTTGCCTGAAAATAAATATCTTTTTCTAATTTTGTGAAATTTATAATCATCACAATGAATTCAGATAAATTTGCTTTGTCAAAATTGAATAATACTTGGTCATAAAACTCATGTTGTGTTCAGCAGAGAAAATTTTTTATAGGCATTGTTCTCTTTTTTTCTGTCACCCTTGAAATCTAATTGTCCAAAGGCCAACCCCACAGCTGTAATTTCATCATGTCTTTAGTGTCATTTTTTTTTTTTATTATACTTTAAGTTCTAGGGTACATGTGCATAACGTGCAGGTTTTTTACATATGTATACATGTGCCATGTTGGTGTGCTGCACCCATCAACTCGTCAGCACCCATCAATTCATCATTTATATCAGGTATAACTCCCCAATGCAATCCCTCCCCCCTCCCCCCCCAATGATAGGCCCCATTGTGTGATGTTCCCCTTCCCGAGTCCAAGTGAGCTCATTGTTCAGTTCCCACCTATGAGTGAGAACATGCGGTGTTTGGTTTTCTGTTCTTGTGATAGTTTGCTAAGAATGATGGTTTCCAGCTGCATCCATGTCCCTACAAAGGACGCAAACTCATCCTTTTTTATGGCTGCATAGTATTCCATGGTGTATATGTGCCACATTTTCTTAATCCAGTCTGTCACTGATGGACATTTGGGTTGATTCCAAGTCTTTGCTATTGTGAATAGTGCCGCAATAAACATACGTGTGCATGTGTCTTTGTAGTAGCATAATTTATAATCCTTTGGGTATATACCCAGTAGTGGGATGGCCGGGTCATATGGTACATCTAGTTCTAGATCCTTGAGGAATTGCCATACTGTTTTCCATAATGGTTGAACTAGTTTACAATCCCACCAACAGTGTAAAAGTGTTCCTATTTCTCCACATCCTCTCCAACACCTGTTGTTTCCTGATTTTTTAATGATTGCCATTCTAACTGGTGTGAGATGGTATCTCATTGTGGTTTTGATTTTCATTTCTCTGATGGCGAGTGATGATGAGCATTTTTTCATGTGTCTGTTGGCTGTATGAATGTCTTCTTTTGAGAAATGTCTGTTCATATCCTTTGCCCACTTTTGGATGGGGTTGTTTGTTTTTTTCTTGTATATTTGTTTGAGTTCTTTGTAGATTCTGGAAATTAGCCCTTTGTCAGATGAGTAGATTGCAAAAATTTTCTCCCATTCTGTAGGTTGCCTGTTCACTCTGATGGTAGTTTCTTTTGCTGTGCAGAAGCTCTTTAGTTTAATTAGATCCCATTTGTCCATTTTGGCTTTTGCTGCCGTTGCTTTTGGTGTTTTAGACATGAAGTCCTTGCCCATGCCTATGTCCTGAATGGTACTACCTAGATTTTCTTCTAGGGTTTTTATGGTATTAGGTCTAACATTTAAGTCTCTAATCCATCTTGAATTAATCTTTGTATAAGGAGTAAGGAAAGGATCCAGTTTCAGCTTTCTACTTATGGCTAGCCAATTTTCCCAGCACCATTTATTAAATAGGGAATCCTTTCCCCATTTCTTGTTTTTGTCAGGTTTGTCAAAGATCAGATGGTTGTAGATGTGTGGCATTATTTCTGAGGGCTCCGTTCTGTTCCATTGGTCTATATCTCTGTTTTGGTACCAGTACCATGCTGTTTTGGTTACTGTAGCCTTGTAGTATAGTTTGAAGTCAGGTAGCGTGACGCCTCCGGCTTTGTCCTTTTGACTTAGGATTGTCTTGGCAATGCAGGCTCTTTTTTGGTTCCATATGAACTTTAAAGCAGTTTTTTCCAATTCTCTGAAGAAACTCATTGGTAGCTTGATGGGGATGGCATTGAATCTATAAATAACCTTGGGCAGTATGGCCATTTTCACGATATTGATTCTTCCTATCCATGAGCATGGTATGTTCTTCCATTTGTTTGTGTCCTCTTTGATTTCACTGAGCAGTGGTTTGTAGTTCTCCTTGAAGAGGTCCTTTACATCCCTTGTAAGTTGGATTCCTAGGTATTTTATTCTCTTTGAAGCAATTGTGAATGGAAGTTCATTCCTGATTTGGCTCTCTGCTTGTCTGTTACTGGTGTATAAGAATGCTTGTGATTTTTGCACATTAATTTTGTATCCTGAGACTTTGCTGAAGTTGCTTATCAGCTTAAGAAGATTTTGGGCTGAGACGATGGGGTTTTCTAAATATACAATCATGTCATCTGCAAACAGGGACAATTTGACTTCTTCTTTTCCTAACTGAATACCCTTGATTTCTTTCTCTTGCCTGATTGCCCTAGCCAGAACTTCCAACACTATGTTGAATAGGAGTGGTGAGAGAGGGCATCCCTGTCTTGTGCCAGTTTTCAAAGGGAATTTTTCCAGTTTTTGCCCATTCAGTATGATATTAGCTGTGGGTTTGTCATAAATAGCTCTTATTATTTTGAGGTACGTTCCATCAATACCGAATTTGTTGAGCGTTTTTAGCCTGAAGGGCTGTTGAATTTTGTCAAAAGCCTTTTCTGCATCTATTGAGATAATCATGTGGTTCTTGTCTTTGGTTCTGTTTATATGCTGGATTGCGTTGATTGATTTGCGAATGTTGAACCAGCCTTGCATCCCAGGGATGAAGCCCACTTGATCATGGTGGATAAGCTTTTTGATGTGCTGCTGGATCCGGTTTGCCAGTATTTTGTTGAGGATTTTTGCATCGATGTTCATCAGGGAGATTGGTCTAAAATTCTCTTTTTTTGTTGTGTCTCTGCCAGGCTTAGGTATCAGGATGATGTTGGCCTCATAAAATGAGTTAGGGAGGATTCCCTCTTTTTCTATTGATTGGAATAGTTTCAGAAGGAATGGTACCAGCTCCTCCTTGTACCTCTGGTAGAATTCAGCTGTGAATCCATCTGGTCCTGGGCTTTTTTTGGTGGGTAGGCTATTAATTGTTGCCTCAATTTCAGAGGCTGCTATTGGTCGATTCAGGGATTCAACTTCTTCCTGGTTTAGTCTTGGAAGAGTGTACGTGTCCAGGAAATTACCCATTTCTTCTAGATTTTCTAGTTGATTTGCGTAGAGGTTTTTATAGTATTCTCTGATGGTAGTTTGTATTTCTGTGGGGTCGGTGGTGATATCCTCTTTATCATTTTTTATTGCGTCTATTTGATTCCTCTCTTTTCTTCTTTATTAGCCTTGCTAGCGGTCTATCAATTTTGTTGATCTTTTCAAAAAACCAACTCCTGGATTCATTGATTTTTTGTAGGGTTTTTTGTGTCTCTATCTCCTTCAGTTCTGCTCTGATCTTAGTTATTTCTTGCCTTCTGCTAGCTTTTGAATGTGTTTGCTCTTGCCTCTCTAGTTCGTTCAATTGTGATGTTAGAGTGTCAATTTTAGATCTTTCCTGCTTTCTCTTGTGGGCACTTAGTGCTATAAATTTCCCTCTACACACTGCTTTAAATGTGTCCTAGAGATTCTGGTATGTTGTATCTTTGTTCTCATTGGTTTCAAAGAACATCTTTATTTCTGCTTTCATTTCGTTATGTACCCAGTAGTCATTCAGGAGCAGGTTGTTCAGTTTCCATGTAGTTGAGCGGTTTTGATTGAGTTTCTTAGTCCTGAGTTCTAGTTTGATTGCACTGTGGTCAGAGAGACAGTTTGTTATAATTTCTGTTCTTTTACATTTGCTGAGGAGTGCTTTACTTCCAATTATGTGGTCAATTTTGGAATAAGTGTGATGTGGTGCTGAGAAGAATGTATATTCTGTTGACTTGGGGTGGAGAGTTCTATAGATGTCTATTAGGTCCGCTTGGTGCAGAGATGAGTTCAATTCCTGGATATCCTTGTTAACTTTCTGTCTCGTTGATCTGTCTAATGTTGATAGTGGAGTGTTGAAGTCTCCCATTATTATTGTATGGGAGTCTAAGTCTCTTTGTAAGTCTCTAAGGACTTGCTTTATGAATCTGGGTGCTCCTGTATTGGGTGCATATATAT